>NC_088376.1:75780833-76095000 GCF_037993035.2 Macaca fascicularis
TGTATACTTCTAGGAAAACTGTAACACACTGATAAAAGATACTAAAGAGCATGAAAACATCCAAAGATATTCCATGCATGTGGTCTGGAAGAATTAACATCGTTAAAATGACAATAATACCCAAAGAAATTTACAGATCCAATACAATCTCTATCACAATACAAAATACCAGTAACAGTCATTGCATAAATAGAAAAAATACTCTAAAATGTATATGGAACCATGGAAGTCCCCAAATAGCCAAAGTAATATTGAGCAAAAAGAACAAAGCTGGAGAAATCACAATACCTTATTTTAAGTTATATTACAAAGTTATAATAATCAGATGAACATGATACTGGCATGAAAATAGACATACAGACCAATGGAACACAATAGAGAAGGCAGAAATACATCCCAGTGATATGGTTTGGCTGTGTCCCCATTCTAAATCTCATCTTGAATTGTAATCCCCATAATCCCCATGTGTCAAGGGTGGGACTAGGTAGAGGTAATTGGATCATGGGGGTTGTTTCCTCCGTGCTTTCCTCATGATAGTAAGTCTCATGAGATCTCATGGTTTTATAAGCATCTGGCATTTCCACTGCTTGCACTCTCTCCATCCTGTTGCCCTGTGAAGAAGATATCTGCTTCTCCTTTGCCTTCTGCCATAATTGTAAGTTTCCTGAGGATTTCCCAGCAATGCAGAACTATGAGTCAATAAAACCTCTTTCCCGCCAGGTGCGATGACTTGCGCCTGTAATCCTAGCACTTCGGGAGGCCGAGGCGGGTGGATCATCTGAGGTCAAGAGTTCGAGACCAGCCTGGCCAACATGGTGAAACCCCATCTCTACAAAAAATACAAAAATTAACCAGGCGAGGTGGTGTGCACCTGTATACTAGCTACTTGAGAGGCTGAGGCAGGAGAATTGCTTGAACCTGGAAGGCGGAGGTTGCAGTGAGCAGAGTTCACGTCATTGCACTCCAGCCTGGAGAACAAGAGCAAAACTACATCTCAAAAAAAAAAAAAAAAAAAAAAAAAAAAAAAAAAAAGGAAAACAAAAGAAAATAAACCTCTTTCCTTCACAAATTACCCAATCTCCGATATTTCTTCACAGCAGCCTAAGAATGGACTAAGACAAAAATTAATTTTTGACAAAGATGCCAAGAATACATAATGGGTAAAGGAAAACCTCTTCAATGAATGTTGTTGAGACAACTGGATAGTCATATGAAGAAGAATAAAATTATTCTGTTATCACACATCACTCACAGAAATCAACGCAGGATGAATGAAAGACTTAAACATAATATCTGAAACTTTAGAACTATCAGAAAACAGCATAGGGACAAAGCTCCATGCCTTGGTCTGAGAAATGCTTTTTTTGAATGTTAACCAAAAAGCACATGCAACAAAAGCAAAGTATACAAATGGGATTACATCAAACTAAAAAGGTTCTGCACAAGAAAGAAAACAGTCAACAAAGTAAACACGCAACCCACAGAATGGGAGAACCTATTTGTAAACCACCCATTTCACAAGGGATTCATAAGCAGAATATTTAAGGAATGCAAAAAATTCGATAGCAAAGTCATCATCATCATCCAATTTAAAACGTGCAAAAAATCTGAATAGACTTTTCTCAGAAAACATAAAAATGGCCAACATGTGTATGTAAAAAACACTCAAATGACTAACCATCAGAAAAATTCAAATCAATACTGCAATGAGATACCATCTTGCCCCAGTTAAAATTACTTTTATAAAAAAGACAGGCAAAAATAGATGCTGGCAAGGATGTGAAGAAAGGAATGCCATCATTCATACACTATTGGTGGAAATATAAATGAGTACAGCCACTATGAAGAACAGTATGAAAGCTCCTCAAAAAAACTAAAAATATATCTACCCTATAATCCAGTAATTCCCTTACTGGGTATATATTCAAAATAAAAGAGATCAACATATTGAAACTATCTCTGCACTCCCATGTTTACTACAGCACTATTCACAATAGCCAAAATATGGAATTAACCTAAGTGCCCATCAATGAATGAATGGCTGGATAAATAAAATATAGCACATATAATAACCAATGGAATATTATTCATCCATTAAAAAAGAATGAAATTCTGTCATTAGCAGCTCAATGGATGGAACTGGGAGACATTATGTCAAGTGAAGTAAGCCAGATACAGAAAGACAAATATTGTATGTTTTCACTCATATGTGGGAGCTAAAAAATTTATCTTATGGACATAGAGAGTAAAATGATAGTTATCAGAGACTGGGAAGAGTAGTAGGAATAATGAGAGAGTTGGTTAATGGATAAAAAATATAATTAGATAGAGTGAATAATATCTACTGTTCAGTAGCACAAAAGAGGAACTATAATTAACAATAATCTTTTATATATTTCAAAATATCTAGAAGTGTGGAATTTCAATGTTTGTAACACAAAGAAGTAATAAATATTTGAGGTGATGGATATTTGGTTATTAAACTTTGCATGCTTGTATCAGAATTTCACATGTACCCCATTAATATGTGCAACTATTATGTATTCATAAAAATTTAAAAAAATTGATTAATGTTGAATTATATAACCAGAGAACAGGAATCTGCTGGGACCTCTGTAGATTTCTGCCTGTCACACATGGATATCTTGATAAGGCTGGAAACCTGTATGTCTAGGTTTTACCTCACCCATGCAGGTGCACAATAAAATCAATTCTGAGATTTTATCCTCCTCAAGGGTTCTTCAAGGAGATGAGAATCCTGCTAATCTGCACAACTTTATTATCATCACCTTGTAGGAAATCTATGCCCTCTCTCTTTCTCTTATACTTTCCCAAGCATAATATTCTCAATGAGGTGAGACTACCATAAATAACTGTTAGAGATGGGTCTTTAGTTGCCTTGTGTTTTGTAAGTTGTAAATTCCCACGCCACCCATTTGCTTGAGACAAGAAAATGGAAAAATTCTGGCTACATTTCTGTAGTAAGAAAGTAGAAGAAAAGCAAATACAAATCAATATCTCAAAAATTATCTCACAATATTGGAAAAGTTGTGTTTTGGCATTTTTTTTAATTGAAATTGATCTGAAATTATTGCATAAAGCAACAATTCAGAAGACTAAATCTTAAACTATGGCAGGAGACTAAATCTTAAAGTAAACTATGGAATAACCAGAATGAACAAAGAAGATGAAGGCAAAAAGAGTTCTTAAAAGATTAAGAAAGTATTAAGTGCTTGTAATAGCTGTGACAGTTGCCATAGCAAAGTATCAAAAATTATATAGTTTAAATAGCAGAAATTTGTCTCACAATTCGGGATGCTGGAAGTCTGAGATCAAGAGGCTGGCAGCACCATACTCTCTCTGAAGGCACTAAGGAAAGGTCTTTCATCCAATCTTATCCCTCCTGAAAAATGATACACAGTGAGGCCAGAATTAGATGGCAAAAATATAAACATGGGCACTTCTCAATCTAATTACTATTTTCTTTAAGTAGCTATGAACCTATCCATTTTGTGACTATGTTCTTACAGTTTCTCTCTCTAGAATGGCATAGCCCCAGCCGTGCGCAATGTAATACCATGCCTGTAATCCCAGCCCTTTGGGAGGCTGAGATGGGCGGATCACGAGGTCAGGAGATCGAGACCATCCTGGCTAACATGGTGAAATCCCATCTTTACTAAAAATACAAAAATTAGCTGGGTGTGGTGGCAGGCTCCTGTAATCCCAGCCACTCTGGAGGCTGAGGCAGAAGAATGGTTTGAACATGGGAGGTGGAGATTTCAGTGAGCCAAGATTGTGCCACTGCACTCCAGCCTGGGCAAAAGAGCCAGACTCTGTCTCAAAAAAACAAAACAGAACAAAACAAAGCTACAGCCCCTTTCTGTCAGTATACATCTATACAATATTAAAGATTCAAATCAAAAGCCAGCTTTTTTTCCCCAAAGTGTTCCTTGAATTCTGCAGGCAAATTTAGAAGTTTATTTTTCTAATGTTGCCATAAAACCATTTAATTGTTACAATATTTTGTCTAGGGCACACGAGAATTTGGATTCCAGAGGCCTAGAGCTTGTCTGGAGTCTATGAACCATTTGGGAACTAATTTGAAGCTAATCCATAGTTGGAGTTTAGGCATGTACAGACTTGCTTAATATACATGAAGAATGCAAAGAACATAAGACAGTGACTCTGCTGTCTTTCCTTCATATTGCACAGTATACTTTGCTATAAATAGAAGTTTTACTTTGTAGGGTAGCACAAATCCCTTTCAATCAACCTCATCCCCATCAACATGCCATGGTGCTTACAATTCCCTGTATTTGATTTTCTTTGGTAGAGCACTGTCTCCAGAAATTCTGTTGAAAGACATACAAGTTTTCCGAGAAACTGTACATTTCCAATTATGTTTGCATGTATCTCCTCTCCCTCACTCTTCTTCCACTAATGATGCTAAAGCTTTATTCATACAACACTCATGGTTTATGAAGTATCTCTTCACCAGCTTTATTAAATGTTGATGATACCATAAGAGTTATTTTCTTAGAACTCTTATGAACATTTCAATTCTATGCTCGTCATCAAATATTTTCCAATATTCTACTGGGCAGTACCCAAATCTCTTTTGAATTCATACCCGTATAGCCTACGTTGGAGCTATACCAAATAGTTACTTTAAAAAAAAAGATTTACTCTTCAGTTATTAAAGG
Source organism: Macaca fascicularis (assembly GCF_037993035.2). Classification (NCBI taxonomy): domain Eukaryota; kingdom Metazoa; phylum Chordata; class Mammalia; order Primates; family Cercopithecidae; genus Macaca; species Macaca fascicularis. Next base: position 75,785,537 of record NC_088376.1, read on the forward strand.
ATGCTTCAGAATCATGTGAGAGGCATGTTAAACACAGATTGCTCATTCCCACTCCTGTAGTTTCTCATTTAATAGTTCTGGGCTGGGCCCAAGAGTGTGCTTTCTAACAAGCTACTACATGACGCTGATGCCCCTGATTCTGGGAGCACAAATTTGAGAACCTTTTCTCTCAATATTTGGATCTCCATTTATTTATTCTTGATAAATTTTTTAGCATTGCTCTTCCTTCTATTTAGTTTTTCTTTTTTTAAATATGTCAAATGACACTTTCCTGAAAGTAGAAAGTGTTTTCCAGAAAAAAAAAAAAAAGTTCTTTCCTTTACAAATACACCTTTTAAAAAAAAGCATTTTGAGACATATTTCTGTTGCTCTTTCAATAACACATACATGTTAAAAAACATTTTGAGACATATTATTATAATAGTCGTTAGATATTTTTCCAATGTTTGGTTTTATATGTCTTTTACATCTTGATAGATATTTTTTGGGCAATTAATCCCTAGAAGCCATCTTGTATCTGGCAGACAGCAGATACACCATATCATCAAATGTACAAATAAATGATTGGATGGGAGATAAAATTATAGATAGATAGATAGATAGATAGATAGATAGATAGATAGATAGATAATCTGACACTAGCCCTTTAGCATCATTTAGGATGGATTAATTTATCACAACTTCTAGTATAGAATATAAATATCCAAGAAACAAAATCTTCCAATTTTGGAAGAAGACAGAATACTAATGCTGAACAAAAAGGGTTGTTTGGGCAAGGACAGCCTAAGTACAAGCCCTAAGACATAAAAGTCAGAAAGATACTGGTAGGACATGAACCCATAGGGAAAGGGCATACGAAAGGGGGATAAAGGGTAAATAAAAATATACCTTCCACCACCTCTCAATGTGTAGCTGTTTCACTTTAGTCAGGCAGGAACAGTATGAAAATACTGTCAAAAGCTTCAGAAAGCAGGATTTTTCCAGATCTCCCCTCTTTTTCTGAGTTGGGATACCCCTTTTATATTTAAACCATAAATATTGAGCTCTCATCATCTTACTCATTGTTTCAGATTCAACTGGTCTTCAAATAGACTACAACTTGAATGACTCAGATGTGAAAATGGAAGAGATTTCCACTCAAAATATTTTCTAGGCTTACCATTTATAGTAGATAGGCAAATTAGCAGAATGTGATAATTGATCATGTAGGGGAAATTATTCTAGATGATAAAAACGGACATTTACTTATTTTAAAATTTAACTTGAAAATATTTGTTGTTTATGCTTCATATTCATAAAGGTTATCAATAAACCAGTGAGAAATGTTGTGCTTGAAATATTCAATTTTCTTGCATTCAAACGATGTGATAACAAAACAATTACTTAACTTTCTTCAGTTACTCTTGTCAGTTACTCTAATGTTTCTTCTTATTTTTCTCTAATATTTTCATCAGGCTGGTGATGAAAAAATATATATATACCATTGAAGACAATGCATTCCACTCTTAGCAGCATCTGCTACTTTGACAACTGAATTTAGAATTTTTTTTTTTTTTTTTTTTCTGAGACTAAGTTTCGCTCTTGTCTAGGCTGGAGTGCAATGGAGCGATCTTGGCTCACCAAACCTCTGCCTCCCGGGTTCAAGCAATTCTCCCGCCTCAGCCTCCTGGGTAGGTGGAATTACAGGCATGGGCCACCATGCCCGGCTAATTTTGTATTTTTAGTAGCGACGGGGTTTATCCATGTTTTGTGGGTTAGGTTGGTCTCGAATTTCTGAATCACATGATCCGCCCACCTCGGCCTCCCAAAGTGCTGGGATTACAGGCATAAGCCACTGCCCCCTGCCAAGACAATTTTTAAAATTCCTTTTAAAAATTATAGATTTATTTTACATGCATTGTTCTACACTGGATCAACTAAAAAATAGTCACATAAAATTTCCTAGGAGATCAGTAACAAAATCTAGGTCATTTTCTGAGCATATATTTTAAAAATAGAGGAAGCTAAAAATGACCAGAATCAGAACAAACTGTCTCAAAGAGTTAATTTACGTATATAATAAAAGGTTTTCTGTCTCTTATTTAACCAGAACTTTTTCTTGACTTCTCTCTCCCTCTCTCTAATATATATATAGAAATATATATATTATTCATATGTAAAAATAGATATCTGTATAGATAAAATAATATTTTTATAGTCATTTATAAAAAATTCATATGGATAAAAGGTAAAAACAGTCTTTTATTCCACATACTATGCAAAACATTAATACCTTTCTGGGCATTATTCTACTAAAACAGAAAATATGGTTGACCAATGACTATTCTTGTGATATCGTATGTGTGTGTGTGTGTGCGCATGCATGTGCAACTGTTGTGGTAGAGAAATGATAATTCAAAAACTGTTTTAGAAGCTGGAAGAAAGTGGATTTAGAAAAAACAGTGGGGTTGAAATATATGCTTTTCTATTCACTATGCAAGCTTATTGCACATTCATTTTCTTATCTGTAAATTGAGGTAATAATATCTAATTTGCATATTTTATTTGAGTAAATATTAAGACAATATAAGTATCCCATCTCACAAAAATTATTCAATAAGTAAAAACTTTATTATCATCATTTTCAGTATATAAATAATTATTACATACTTTGCCTCATACCCCCAGTATTTCTGCTAAATCCTGTGCAGAAAGGGTTGATTAAAATTCTTCTTAATCAAACTATCTACTAGTATTACATACTTGAGAGAAAGAACTGCAAGAAAGAACAAAGGAGGTATGAAATATCAGTTATTTTTACAGTACCATAGTGTATATCTGAATTTGAGGATCTCCTTGGCTGACAGCATCTAGGAGAGAACGCACTATAAAATAGGTTAAAAGTAATCAGAGGTAAAAGCTATCTCTACATGCATCATTTTAGGACATATTCATGAAGACACCAATTTGAGAAGCTCTATTTTACTCGGCTAAAAAACAAACAAAATAGGAATGTAGCTGAAATTCACAAACATACAAACTCATCATGTATTTTACCACTTCCACAGCAATTATCCTTTTCCTGGCTTAGCTCTTTCTTTTCTCTTTAAATATACACTTTTAATTTGAACCTAAAAGTTATTTCATTAAAAATATGAAGAAAACAGTAAAAATTGAACCACACCATAATTTACCATAGGACATATATCCACTGTTTTATGCATCCTTTTTATTTTTTAAATATTTTTATTTTAGGTTCAGGGGTATACATGCAGGTTTGTTATATACATAAACTCTTGTTGAGGGGGTTTGTTGTATAGACTATTTCATGACCCAGGTACTAAACCTAATATCCAGTAGTGATTTATTCTGCTTCTCTCCCCACATCCATCACTCTCCACCTTCAGGTAGGACCCATTGTCTGTTGTTTCCCTGTTTGTGTCCACGTGTTCACATCATTTAGCTTCCACTTAAAAATGAAGTCATGCGGTATTTTGTTTTGTTTCTTCATTAGTTTGCCAAGAATAATGGCCTCCAGGTCCATCCATGTGCCTTCAGAGAACATGATCTCATTCTTTTTTATGGTTGCATAGTATTCCATGGTATATATGTATCACATTTTCTTTATTCAGTCTACCATTGATGGGCATTTAGGTTGACTCCGTATCTTGACTATTGGGAATGGTGCTGCAATGAACATACATGTGCATGTCTTTATGATAGAATGATTTATATTCCTTTGGGTTAATGCACAGAAATGAGATTGCTGGGTCAAATAGCTTCATTTTTATAAATACTTGCTACAGTAGCAACAAAGATAGAATGAACATATAATGAACACCACTGTATTCACCTGCAACATTTGAATGACAAGTTAGAACACTAATAGGAACTACAAGCTTGTGTTCATTAACCTATTAAGATAGCATTATAATTTGGTTCTGCTTTTTTTTCCCTTTAGTTAGGTATGACAGGACTCATACTAAGAAATATCTTTTTATTTTTATTGGAAGAAATTGAAACTAGGATAGTCTACATATATTAATTCGAACTTCCTGTAGTTTCGTGTAACTAATTTTACACTTTCAAAGTAAACATGATGAATGGGATTTTTTTTTTTTTTTTTGAGACGGAGTCTTGCTCTGTCGCCCAGGCTGGAGTTCTGGAGTGCAGTGGCGCAATCTTGGCTCACTGCAAGCTCCGCCTCCCGGGTTCACGCCATGATGAATGGGATTTTTGAAAAGTCTGCAGGTTCTGGCAGGTTCCAGGGCTAGGGTAGAGGGTTAATATTGGGTAACACCAAAGAAAGCAATGATAATTTCATTTTTTAATTAAGCTATCTGTAGACATTTTGCCTAACGGTTACCCTCCCCCACAAAAAAAGTCTCAAGTTTTCTCATGAGAATGCAAATTTGAGTCGTCACATTTAGCAACACTTAAAAGGATTTTAATCCAGACAAAAAATAACCTCCTTGCAACAGGAACAGCAAGAAGTCTCCCTCACTTACTTAATTTCCCCATGTTCTGCTTCTAATGATATAACTTAGAGGAATCCTAAAATGGGAAAAGTACATTAGCCTGGAGGAGCAAGAAAAATAAACTGTGGATTATTTTTATTATATTTTCCATATGTTAATTGTTTTCTCTAGATTTTTGTTATTTCTAAAATATTTGGTATTCATTTCCTATCTCAGGGAAAATCAGTCTTCCAAGCTATCTCCTCGTCTTTTTTTTCTTTTAAAAAAGAGTTTGTGAGATACAATTTATATTATCACAAAAATCAAAGGTTTAAAGAATCAATTTCAATAAACTTTTAGTACATGTGCATAGTTCTGAAACCATTACCATTAAAACCCAGAAATATATAGTTTTAAACATTGTTTTATAAAAATCTTGTTTTTTTAAAAAAAAAGTTAAGATAATAAAGGAGAGCAAATATTTCTTAACGGACATTTTACAGTAAACTTCATACTTACCGTTTCAATTTTTCTTCATTTTTCTCATATGGATTTGATTTATTATTTTGCCTTATTACACTGTTAGAAAACCACTTCACTCTCACCCTCTCCCATTGTCAAATATTTACCCTTTTATAAGTTATAGGCTCAACAATATAATTTTATAGATACTGTATTATACAGTTTCTTTATAAACTATGTAAGAGAAGAAAGGAAAAGAAATGTGTAATTTTACTGTGCTTCGTATTACCTATATAATTACCTTTACTTTTCATTCTTTCATATGGATTTTAATACTTTTCATTTTTTCATATGGATTTTAATTACTCTTTTATGTTGCGTCTTCACAGCCTGAAGAACTAGCTTAAGTATTTCCTGTAACACAGGTCAGATAGCATTTCCCTCCATGTTTTCCTTTTTTTTTTTTTTTTTTTTTTTTGAGATGGAGTCTTGCTCTGTCGCCCAGGCTGGAGTGCAGTGGCCAGATCTCAGCTCACTGCAAGCTCCGCCTCCTGGGTTCATGCCATTCTCCTGCCTCAGCCTCCAGAGTAGCTGGGACTACAGGCGCCCGCCACGTCGCCCGCCTAGTTTTCTGTATTTTTTTAGTAGAGACGGGGTTTCACCAGGTTAGCTATAATCCCAGCACTTTGGGAGGCCGAGACGGGCGGATCACGAGGTCACAAGATCAAGACCATCCTAGCTAACCTGGTGAAACCCCGTCTCTACTAAAAAAATACAAAAAACTAGCCAGGCGAGGTGGCGGGCGCCTGTAGTCCCAGCTACTCTGGAGGCTGAGGCAGGAGAATGGCGTGAACCCGGGAGGCGGAGCTTGCAGTGAGCTGAGATCTGGCCACTGCACTCCAGCCTGGGCGACAGAGCAAGACTCGGTCTCAAAAAAAAAAAAAAAAAAAAAAGAATGTTTTTATTTCACTTTAATATTTGAAAGATAGTTTTGGTGGCTGTAAGCTTCTCAGTTGGCAGCTTTTTGAATTATTTTTCTTTAGAGTTTTTAATTAATTTTTTATTTCAATAGGTTTTTGGGGAATAGGTGGTGTTTGATTACATGAATATCTTATTTAGTGGTGATTTCTGAGATTCTGATGCACCATCACCCAAGCAGTATACCCTCTACCCAATGTGTAGTCTTTTATCCCTTGCCACCCTCAACCCTTACTCCCCAGTCCCCAAAGTCCAATGTATCATTCTTATGCCTTTGCATCCTCATAGCTTAATTCTCACATATGAATGAAAACATACAATGTTTAGTTTTCCATTCCTGAGTTACGTCACTTAGAGTAATAGTCTCCAATTCTATCCAGGTTGCTGTGAATGTCATCTTTTTTTTTTTTCCTTTTTATAGCTGAGTAGTATTCCATGGTGTGTGTGTGTGTGTGTGTGTGTGTGTGTGTGTATCACATTTTCCTCATTATTCCCTCAAATACTCAAATATGTTTTCCAAACTCTTAGATTTCTTTTCTTCCTTGAGAACACCAGTTATCCTTAGGTTTGGACATTTAACATAGTCCTAAAATTCTTGGAGACTTTGTTCGTTTTTTTTTTTTTTTTTTTAATTCTTTTTTCTTTGTCTTTAACAAATTGGATCAATTTGAAAGCCTTGTCTTTGAGCTCCGAAGTTCTTTCTTCTGATTTTTGATTCTATTGCTGAGACTTTCCAGTGTATTTTGCATTCTCTAAGGGTATCCTTGATTTCTTGAAGTTGTTATTTTTTTATTTATGCTATCTATTTCAAAGAATAATTTTCCTCTGATATCCTGTACCATGTTTTTCATTTCTTTAAGTTGGACATTACTTTTCTCTAGTGCCTTCTTGATTAACTTAATAATGAATTCTTTTTCTGGCAATTCATCTTGGTTTGGATCCATTTCTGGTGAGCTGGTATGACATTTTTGGGGTGTTGAAGAACCTTGTTCTGTCATATTACCAGAATTGTTTTTCTGGTTCCTTCTCATTGGGGTAGACTATGTCAGATGGAGAATCTGGGACTCAAGGGCTGCTGTTCAGATTCTTTTATTCCATTGAGTACTCCCTTGATGTAGAGTTCTCCCACTTCTCCTAGGAATAGCGCTTCCTGAGAGCTGAACTGTAGTGATCGTTTTTGCTTTTCTGGGTCTAGCCACCTAGAGGAGCTACCAGGCTCTGGGCTGGTACTAGGAAGTGTCTGCAAGGAGTCCTGTAATGTGGTCCATCTTCAGGTCTTGCAGTTGTGGATGCCAGCACCTGCTCTGACGGAGGTAGCAGGGGAGTGAAGTGAACTCTGTGAGGGTCCTCGGTTGTGTTTTTGTTTAGTGTGACTCCAGTTTATTGTGTTGGTTGGCCTCCAGCCAGGAAGTGGCACTTTCAAGAGCACATCAGCTGTGCTCCTATAGGGAGGATACAAACTTGCCCAGGGACATTTGGTTAAGTATTCAGGTTTCTCAGGCAGTGGGCAGGGCCATAGAGCTCCCAAGAGATTATGACCTTTGTCTTTGGCTACTAGGGAGGGTAGAGAAAGACCACCAGGCCAGGGCAGGGATAGGCATGTCTGAGCTCAGCCTCTCCTCTGTCTGGGCTTGCTGTGGATGTGGGGGATGGGGTGTGGTTCCCAGTCCAGTGGAGTTATGTTCCCAGGGGGATTATGGCTGCCTCTGCTGAGTCAAAAAGGTCAGCAGGGAAGTGGGAGAAAGCCAGCATTCACAGGCCTGCTCCCATACAAACTTCTGTCCTAAAGGCTGGTCTCACTCCCACCATGCCCCCCAAACAGCACCCTGTTTATTTCCAGGCAGCCAGTGACTAGAGTTGAGAACTTGCACAAGACCATGAGCATCCCATTAAGAAAGAAAGCAGAATCACCATTTTTTGTCATCTCTGGGAGCCTGTAGTGGCAATCCAGTTCCTTCAAAAGTCTGGATTATCTCAGCTTTCCTGATACGTTTCTGTGGTAGTTCTTAGAGCAAAAGTTCACAGTGTGAGTCTCCACATGCTGCTCTGTTCATCTGAGCAAGAGCTGCAAACTAGTCTTGTCTCCTATCCGCCATCTTAAACCCCATCCTCTTTTAGTGTTTTTTAATATTTCATTCTACCAAATTCTCCATTTCTGATTATAAACCATGTGTTGATTTTAATGAGGTTCCCTTGTATTGTTATGCAGCAAGTCGCTTTATTTCTTGATATGTTCAATATTTTGTCTTTATTTTTGGGTTTCAACATTTTTACTATAATGTGTCTGGGTAGGTAGCTATTTGAATTTATTCAATGTCAATTTTATAGAGCTCTTGAAACTACAAATTCATATTTTCAACAAATTTGTGATGTTTTTAGCCATTTTTAAAAATATATTTTCTGTTCCTTCCTTTTCTCCTCTCCTAAAAATGACAAGTTACCATTTGTTGGTACACTTAATGGTGTCCCACATTTATGAGGTTTCGCTCATTTTTCTTTATTTCCTGCATTCCATTTTGCATAAATTCTACCATCAGGCTTGCTGATTTTTTTCTTCTGCCAGCTCCAACTTGTTACTGATAAAACATTTGTTATTGTACTTTTTAGCTTCAGAAATTTTAATTGATTTCTTTTTACATTTCAATTTTATATTAGTATTCTACTTTTGCTCATACATTGTTTTCCTCGTTTCCTTCAGTTCTTCATACATGGTCATCTTTAAGTGCTCAAGTATATTTAAAATTTAAGAGAGTTTATTTAAAATACTTGTCTATTCAGTCCAATGCCTGGACATCTTAAAGCAGTTTCTGTCAATTTAATTTATTCTATGAATGGGCTGTTTTCTGTTCCTTTTTATGTCTTGTACTTGTTTTTTGAAAAATTAGTGTTTTGGGTATTATAATGTGATAACTCAAGAAATCACATTCTTCTTCTTCCCAAGGGAATTCTGTTGTTGGAAGAAAGACTTGAGACATCCATTTATTTCATGACTTTTTGAATCATGTTTCAAAAGCTGCATTCCTTGTGTGTGGTCACTGGAATCTCTGTTCTGCTTTCTCCGTGGTCACATTGTTATTGAACAGAATTTTACTTAAATGCCTAGGTCAAAATAAAAGATACACAATAATCACTATTTTCTCAGTCTTTGCAGCTTGCTTCTGAGCTGGGGTACCCCTTTATTAAAGCCAGGCCTCATAAAACTCTGCCTTAGCCTTCACCAGCAGCTTGTGTGGAGCCCCCAGATCCATTGAAGATGCAGGGTTAAGATCCTCTCAGATATTTTCAAGCTATGCATCTGGCCTTGGGTATACATATTGTATTCTGTTTCCCCCATCATATGTGTTGCCCCTTCTTGGCTCTTGTTACTTCAAGAAACTTTCTCCTCCGGCTTCTCTTTCTTAGGCTTTTAAATCTGTCTGCTGCTGGCTTTATCCAATATCCTCTTCCTCAAGCAGGCACAGTATACATCTTTGAATTTTTCAACAGACACCACTGACAATACCCTGATACCCACTGAAGTACAAGAGAGAGGCAGGAAGCCAAAGACTAGCTTCTTTATCATTCAGGAAACCATAAGACTGGTGAAAACACATGGCCATAATATTTTAAGCATAAAGTTTATACTCGCTCCCTGGTTCCAGCAAACTATATTGGGAATGTAGGCCACCATCCACATGAACACAAACCCACTGGGAAATTGATGGATAGAAAGCTGGTAAGTGAAAATCCCACGACATTCTCTTACAGAAATTCAGCCGCCTTTTTCATTAGTCACCTGCCTGCTATACAGTTTGGATTAGATTCTATAGATTCAAAGTAGTTGATTATTTTAGTCTTTCCTGCTTAAACTTAAAAGTTCAAAGTCCAATGGTCTTATTTAAATACATATAAATCAGATATAGGTAAGACTCAGAATATCATCCTCCTGAAGCAAATTGCTCTCTAGCTGTGAATCTGTGAGATCAAAGAATTATATGCTTCCAAAATACAATGATGGCACAGATATAGAATGGACATTCCCAATCTGAAAGGGAGAAAGAGGAAAATAAGAAAGGTGTGACAAGTCCAACAGGGTAAATCAGTCCCACTGGACATTAAGTCTTGAGAATTATCACATGTGGTTCAATACCCTGACATTCAGCCACATTGGAAAGGAGATCCTACCTTCTGGACCCATTATAGTGTAGATACTATCTGCAGACCCACTGGGGTCTCAGTATTGTCCCTGCAGTCTTTCCAGGCAGGCTTTAGGCCAGTAATGCTTTTGGCAGCCCAAGTCCCAAAACTTGGCCCAGTGACCTCTCTACATGGACCTCACTTCCACAGAGCTGTGTGCTTGGTCCCTGAAGCTCTTCCAGGCTCCCCTGGACACTCTCAATCCCACAGCTCTGTAGGAGGTCCTGTCCCTTGAAATCTAGATTTCCAGCCTGCCTGGAAAGACTACAGGGACAATACTGAGGCCCCAGTGGGTCTGTAGATAGTAACTGCACTCTAATGGGTCCAGAAGGTAGGATCCCCTTTCCAACGCAGCTGACTGTCAGGGTATTGAGGCAAATATGATAATTCTCAAGACTTAAGATCCAGTGGGATTGATTTACCTGGTTGGACTTGTCACAGCTTTCTTATTTTCCACAAAAATTTGTTCAGAATTTATTTTGTACTCTCTGAGATCAAAAATGTCTCTCTAGCTCACCTTTTTTCTTTCTCAACCTTCACCAAAATCACCCTTGGTAGTTCATTTACTAGAATGTAGATGCATGTAGAAATAGCATGAGGTGTTAATGGAGTGAGGGGCACACAGAAATGATATGTACCTCAAAATTCTTTCAGCGTTTACCCATTATCCAATTCCAAAGCCATTTACATGTTAGTCAGCTCAGGGTTCTGTAAAACTGGGTGGTTCTGGTTTTTATAACAGAAATTTACCAGGTGTGACAGGTTGTGCCCATAGTCCCAGCTACTCAGGAAGTTGAGGTAAGAAGATTGCTTGAGCCTAGGATTTTTGTGACCAGCCTGAGCAATATAGCAAAGCCCTCATCTCAAAATGAAACAAAAACAACCAGAAATGAATTTTTCACAGTTCTTGAGGCTTAGAAGTTTATAATAAAAGCAATTGTACGTTTGATGTCTATCGTGACCCAATTCCTGGTTCACAGAGGGCCAACTTCCTGCTGTAACCCCGCATGGTAGAAGGGACTAAGATTTGTCTCTGTGTTCTCTTTTATAAAGGCACCAAATCCATTTATGAAGGCTACTGCCTTCATGACCTAATCCCTCCCAAAGACCTCAAATGCTAATACCATGAGATTTGGGGCAAGGATTTCAACACATGAATTTGGGGTAGACACATTCAGTCTGTTGCATGTATTAATAGATTTTTTAGGATTGCACTAGTCTTGCATTTCAGAAATAAATCCAGTTTAATCATGGTGTATTATTTTTGCTTTATACATTTTTGGATACATTTTGCTAATATTTCCCTGATAGTTTTCCCTAACCGTAACCCTATCCCTAATCCCTGTAGGTTTCCCTAAATCTATGAATATGATGAGTTTTGCCTATAATTCTCTTTTTTCATGACAATAACTTTTTAATTTTTGCTCCACTATTACTCTGATAATGATTATAATTGTATCAAAACAATGTTTCTAAAGTTTCATTGAATAAATGAATAAACAAAAATCTATCCCTGACAATTTTGTTCAGTTTTGTTTATCTTGGGGAGATGCGTTGGTGGTAGTTCATTTTGAAGTATAGAATTAATATATGCTAAAGAGTTTTTGATGCACTACTGTTTAAACTATCTTTTAAGATTTTTTATTTATCTTCTAGTTAATGTAGGCAAGTTCTAATCTATCCAATTCTATTTTCTCTTTGAAATGGGAATTGAGGTTATATACTGGTAAAGAGTGTGAGAGAGGGATGATGGGTTCGCAATTTTAATAAAATTTTAGACCTGGAGAATGTGTTAAATAGACACTATAAACATTGTCAAAATAATTTTTTTAAGTAGTGTATTTCAAAACAGAGTTTAAGGTTCAGTAGAAGATGGAAATTTCAAATTTATTTTTTCACTTCAGTGTATGTTTGTGAGAATTTTCCACAAGTGTTCAGCTGCTCCAAATACAGATTGACAAGATAGAACACAAGACTAACTTGAAATTGTTTGTATTTTGTGTATGTGCCTATGAAGGAATAAACTGAGATAAAAAATGCTTTCACTGAGGTGCATAAGTGCATGAATCTCAATTATATTATTTAATTTTTAAAATAAATATACACCCAAGCACCACTATCCAGGTCAATATTCAGAATATCTTGATGACCCAGAAAGTCCTGTCATATCCCCTTCTAGTTCACCTCCAATCCAGCAGTAACGATTGTTCTGATTTCTATCATCATTGATTAGGTCTATAATTTCTTGAACTTTATATAATGTGATAATATATTGTATATTCTTTAGTGTTTGGCTGATTTTTCTCCACAAAATATCTATCAGATTTTGTACTAGTAGTTTGTTTTCTCTGCTGGCAAGTGATCCATTATATGAATATTTATCTATTTATCATTTACTAATTGATGAATGGATTTGTGCTTGTTGAATTCTCTGGAAAGTACATGCTAAGACAGAATTTGGTGTGCAAAAGCTAAAATAGAGAATAATACCTGTAAGAAATAGGAGGAAAAGTCACTGGATTGCCAGGTAGACTAACTAATATCTTTGCCAGTCTTCTAGGAAGACTCAAAGTAAAAATTGCCCAGTAGACTGGGCTCATAGTAATTCATTAATTGGGGGTTGCTCCCAAAAGATAGTGACCTCAGCTACTATTCCCTTGCTCATACACTGGCTGAAAGCTGCTCAAAGACCTCAGATACCACCACACCGCTCACTCAATTGCCACAGGTCATCCTGATAAGACCAGGAAATAAACCCAAAAGGTAGGATAGATTCTGAAAATTAGGCAGCAAGTTTTTCATTGTTGTTATTGTTGTTGAAGTTGAACCCTAACAGTGCATCTGTATTTCGGCCAAAAGATTTATTTTTTTTCTAGTATTTGGCAATTATGAATGAAGCTGAAATGAGCATTCTTGTAAATGATTTTGACTCTAAAAAATGATTTCTCAGATAAAAATGTGAGTGTTCGGTTAGCTGTATTTTCTCTTTAGGAGATACTGTCAATTTGCAAAATGTTAAGACCAACTTACCTAAACACAAGCAAAATAGAAGTACCTGTTGTTTTCTATTCTCATCACTTCTTAGTTTGTTCAGTCTTGTTCCTTTATACCACCACAATTTCTTTATCCGTTTACTGATGGGCATTTGAATGAGTTTATTTTTGCATCTTCTATAATTATGCATGCATGTATCTGCTGGTTTTTATGGTATGTATATGTTTAAATTTTTGAGAAACTATAAAACCATTTTTCACTTTGCTTATTTATTTCACTTTTTTTATTTTTTTATTTTTTATTATTATTATACTTTAAGTTCTAGGGTACATGTGCATAACGTGCAGGTTTGTTACATATGTATACTTGTGCCATGTTGCTGTGCTGCACCCATCAACTCGTCATTTACATCAGGAATAACTCCCAATGCAATCCCTCCCCCCTCCCCTCTCCCCATAATAGGCCCCGGTGTGTGATGTCCCCCTTCCCGAGTCCAAGTGATCTCATTGTTCAGTACCCACCTATGAGTGAGAACATGCGGTGTTTGGTTTTCTGTTCTTGTGATAGTTTGCTAAGAATGATGGTTTCCAGTTGCATCCATGTCCCTACAAAGGACACAAACTCATCCTTTTTTATGGCTGCATAGTATTCCATGGTGTATATGTGCCACATTTTCTTAATCCAATCTGTCACTGATGGACATTTGGGTTGATTCCAAGTCTTTGCTATTGTGAATAGTGCCGCAATGAACATACGTCTGCATGTGTCTTTATAGCAGCATGATTTATAATCCTTTGGGTATATCCCCAGTAATGGGATGGCTGGGTCATATGGTACATCTAGTTCTAGATCCTTGAGGAATCGCCATACTGTTTTCCATAATGGTTGAACTAGTTTACAATCCCACCAACAGTGTAAAAGTGTTCCTATTTTTCCACATCCTCTCCAGCACCTGTTGTTTCCTGACTTTTTAATGATCGCCATTCTAACTGGTGTGAGATGTTATCTCATTGTGGTTTTGATTTGCATTTCTCTGATGGCCAGTGATGATGAGCATTTTTTCATGTGTCTGTTGGCTGTATGAATGTCTTCTTTTGAGAAATGTCTGTTCATATCCTTTGCCCACTTTTTGATGGGGTTGTTTGTTTTTTTCCTGTAAACTTGTTTGAGTTCTTTGTAGGTTCTGGATATTAGCCCTTTGTCAGATGAGTAGATTGCAAAAATTTTCTCCCATTCTGTAGGTTGCCTGTTCACTCTGATGGTAGTTTCTTTTGCTGTGCAGAAGCTTTTTAGTTTAATTAGGTCCCATTCGTCAATTTTGGCTTTTGCTGCCGTTGCTTTTGGTGTTTTAGACATGAAGTCTTTGCCCATGCCTATGTCCTGAATGGTACTACCTAGGTTTTCCTCTAGGGTTTTTATGGTATTAGGTCTCACATTTAAGTCTCTAATCCATCTTGAATTAATTTTCGTATAAGGAGTAAGGAAAGGATCCAGTTTCAGCTTTCTACTTATAGCTAGCCAATTTTCCCAGCACCATTTATTAAATAGGGAATCCTTTCCCCATTTCTTGTTTCTGTCAGGTTTGTCAAAGATCAGATGGCTGTAGATGTGTGGTATTATTTCTGGGGACTCTGTTCTGTTCCATTGGTCTATATCTCTGTTTTGGTACCAGTACCATGCTGTTGTGGTTACTGTAGCCTTGTAGTATAGTTTGAAGTCAGGTAGCGTGATGCCTCCAGCTTTGTTCTTTTGACTTAGGATTGTCTTGGAGATGCGGGCTCTTTTTTGGTTCCATATGAACTTTAAAGCAGTTTTTTTTGCAATTCTGTGAAGAAACTCCTTGGTAGCTTCATGGGGATGGCATTGAATCTATAAATTACCTTGGGCAGTATGGCCATTTTCACGATATTGATTCTTCCTATCCATGAGCATGGTATGTTCTTCCATTTGTTTGTGTCCTCTTTGATTTCACTGAGCAGTGGTTTGTAGTTCTCCTTGAAGAGGTCCTTTACATCCCTTGTAAGTTGGATTCCTAGGTATTTGATTCTCTTTGAAGCAATTGTGAATGGAAGTTCATTCATGATTTGGCTCTCTGTTTGTCTGTTACTGGTGTATAAGAATGCTTGTGATTTTTGCATATTAATTTTGTATCCTGAGACTTTGCTGAAGTTGCTTATCAGCTTAAGGAGATTTTGGGCTGAGACGATGGGGTTATTTCACATTTTAAGTAGAAAGGTAAAAAAAATCTAGTTAGTCCGCATTTTTGCTAAAACTCTATGGGATCATTCTTCCTAAGTTTACTTCGTCCAGTGGGTGAGTTAAAGCATCTCATTGTAATTTACATTTGAATTTTCCTAATGAATAGTGAAGTTGAGCATTTTCTCTTTTATTTATTGACTACTTATATATATTCTTTGATGAAATATCCATCAAAATCCTTAATCATCTTGTTAACCAGAATGTTGGATTTCTTATTACTGAGTTGTAAAAGTTTTATACATTCTAAACAAAATCCTTTTGCCAGTTTTTTTTTGCAAGTATTTACTCCAATCTATAGCTTGCCTTTTTATTGTCATAGCAGTATTATATGTTAATGTATGTATAATTTTTTAAGCTTTGATAAAGTTACTGATTCAGTACATAATTCATACTGTCTATTTTATATAGCTTTGTAAAATACAAAGTATTCCGATTTTTGTAAATGTTTCATTTTAAATGGCTTTAGTTGTAGTTCTTACATTTGAATCTATGATTTATTTTCAGTAGATTTTTGTACATTGTATGAGGTTAGAGACAAAGTGGTTTGTTTTGTGGCATTGCTATACGATTTTTCCATGACTACTTCTTGAGAAGATTGTTTTTTCTTGATTGAATTGCATTGGCAGCTTTGTAAATAATTAATTGACCATATATATGTGGTTAAATTTCAGGGCTTGTCTTTCATTGCTCTATTTATCTTTCTTTACACCAATATTCCAGTGTCTTGATTATGTACCATAAGTCTTAAAGTCGGGTAGTGTAATTCCCCAATATATTTTTTACAAAGTCACTTTGATTATTCACAGTCCTTTAAATTTCGATATAAATTTTAGAATTCTCTTGTCACTTCCAAGAAAATAAATCCTGCTGAGTTTTCTGCAAATAAAATATATGATAGTAAATAGAACCTCAGAGCAAAAGCCAATTCTGTACTCAGTTCCATAGGAAACAAATGCACATTCTCTAGCATCCACACTTCACTCTTAAAATATGTATAATAAACTTCACATCATTCTATAGTTATATTTGGGTGGAAAGTGGTATTTGGTAGCTGGAAACCCTGCTCAAATAATTCTTTAATTTATGCCCAAATATTTATATGTAGCTTATGTCAAAAAGCCTAATTAAAATAATATAACAGAATGTGAAAAGAAAATAAATACATAATAATAAATAAGGTATAATTTACTCAAAATGTCTGAGGCAATAAAGTGAAGACTAAAAGACCTAATGATTATCAAATGCGTCAAATGATGTAAAGTGAGATTGAGAGAAACATTACTGATTTCCAGAATCAATTTCCCTAATAAAAATGGTGCAAGATTTCTTGTTTATAAAAGTATTTTCTTTCTATTTTGTTTCTGTTATTTGCCATCAGTTACATATCTCTAAACACATATTGAATATCCTGCCACTAGTCACCACCTTTATATTTCTGAGCATCCAAGCACCTATATTTTGTAAACTTAAACTTTATTCTTACCACTTGATTAGTTTCTCCAGTGAAGCCAACATGCATGCAGGAACCCCACAGATCCTGTGGTTATTGTTATGTTATCTGTAGACAGCCTCTCCACAGGGGCTGCCGTATCTCTGCCAGTCCCATGCCTCCGCCACTTACTCCTACTGATTTTCCTGCCAAGTTCAGTGCTCTGAAAAAAAGAATAACCAGCTATGAGCAACATGTTCTTTTTCTGCAGACTGACAGGGCTGTGCTTTAATCTCCTCTTGTGTCTCATAACAGAAGCTTTTATAACAGGTTTTGCTGACTGTCAGACTACGGTAAGTCACTGCTCATGATACAGTGAGGGGGAGAATAATTTAGAATTATTTACATTTAGTTGACAAGAAGAATGTTGAAAATGAAACATACATATGGTAAGACAGTAGAGTATGTTTTAGAATTGGTATTCTGAATGGAATGTTTTTCCTTAAAAAAAGGACACATACAGAAGTTTTTCCTGTATTTAAGGAACACAAATATGGCTTACTTCATAAAGTGGAAAGATGGGTTCTAAATTAAATTAATCCTGGATGTTTTAAAGAAAATCTATACAACATAATTTAAATAAACCATCCTTCTACACTAGGCCTGACTCCAGCATTTCACTAGCCAACTTACTCTTCTTACTTATTATAAAGTGAGCTGAGAAAACCATCTTCTTGAGTAGGTAGAATTTGATTATGGGAAGGTTACTGAAATAGGTTTAGTATGATATAAAATGTAGAATACAATAATTCTTTGTTTATGTATTTTTAAACTTCACTAGAGTTTCTTGGAAGGAGAATCTGCGACTGACCTGCGAATCTATCCGGTCTAAATACAGTATCTAACATCAGCTAGGCACTCATTAGTTTATAAGGACTAATAGAGTAGTCTGGCTCTACTCTACAGTACTCCACACTACACCACACTACACTACACTACAACACTACACTAATTTTGAGAACTTACAACTTAACCCCTAGACATCAATTTCTTCAGTAAAATGAGTTGGAGCTAGATTAAATGTTACACATTCTGTATCTATACTGTTTAGCCTCTACGTGGTCATAATAATTGTACTTCAGAAAAATTGAGTTCACATAAAATCTGAATTGTAGAAATGTCTCAATTATCTTTTTTTTAGATAATAAACTACCCTAAAGTTTAGTGATTTTGATATCACTAAAGTGATAGGATATGAGTGTAGGATATGAGGCCAGGGTAGCTTGTAAAGTCCAGATGTAAGATTGGGAGCCCAGCTGGTGCCACTGACTGGGTGTTTGATTTTCTTCTGTATAGGCATCTGCACTTAGCTATTTTGGCTGTTTTATATAATGGTGGAGGGGTTCCAAAAGGAAACCCTGTAAGAGAAAGGACCCAAAGTGCCAGCACTTATCACTTACTGATGTTTCGCTTGCATCACCCTTAAAGATATTCCACTGGCCAAAGCTAGTCACATGGCCAATTCCAGAAATTCTGTGGAAGGAGATTTCACAATGGCATGAATAACAGAAAACGCGGTTAATTGGAGGGCACCAAAGTAACAGTCTGCTCAAAATATTTTTGGGTCATCTGAAATCTCTGCTTAAACCACATAGCAGCTGATTACCTTATGGGCCATGAATTTTCCCAATTCCATTGTCTTCTCCCAGCCCAGTACAGTTGTCCCTTGAAGTATACAGGTTTGAACTGCATGGGCCCACTTGTACATGGATTCTAATCAACCAAAATTAAACTGAAAATACAATATTTGTGGATGCTAAATGCTATATATGAAGGGCAAACTTTCACATACATATTTTCAATAGGTCCAACGGAAGCACTTTAGTATACTATTTTGGCACATGTAGGTCCTGTAACCAATCTCCCATGTGTATTAAAGGAGGACTGTACTTAATTGCCCTGTATACATTGAAGTTGCCTGTCCTTTTGTTAAATGATTGCTATGCCTCTTGTTACTTGTTTCTGGGACTACATTAGAATAATTTTGATAAGGTCTAAAATATATGCTGTGAAAATAACTTTTTAAAAAAATTGACATATCATGTATTCAAATGCTTTAAAATCTCTTAATGCTTATCTTTGTCAAAACATTTGTATTAATAGTATTTGGTACTTATAGCTTTAAAAGAGTTCCACTGATTTAAATCATTGCCAGTGAATTACTTGTACATGTCTTAAAACATTATAGTAATTAAGGTATATATAATTTCCTGTGATTTATTTCCTTAAATTCAACATATCCATCTGCATATTCCAATAGGACTAAATAAAAATATAAAGTTCAATTGAAAATTTATTGTTTCAATGTGTATAATTTGCAAACACTTTTTGATATGAATGTACTTACTCTATTTTTGGAATATAGTCAACATGCATAACCTCACATTGTAAAAGGAAAGTATAAATATATATATTTTATAATTTATATATATTATAATATATTTTAAATTAAAATATATGTTTTATATATATTGTAATATATATTATATATAATGAATTTAGATTTATTATATATAATAAATATATGAAATATAGTATATATTTAATATATTTAAATTAAAATATATTTTAATTATATATATAATTAAAATCATTATATAAGTTTAAGTTATCACTACTTTGCCATTTTTATTGTTTGACTTTGCCCTTGTGCCTACTCCTCTTTTAACTTGTTGATTATGTATAGTCATCACATATGTCACAACAATTTTCAAGTGCAAAAAGAGCATGAGTTCTGTCTTTCTTGTGTCTCTTCTTTTGGGGCAAAAAATAATTTTTCAAAGGATAATCAGCATACTTCACCTTAATTTTGATTGCCAATAAATGGTTCACATTGCTATTCTTATACTAGGTATTAGCAAAGATAAAGAAAAAAATATTACCATGAATAACTTAGATTAATAATTTGAGATGGAATGGGTCTTGAAGAATCAACCACCATGGATATTATAATAGAATAGCTATTTTTTGCTAGTTACCCATATACAATTTTAATCATATAATCTGATGCATTTTTGGATGGGAGCTAGCTTTGTGTAACCCAACGAATGGGGAACAAAGAGTCAGAAATACTGAGTTCTAACCACTCCTCTGCTTCATCATGTTCACACTTTTATTTAAAACCATTATAAAGAAATATGTTTTTAATTCATGAGTGTTTTAAAAATACTAGATAACAATGCATGTACTCTATATTGCTTAATATCCCAAACAGGAATGAAGCAGCTCTCATTAGTATTTCAGCAGGAAAAGCTATGAATTGTCATACTAAGAAGAATTAAAATAAAGACAGTAATTTACATCATGTTGGTTGAGGGTAGAAATTATTACCTGATATGTTATTTTAAAATCTCATTTCAGATTAATTTTTGTTTTAGATTTGTGAATTATGGATCATGTATTTTTGGATCTATAACTAGATATAACATTTGGTATCACCCCGGTTCCTTCCAGATAAATTTATGTGAATGAATTACATAATTTCTAAGTTTCTTTACAAAACTGGTACTCTTTGAATCCATGATCTAATAAAAAGCAAATGCAACTATCTGTTTTATGTCATTTCCTTTATAATAGATACGAAATCCACAAGCAACATTTCCATAGATAGGCTACACAAATGTCTCACAGAGAAGACAATTCTCATGGCTTGGCTTACCTCTTCTTCTTAATGTCACCCTGTTGGTCTAGGTATGGCTCAAGATAAGAGTGAGGAGACTTCTGATTTGGATAACAGTTTTACCTTTGATAAAAGATTAAAACAGCATCATTAAAATTAAGAAAATTCAAGTAGGTGAAATTTGTATTTTCCTCTTAGTTTCCTTTCTCTCCTGTCCATCTCCAAGTGGCCTCTCTTTTGTATTTCTCAAAACCTTGATATATTATACCTCTACCAGTGAGCCCCATGTCCCAAAGGTAGCAAGTACGCCTTCCTCTGCTCTCTTTGAAATGCACTCTTTTCAGTAACTATCTGCAATTTCAGATAGGTGAACTTGCAGGCATCTGGAGTGAGGTGACTCTGGGGGAAATTAACATAGAAGATCGGGAAATATATTAAGGCTTTTTTTGAAAATTCCTGAGTCTAATATCCATTAGCATACAAGATGACACTGGATTAGTGAGAAGAATGGGGGTTGGTAATCCCACACTTCCTCCTTATGAACTTTTGATATAATACTCCAAGTCCAGGTTTACACATTGCATTTTTTTTTTCCTCAATGAAAGATCATGAAGAGAAAAAAAACAAAACAAACAAACAAAAACAAAACAGAATATGCTAGTGGACATAAGATGATTGTCACCACCGAAGCAACTGTGCTTCTTAATTTCCCGAAGCTTTGAAAACATCAAAGGGTAGACGCAGGTCAGAGGAAACTTCCACTTGCATTTCCCTGAGAATTAGGGGGCCAACTGGCCTCAGAGAAAGAAATGCTATGAAATGGAATTTATTTGTGTATTTTTTTAGACTCACTAAATTCCAATGTCTGGTCCTCACTCAGCCCTGTAAGTCCAGAAATCTGATATTTCAGAACAAAGAAAATGTACCTATCTACCATCCTTATCCTAACCATCAAATACTACACACATAGGGATGAGCACTTAAGAACAAGAAAGACAATTTATCAATTTAATTTTCTTTCAGCAGAAAGTGAAATTATAACCAGAGTACCAGTTTCAAAACTTCCAATAGTAAAGCGAAGCAATTATTTGCAGAGAAGCACATGTATCCCCTTGTTTAGAGCATTTTCTTTCAAATCGTGTGAGAGGCTCAACTCTCAAAAGAATATTTTTGTGAGAAGGAAATCAGAATATGTCATAAGATGGCATTCAGCTTTGTGTTCCAGATGTGGTGGTTTAAAACACATTAAAAACCAAGGAAACTGTATTTTCAGTCAAGACTTGTATCCTGGAGCAAGGCTAAAAGTTACCATCAACACTGACCTCTACAAATCACTTTTTCTATGATTCCAAGACAGAACAATCATCCTTTCATCTTTATATAAGTCCATTGATGATCTTACCTTGAATTATTTTGGTACTGAGAAGCAGTGTGTTTCTTGGGAGACACTGATTTTCTCTGTTCTAATTCATGTGTTAATTTTAATGTTATGCAATGAGGATAACATTTATTAACTAAGAGTGCCCAGAGTCTCACTCCTCATTACTCATGAGAATATTACACAGAGATACTAATCTTTCCTTTTGTTTTCAAGGTTGAATAAGGTGAAATTCTATCAATTTTTGTTTTTACACACAATTAAGAACTGCTGATTTACCCAGTAACCCAGTTGTCTCCTTATGCCTCTTTGTTCTTTCAAAACACTCAAAACTTCTTAAATCCTCTGAGAGGTCGATAACCCTCCCTAAGATCTCTGTGAATTCCCAGGAGTTAAATTAATGAGGTAACTTCAGGCTTGTACATACTTATTCCACTTATTTCTTGTTTTTTCTTCAATATCTTTCAACAGTCATTTTAACACTAACTCTAATATTATCCTGAACGTGGATCCCAACCTCGTATCTGATTGTCTTCTAAAAATAAACAAAATTAAGTCAGACAAAAAGGAAAGGATGGAAGAAAGAAACAAAGGAAACAAGGAAGGAAGAAAAGTCAACCTTTTTGTGACTATGCTAAGTATATTGTGGAGAGAGTTGCTATTTCAACATTAACATTTGTAGATGTGTTATCAAACAATTTGCTGTGTGTGTGTGTGTGCCATTGTTATTAAAATCATACATACTTTTAGTTTTGTGAGATGAATGACATTGGCTTATAAAGAGAAACAGCAGTCCCTTATACAAACTCTCCTCATTCATGATTGTTGTTCACCAAAACTATTTTCACCTCCTAGTCATTTTCTCTTATATTTAGCTCCACATTTTTAAGTAATTTGCATCTCTCCCTTAATTTTTCAGTTTTAAAGCTATCCTTTGTATATGAAAGTTACTGTAGAAGATAAGGATTTAATGTCCTTAAACCTACTCCACTCATTCCCATTTTCACATGAAGAGAAAATGCACAGGCCTCCTCCCATCCTCCTAGTCTATTCATATGTTGTTTTTCTTAAATTGATATCTAGTGTTTATTAATGTTATGAACATATTGTTCACTATATGTTTATATTATGAGCATATTGTTCACTCTATATGTTACTATATATAGTAATACTTCTATAATATGTAATATAAATATGTTTATTTATTTTTTATTATTCACACTTGAGCTACCTAGTTTACTAAGATTATATATTAGTATAATCTGTCAAACTTTTAGATTTACACAAAAAATTAATAATGACATCACTTCTCAGTTTTGTTAGAAAAGTGGTTCTTAGGAACCACTTCTTTGTTCCTATTGCTAACTCATTCCCAGCTTTTCTAACAAAACTGAAAATTTGTATTATTACTTGATTCTGTATGCACCAGTTGCCTTACAGGAAAACTCCACAACTGTTATTATGAAACCTGATCTATTCTGGATATTTGTTCCCTCCAAATCTCATGTTTAAATGTGATTTCCAATGTTGGAGCTAGAACCTAGTGGGAGGTGTTTAGGTCATAGGGGTATATCCCTCATAAATGGCTTGCTGTTCTCACCAAGGTAGAGTGAGTTCTTGCTCTCTCAAGCCACACTAGAGCTGGTTGTTTAAAAGTATGTGGCACCCCTCCCCCAGCTCACCGTTCCTTCTTTCCTTCCTCCCTCTGGCTATGTAATGCCTACTCCCATTCACTTTCTGCCATGACTGGAAACTCCCGGAAGCTCTCACCAGAAGCAGAAGCTGGCACCATGCTGCTTGTACATGGCTGCAGAACTGTGAGCAAAATGTTCCACTTTTCTTTCTAAATTACCAAGCCTCAGATATTCCTCTATAGCAACAAAAACAGACTAACACAGAACACTTCTCATCTTCCTGGGAATTATTTATGTGTTCTTCCTGGGTTGGATTGTTCATTCCCTGCATTCCATTTTCTTTCTCTTTTGGTGTAGTCCCTGGTTTTGATGAAGCATGTCTTTCAGTGTTTTTCCAAGAAAGAATGAATAGGAAATAAATGAGAAAACATTTTGCATGTCTGAAAATGTCTTTACTTTCACATTTTGATAATAATTTTTCTGCATGTATATCTTGATTGAAGAACATTTTGTCTCAGAATTTAAATTTTTCCATGACATCTTCAACCTTCCAGTTTTGCTACATAAATGCCTAGTGCCATCTTGATCCTCAATATTCTGTATGAGACTCAATTGCTTCCTTCTGGAGTATTTTTTTTTTCACCAATATTCTGAAATTTCAGAATTATACATTTTGTTGTGGGTTTCTTTAAATTCATTGCATTGGGCACTCAGTGAAATGTCGAAATTTAGACACTATATCCTTCAGTTTCGGGATTTCTTTTCTTTTTGATAATTTTCTCTCCACCATTTTCCTTGTTTTCCTGGACATTTCATTTGCTTTCTTGGATTAATCTTATTAAATCCTTGGATTAATTTTCATGTTTGCTTTTTTGGATTAATCCTATTAAAATATTTTTCACTATGTTTTTTTCTCTTCTATCTCATAGATTGGAGGGTTTTTTGTTGGTTATTTTTTGCTTTATTGTCTTGAGGTTTTTTGCTTTATTTTCTTTTTGGTAATTTTTCTTCTACCATTTGTATTGACTTCATTGTTTCCTAGATCCTCTTTCTTATGTGCAAGTTTATCCTGTGATGCCCACTAAAGAATAACACACTAAAATGCTTATCGGACCTCTTCATATGTGAGTAGATTTCATCTTAATGTGATTTTGATGGAAACCAATTAATTTTCTGCCTGTCTGTTTTCCCTGGTTGTATAATCCTGAATGCCAGCATTGTGGGAGACAAGAAGGCGAAGGGTGAAGGAAGTCTCACCATTAACTATTCAGATTTTCACTTAATCTTCCTCTTTCCAGTATAGCATCTCACTCCTTGCTCTCAGCTTGCCTGATATGTCGAGCGCAGAAAGCAAAGATCCAGTTTTACACTGAGGAAGGACCAAACTGCCCTGCAAAAGACAGGGTGATTTGTGGTTCAAATCAGGATTGCTTCTTGTTTGTTTGCCCTACAGACTAGCCCTTATCTTTCTCCAATTTGTGAGTTACCATTTGTCCATCCCATTCTATAGACTCCAAAAATTGTCATCTCAGCTTTATTTTCACACCCATTCTCTTTGTTGTGCAGTGTACACCCACATACATACATCTATATATACACACACATTCACATATATACACACACACGTATACACATACACACACACACACACACACATTGCGTTAGTTTGTTCTTCTGTTGCTATAAATAAATACCTGAGACTGGGTAATCTGTAAAGAAAAGAGGTTTTATTTTGACTCACATTTCTGCAGGCTAAACATGAAGCATAGTGTTGAAATCAGCTTGTAGTGAGGGACTCAGGAAGCTTACTATCATGGTGGAAATTGAAGTGGGAATCAGCACATCACATGACAAGTGAGAGAGCCAGAAAGAGAAAGAAGAGCTTTCAGACTCTTTTAAAAATCAAATCTCCCATAAACTCATCAAGCAAAAACTCACTCATCACTAAGGGGATGGTGCTAAGCCATTCATGAGGTATCTGCCCCCATGATCCAATACCTCCCACTAGGCTCCACCTCCAACCTCGGGGATCATATTTCAACATGAGATTTGGAGTGGACATGCATCCACACCATATTATTACACCCCTAGCTCTCCAAATCTCATGCTTTTCTCACATTGCAAAACACAGTTATCCCTCCCAATAGTTCCACACAAAGTCTTAAATATTTTTCAGCATGAAGGCAAAAGTATTAAGTCTCATCTGAGACTCATCACCTTCCACCTATGATCCTGTAAAAGCAAAAACAGTTATTTGCTTCCAAGGTACAATGGTAGTACAAGCATTGGGTAAATATTCTCATTTGAAAAAGGAAAAAATGGCCAAAATAACGGGACAGTAGGCCCCATGCAAGTGTAAGACCCAGCAGGGTAGACATTAAACCTTAAAGCTAGAAAATAATCTCCCTTAACTTTATGTCCTGCATCTAGGGCAGACTGGGGCAAGGAGTAGCTTCCTAAGGGCTTGGGCAGCTCCACTGCTATGGTTCTATAGCAGGCAGAACTGGCTGTGGTCACTAGTTGTAGTTGAATGCCTGCAGCTGTTTCAGGCCCAAGATGCAAGCTACCAGTGGCTCTATCATTCTTGGGTCTGAAACATAGAGCCATATATGGACATATATATATGGTCCTTGCCTGTGGTGCACAGTCACACATTAGTACTCATCCCTGAAGTCACCACTATGTATATATGAGTTCTTTTAGAAAACATCATTTGTTAAAATGCAGTCAAGTTATTTGCTAAGAACAAAGATGACTTTCACTCCAGGTCACAATAACTTTCTCATTTCCGTCTGAGACTTCATCATCCTGGCCTTCATTTCACAAGGTTTCTTCATTTTTACTTCCATTTACGTTTTTCTTCATGAACTACTCACAAAGACAAGCATAAGCAGGCACAGAACCTTCCATCAGAGTAATCACAGCTTCCGTCACCTCTCTTGCAACCCTAGAGCCAGCTTACTCTGCTTCAAATTTTATATAACAAATTTGTGAGTTGCATTTCAGTGCAGCAGACCCTCACATTGCGAGTCACATAATTGGAGCATGCCCAGGTAAGTATGCCAAATGCATGGCCTAGGAGCCAGCAAGAGTGAAAGAGTCACCTGGAAGCAGAACCAATCTACTTGGATCAAGGAACGGGGACCAAATTCAGAACAAAGGATGCCTAGTTTTGTTGTAGTATGGACTTAAGAGCCAAGGACCTCAGCATGACCTAGTGAGATCATGCTTCATTGTGTTTTCCTATCTCTTTCATTATAACCCTCTACTAATAAAACCTATCCCCATACCCCAGCCTCAGAAAGACAGATTTGGGCATTTCCTCCTGTCTCCTCTCCAGGGGCTTTGCCATGAAGCTTTATCTTTTCTCAAAAACTAGTGTTGTGGTATTAGTTTCCATGTACACTGGGCAGTATACCTTTGCATGGTAACACTCTATCATTACACTCAGAAAGCAAATGCCAGGTAGGTAGCTGTTGCAGTAGCTGTTGCATCACTGAGCACCACCTCCTGGGCATGGCTGGGATGAAGAGAGGCACAGGGGTGCACTGGTGACTTCAAGGATTAGTACTCATGTGTGGCTGTGCACCACAGGCAAGGAATACCAGCAGCCCAGGGGCAATCCTGCCACCTGGGTCACACAAGCCTCAGTTGCTCAGCCTGCTTCTACCTGGACAAGGTCCTGCTCACCTAGGGGAGCCTCCTGCACTAGAGATGCTGCTAACACTCTTGATCTTAAATGTTCTTTGGCCATGCTGCCATATTGCTGGAACAGTCTCTTCCGTCTTCTATTGTTTGATGAACTTATCCCCCAAACTGCTGTTTCATTTCATGCAGAGGAGTTTAGCTACATTATGTATTGTTTTTTATTTCTCATTGACTCATACTCACAGACACGCTTTACATAATCTATGTTTAATCTAAATTGTCATTGATTGTATGATGCATCATTATATAATTTGCCACTAAAGAGAAAGGTCACTAATTATGACTTTAAGACATCTTAAATTGTAAGACAGATCTTGATTTTAAAATAGAAAAATATTAATTTTGGCATCAATTAAATATTGTCAATGATTTATCCCATAGTCTTTCCAAATGAAATATCCCAGAGAATTCTGGTATTAAAACAAGAAAGTGTTGATTGCAATGGTCTGAATGAGGACTAGCTAGTTAAGTGCCTGTAAATCGAATTTTTTTATAGCTAGACTTTACTGAAATCTCTAATCATTAAAGCTCCTGCTACACAGATACAGATAATTTGAAGATATGTTTTTCATTAAGGAAATTTTGCTTTGCTTCCAGGGTAATAACAGTGTGGTATTTAATTAGTTGTATTTTAAAATTTTATATTAAAAATAAACATTAATTTAGTTTTAATATTAGCTATTGAATTTGATGTGGGTCATTAATTTAACTCTAAAATATGTGAAGAAGCAAATATTTTTCTTCTAAATACCCATACAAATTAGATGTATTCATACATATTCCCAAATTTACTTACAGAGTGAGATTTCATTTTTGACATGATACTACTTATATAATATGAGATAGTCTGTTAACATAAGTACATTTATAAATAATGAGGTATTTGAAGAAAATGGAACATATAACATAATATTAAGTATATAATCTACTATGTATCTTATATTAAATACTAAAGGATCATGTATGTGGTTTGCAAACTTTTTGCTAAAACTTTTTATTATTTTTCTGTAGAATTTTTTTTTGTCATATTTTCCACATAGAAAATGGAAATACATAAAAAGGTAAAGTTTGGGGTTTCCTTTCCTGCTTAAATGCCACTGCTGTAGGCAAAAGTCATAAATGAGAATGAAATACAATAATAAATTCATCTTATCTTTTCATTTAGAATTACAGAATTTGAATATTTTTCTGCTGTTGTTATGTTCTCACCTACTCATAGACATTTCTGTGGTGAATGTATACTCATATGATGCACTAACCACGAGCAGGTATTTATTTAACAATTACATTTAATATAAAATTAACATAAGATCCTTACTGACTGACTTTTCATATCTATTGTAAATACACAACACATGTAACAAATGGAGAATCAGGAGTTTACTTCTACTAGATCAGTTAAAATGGCTTGTGGTATGGAAATACATTCTGTAATGAGCTATTACTTATCAATTATAATATATACCTTGCATTGACTGAAGTTGCAGTTAGGTCACTCATGTTGCATGTCTTTTTTATATCGTTTAGAAAAGTTTTATTAGTTCTAAGAAAATAGCTTTCAGTGTCCAGCACAACAGACTCTGAAGATTAAATACTAATAGAATATCTTTTTTTTTTCTTCCCCCAAGACAGACTCTCACTCTGTCACCTAGGCTGAAGTGCAGTGTCATGATCACAGCTCACTACAACCTGGATCTCCCAGGCTCAGACTATTCTCCCACCTCAGCTCCTCCCCCATCCTCAGTAGCTGCAATTGCATGTGTTTGCCACTGCACCAGGGCTAATTTTATTTATTTTCTTTTTATAAGATAAAAACCTACAGGTCTCACTAGTTTGCCCTGGCTGGTCTGGAACTTCAGGCTTAAGTGATCCACTCACCTCAAACTCGCAAAATGCTAGGATCACAGGCATGCCTGGCCTAAAATATCTTTTTAATCCTTAAGAAGAGTCACCCGGAGAGGCAATGGCCCTGTTAGCACTGGCCTCTGTTTTGAGTGTTGGAGAAGGATTTCCATTAAGACAGTGTGAAGATGCTGGTAAATCCTTCCCACACACAAAGTATAAAACTGGACAAAATTTCAAAAAAAAAGTCCTTTCAGGTTTGCGAGTTGCCAAAGGCAGATAACGAATTGAATAACATATATTCTTGGGAAAGTAGGAGAGCTTTGGGAAACTGTGCTGCCAACTTGCCTTGGGCAGCTCTCATCAACAATCCCAGTTCAGTTGCCAAGAAAAGTAGCTTTACAAAGGTGAAGATGGCAAGGGAGGAGAATGACAGGGGAAGGAAATCAGAATCATTGCTTCCAGAGGAGTGGAAATGATTCAAAGTGGGCCACAAAACTTTGCAGTTTTGTAATTTAAAAGCGACAGACTTGATAGAGAATAGTGGGGGAGGGGGAAACACAGTTTTGCTAGCCGAAGTCTCAGTTGTGGTAAGCAGCAGACCCTTCAGAAAATTAGCAAAAAGATCCTGGAAATAAGAGCCACAGAAGAACGTAATATACTTGAGCACAAACTCTGGCTAAATCATTGGTTGGATACTAGGCTAGACAGTCACTAGTAAGATAGTCTAGAAGAAAATAATAAAATGAAAAAAAAAAAGGCTGAGCAGAGATATCAGCAACTATACAACATGGAGGAAAAGTTTCTGCTGTTTGAGTACAGGCAAGGTAATTAAAAAGTAAAAGTAAGACAGAATCCAGATGGATCAATACATTATATGATCAAAAATTTGTAGTTTTCAATAAAATATTACAAGATACACAAGAAATAGGAAAGTATCACCCATACCCAAGAATAAATGCTGTCAATAGAAACTAATTCTGAGTAGGCACAGATATCGGATTTGCTAGACAAAGTCTTCAAAACGAATATTATAAATGTTTAAAGAACTAAAGCAAAGTATGAAAATAACTAACACATAGTGAATTTCAACAGAGAAAGAGGTAAACCATAAAATAAAATCAAGTGAAAATTCTAGAGCTTAAAGGAGTGAAAACAAAAATGAAAAATTTGATAAATTGGCTAAACAAGAGGTATAAGATGGCAGAAGAAAAATCAGTGAACTCTGAGAGGAATCAATAGAAATTACTCAGTGCATGAAACAAAGAAGAAAAAAAACTGATGCAAAAACGTCAGTGAATTGCATAAAAATCTTAAGCATTACAACATGTATGTAATGGGATTCCTAGGAGAATAGGAGAAAGAAAGGATATAAAAAATTTAAATGAATAATGGTTAAAAACTTCCAAAATTTGATTTTAAAACCTATTATTCCAAATAATTTGTGTAGATTCTCCATCTTGTAAGGAGATGAAATATAATTCCTCATGCCTTAAGTGTATGTTATATTAGAGACTTTCCTTCAAAGAGTACAGTATGGTGAGGAAGGGAAAATAAAGTAACTTAACAATGGGGAAACTTTATGAATATTACCTAAAGTCAGGTGATCAAGATTAACATCAACAGTAATAAGACATTGATAATATACACTCTAATATTGGTAAGAACGATAATTTATTGCCGTGGTTTTTCTCCCCAAGACAAATTACCCCAGTCTAATAATGAGAAAAGCATTGAACAAATCTCAATCAAGGGACATTTTACAAAATATCTAAACAATAATTATCAGAACTATCAAAGTCATCAAAAATAGTACAAGTCTAAGACATTGTCAAAGACAAGAGAAACCGAAGAAGAATATTAAATGTCACATGTTATCCTAGATGGGATCTTAGGGTAACAAAAGGACATTAGAGAAAAACTGAGAAAATTTGAATAAAATATAGACTTTAGTTAATAATAATATATTACTCTTAGTTAATCAATTCTGATACATGAACCATATTTATGAAAGATGTTAAGCCACTAAATTTGCTATAATTTTTTACATCACTAAAAATAAACTAATCCACATTTCCAACAACATTATGTAAGAATTTGTTTCTTCACATCCTCACCAACACTTGATATAACCAGTTTTTTCAATATTACCTGTCTAACAGCTGTCTAATGGCATCTCATTGTGGCTTTAATTTGCAATTTCTTAAAAAATAATGGTGTCAAATGTCTTTGCATGTACTCTCTGACATCTGTATATCAGCTTTGCTTAATAGGTGTTCAAACATTGTCCCCATTTTGGTTAGGTTAATTTTCTTTTATACTTTGGAAAGTTATATAGATAGATAGATATGGATATAGATAAAACTTTATATATATAGATATCTATATATATACTGGATAGATGTCCTTTATCAGAGATATACAAGTATTGTCATCTATTCTGTGACTTGTCCTTTTATTTTTTAACGATGCCTTTGAGAGATTTAAAAACAATTTGTTGAAGTCCAATTTATCAATTTGTTCTTTCATGGACCATTCTTTTTCTGTCATAGCTAAACAATTTAGCTAAATAAAATGAATAAATGCATAGTTGACGGAATAATCTAATAATGACTTCAACTCTGCCAGTGTATTATGTTTGTCTCAGGCATGCACTTTAGGTATCCAACCCTTATACTTTAGCCACCCCCAAACTGCATACTTTGTAAGTACTCTTTTTAAACTTAATTTATTATAGAAAGATGGGATAACTAAAAATACTCATATTATTTGTGCCAAGAAGAAAAGGACCATATGTTTCAAATCATGAGCCTTAGCTTCAAAGAAAGAACATCAGGAAGTTAAATATTCTTTTAGCCATCCTTCCAAACCATGGGTGTACACTACTATTTTTTCTTCATAGATTTAGCCATCTTTACCTTATGTCTTTATATAGGTTGAGGTGGGGAATATATGTACTTTAGGACAAGTAATAATCCTTTCAAAATATTACTACTCTGTATTTCTCATAGTTCAATAAAATTTTGCAGGTTTTTAAAAATTTCTGACAAATGTAACTAAAGAAAAAGGAAAACCAGACACCAATTAACTCTGCGTGTATCATGCAGGTAATGAAGAATCATTAAATATTTTTTAGAGTAGAGAATAATAGATAAGCGATGTACTATGTGAATACTAATCTAATACTTTGTGTGTATTAGATAAGTCAATCTTTGTGGGAATAAGAATCAGTTAATAGATGCCGGCTATGAAGTAATTTTGCAACAATACCAGAATGACCTGATATGGAAAGGCATATTATATTTCAATGAATAAATGCTTGACTGAATAAGAAAAATGAGGTAGAGAATTCTTAGAGCAAAGTGAATGAGAGAATGGGCCATAGGCAAAATCAGAAACTGTAAATATACATCACTATGCAAAATTTTCTGTGATCTCATCCCAAATTACTTCTGCCTTGTCCTTCTTCTCCACTCAAACCCACAGATTCTACCATAGAGAATTGTGTCCTAACTATGCTATGAATATTTAATCTCTGAAGATTTTTAATTGGGATTCTTCCTACATATTGGAATACACAGAACTTCTAGATTCCACTGGATCATTCATTTTAGAGTAACATAAATAAGTATTTCTTAAACTACTACTTGAGGAGATTGAACTAGGTTCTATGGTTGGCAGCTGGGAAATCAACTAGTAAACAATTCTAGTGGAGTTTAACAAGTGATATGATAAAAGTACATAAAAGCAAAGTGCAACAGTACCTATTGCTATGAGGTGAGGAAGGACCAATGAGGCTGGGCACAAACAAGAAAAACAGCAAGAACTTGATTCCATAAAAGCAAGTTAGATTTTATTTTTCATGATGCATTTTTCCAAATTTGTCTAATAAAAATCACCAGGAATACTTGAATTTTGATATTGGGAAATGATTTTGGCAGATACAGAGAAAAAAAAATTGAGGAACGTTTACTCTATCCACAGATGGAATATTTGCAAGAAATAATTTAGGCATTTAAAGTTGTAGGACAGGAGATAAAGGGGAAAAATTTACAATATACATTTTAGGGGTAGTATAAATTACACCTACTCATTGAGACTTTCATTGATCATTTTTAGGTAAAAAGAATCTCTCTATTTGCTTATGCACTTGCATGTCTCTGTGTGTGCATAGGTACATTTGTGAGTGTATATGGGTGAATGTGTATACATATGCATGACTGTATTCATTTGTAAATTCTTTGTGGAAGCAAGATAAGTTAATCCAGAAAGGAAGTGCTGTATAGAGTTGTTGCTCAACTACTACTCACTGAATATTTGAATAAACTTGACCTACATGATTTTTAAGGCTAATTATTAAAAGAAAACTTTCGTTGAGGATAAAGCTGTATAATAGGCTAGAATTCAGCTTCAGGCTTCTGACTGAGTCACTAAGAGATTTTTTTTAAAGCCATTTTTACTATTTTTCCCCCAAGTGTAAATTAGAATAATAATGATTACCTGCTTCTAAGTGGTGTTGTAAGGACTAGTTGGTTGACAATTTTAAACTATTTTGAAGATGGAATGTACTATAAATGCTCTAAAGAAAAAAAAGTGCAATGGAATAAAATACTTGAACCAAAGCTTTAGGAAAGTTAGTATGTCTTTTAGGCTGGCAATCTTCTACTAATAAATAATTGTATGGGAAATTAACTCCACAACATTTTTTTATTTTCTTGACTCTTCTACTTTCTTCTGTAGCTAATATCTGCCTAGTGACTCAATTCAACAGGAAAGTTCTAGTAATGCCACTTGTTATAATAGATGTTACTCGTAAAGAAAGAAATGCAATGAAGATTATAAAGTGATCATTAATCACACCACAAAATTTAGTCTGT
Source organism: Macaca fascicularis (assembly GCF_037993035.2). NCBI lineage: Eukaryota > Metazoa > Chordata > Mammalia > Primates > Cercopithecidae > Macaca > Macaca fascicularis. The sequence goes on from NC_088376.1 coordinate 75,819,389, forward strand.
TCAAAGACATCACTATATTCAGAAATTACCAGAACTATTTTAAAATCAGTTTTATCATTGGAAATTCTGGATATAGTTGTAGAGGGCTAGAAGCAAAAGTTCACTTTTGTATAGAAATATCTAATAATTTTTCTGAAACATAAATATCAGAGCTAGATAAGAAGTTCATTTTTCAAAACAATTGTTATTTTTTCCAAATGACAAATGAGATGTTCAAAACTCTGAAAAGATACTATTTTGTTTAGTCATTTGTATTAAGAATATTTACACAATTATGCATTTACAGATCCTATTTTGTAAACCCAAATCAATACACATATAGCTTAAAACAGAATAAAAAACTGCATGCCACAAAATTTTTGTGAGAAAAAAAGTCAAAAAATGAAACAAAGTGACCAGTTTTACATGTTCTTCAATAGAGTTGATATATATATTTACCATTCTATGTTCTATATTTTATAACATTGGATCATGAATCTAACATTTCAATCCATATTTTAAAACAAACAAAACCAGAGATTTAAAAAAATATATCCAATTTCTATGTAGAAATAAGCACTGTATCTCATCATTTCACTAGTTGTTGCCACACAAAAACTTATTGTATATTAACTATTACATTTTGAACTTGAATAATAAAGTCAAAAATGGCGTATTTATTTCTCAAGTATATTGTTGTACTTCATTAAAATATCAGAGCAGAAAATGCAACAGTCTCTTTATTATTTTTAACATTTAGTAAATTATTTTAATTTTAAATCTGTATTAATATTGTTCATTGAAAGTACCTTCTGATTTTAGAGATCAGTGATTCAATAGCTATTAGATCAATAGATTCATCAGATAGTAAGTACCTAGAAATTGAGTACACGCTGGGGTGGGTATATTAGAAAGCTCTGACTATACACTTCAAAGCCAGTAATTTAATTAGGAAGATAAAATTAACAAATGTGAACATATTAACAAATAATGAAATGATAAACTGGATTTTGGTGACTCTAGCAAAAATGTGTGATGTGGAAAAACTATAAATGAGCTTTGTAGAGAAAATAGTCTTACAATAATTTGGATGGGATAAATGAAGAGGAGTGGACATTTGGGTAAAGATTGAAAGGCAAGTTGAAAGGTAGAGAATTTTAAAATTAAAATTATATTAAGTGGAAAGCAGTCAAGATATATAAAAACTCAAATGCAATTTCCGTAATATACTTGTTTGTTATATTAGATATATTTAATAACATTCTGAAGAATTTGTTAAATAGAATGTGAGGCTTTTGAGCATTTGTCCGTTTTAATCATCACAGCCCCAAGAACTGTTCTTTTCTAGGGTAGGAGCCCAATAAGGATTTGCTGAGACAATAAATAAATAAAAGATGAATTTGTAACTGGAAGTGGTAAGCAATATGGATCAATTGTAGCACCTTAAGCAGCAGAGTGGCAGGATGAAATGTGTTTAGAAAGCTGATTTTGGCAATGGTTATGTGAGATGACACTAGAAGAATAATTACGTGGCACTCTCAGTGGAACCATTTCTTTTTTTTTTTTTTTCCTTTTTCAAATTATACTTTAAGTTCTAGGATACATGTGCAAAATGTGCAGGTTTGTTACAGAGGTATACATATGCCAGAGTAGTTTGTTGCCCTCATCAACCCATCATCTACATTAGGTATTTCTCCTAATGCTATACTTCCTCTAGCTTCCCACCTTCTGATAGGCCCTGGTGTGTGATGTTCCCCTCTCTGTATCCATGTGTTCTCATTGTTCAGCTCACACTTATGAGTGAGAACATGCGGTGTTTGGTTTTCTGTTCCTGTATTAGTTTGCTGAGAATGATGGTTTCTGGCGTCATCCATGTCCCTGCAAAAGACATGAACTCATCTTTTTTTTTTTTTTTTATGGCCGCGTAGTATTCCATGGTGTATATGTGTCACTTTTTCTTTATCCAGTCTATCATTGATGGACATTTGCACTGGTGCCAAGTCTTTGCTGTTGTGAACAGTGCTGCAATAAACATACATGTGCATGTATCTTTATAATAGAATGATTTTTAATCCTTTGGGTATATACCCGGTAATGGGATTGCTGGGTCAAATGGTATTTCTGGTTCTAAATCCTTGAACCATTTCTATTGGAGGTTATTGTTTGACTTGGCCGTGGTTTGAACATCTCATCATGTATGTTTTCAAATGTCAAAAAAGCCCAACATTACAAATATTAACAATTGAATCAATCTGGCATTTGTGCCTTATGATATTTTGCTGAGCTGTCATAGCATTTGCATTACACATAAGCAGTGAACCAAGAAGGAAAGGCTTTGTATTCACTACATTTGGCAGCAAAACTATATCAAACAAATTTATTCTATATTTATATTAAAGTTGAGGTCAATGTGCCTATGCCTGCAGAAAATGAAGGGCCTAAAAAGAAAGTGTTTCTTCTTAAATTTTGGTTCTAAAACAAATATGAAACGAAATAAAAATGACAAAAATAAAAGTATGAATAATTTGTGCAATTGTTTAGTGATGATTTAAAAGTAAGATAATAATTAATTTATTTATTCTTAAGTTTCAGTTTTGTCTCACTTCCCTAGTACCAAATGGGTGCAGAGATATTAAAATCTACATGTCCCAATTTTACTATCATTATTATTAGTGAAATCTGTGGACACTCTTATAACTATATTATCAATAATTTACTTTGTTTACTGATAGCAATACTCTTCACTAACATTTGTACAAGGCTATAGTTTTATATACATTATTTCAATTAGCCTCAGTAAGGAAGTTGTTTGGATGGGGTATGTATTACTATCTTTATTTTATATATAAGAAATCTAATAATCAGAGAAACAGTAATTCCATATTGCCCAATAATTGCAGAACTGTAGTCTTTTACTCATCTATTTTATTGTATGACACTGCTATTCTTACTACTGCTTTCCCTTCACCAGGGACTTCTTTTTTTTCCTTTAATCTCTTGCCAAAATTAAAATTTATTATTGAAATACCACACATGTCCAAATTCATTGTTGATCTAATTGAGAATGAAACATTTTGTCTAAGCTTAAATATATGCAATTCTACTTTATGTACAACTTGGGAACAAAAGAGCCATATTAGATAATTTAATTATTTCTCTGCAAAAACACATGCACTGTAACATAACCTGATCATGTTCCTCACAGTCATGACAGAAGGAAATGTAGAAGCAAAGAAAATTCAGTGGATAATTTTTGAAAGTTTTCTGAAGCCATATTTTTAACCTACATATATCTTTAAGCCTCAGCATAAGTAATTCTGTGCTGTCTTAACTAGTAACAAATTCAGATAACTAACATTCAATAAATATTTTGCTACTCTGCAGGAAAGTTCTTTTCTTCCACCTTCAACTATTTGAGTAGTCAGTGTTAAGTTATTCAATACTAGCTCACTAACACAAGAGTTTCAAAAGATATCATTTACTCAATAAATTATATTATTACTTCTTGTAGTATTAATCACCACACAAATGGTAGAGAAAAATTACAAAAACTAGCTGCTACTCAAAAACCTTGCCTCCCCTCATAGAACAGAAATAAAGTTAATCTTAAACAAAATTAGTAAATTATTCTACAAAGTCATGTCAGAGATAGGAGGAAATCATTCAGAAAACAATTACTTTTGCAAGAATTCACTAAAACTTTTATGTTAAAGTAATTAGCATAATTAAGAAAAAGTGTACTTTTAATATGGCTCCTTGACTCTAGAAACATCAAGAAAGCAAGTTTTGAATGTGCTTATTCGAGTAGCATGGTACTTGGTTGTTTGGTCTTAATAAGCACAAAATTCCATATTTTGGATTTGAGTGAATAAGGTTGTCTTCATGGAATGATGCTTTCACACATTCAAAGCACACAGTGACTTTCGTTTTTCTGATTCTGTGCTTACCAAACACATTTCTGATTGTAATTTGACTTTTAGTCTAGCATAAGCACAGATAGCATTTTAGTTATATTTGAGTATAGTTTGCCAAAGAAGAGAAAACATGCTGATCTACCTTAGAGTTCAGGCTTTAAACATCTGTCTCTCAGGACTTGGTTAATATGAGCCTTTTCCCATGATGCAAATCTATTCTTAGTATGTTGATACATCCAGTTCTTGTGCTTGCCAAGGCTTAAGAACTGACTTCAGGCAGCTGCAGTGAACGTGAACACTCAAAAATAATGAGGACAAATGAGGCATCTTGTAGAGAGCCAACGCCTTTCTAGCAACTCATGTGCCCAAGGCAACTTTTATTTTAACTTTAGAACTCAGCATTTACTATGTATTCAGAATCATGCTAATTGTTTCTGAGAATTCAGAGTTAGAAAGCTTAGGCCTTTTTCCAAGGAACTTAAAATCTCACTTACGAAAAAATTTTATTCTTGTCCTATGAAAGGCAGTGATTGAGAAGTCTAAATATGAAAGGCAACATAGGATTAAGATTAGAATATCATCATAAGAGAAAAATTATGCCAATTATTTTATTTTATATTAACAGGTGAAAGAAAACTATTCCTTTTATATTTCTATACAGTGACTAGTGTTATCATCTTAAGTCATATTTCTTAACTCCTGTGTTAAATATGCTTTAATGGCTACTTATTGCAGTTAGAATTAACTGTGTTATCTTCATCGTGAGCTTGTATCAGTCTTGCGCCTAACTGCCCAGGCTCACCTGAGGCTGCTTTACCCCTTTTCAACTACCCTCCATTACAATGGCCTTTTTTTCTTTCTGCACTACATAGTTTCTGTACAAACAGACTCTAAAGTCAGAGGCTTGAGCTCAGGCTTATTATGGAGCTCTATTAGAGCTACAAGAAGTGAAGGAGGAAGCGAGAGTAAGCAAAAGGAAAATCAGAATAGAAATGCAGTCCAAGAACAACGTCAGTTGGTACTACAGGGTACTCTAGAGCTTGGATGGCCTTTCAGAATCATTGCAAATTGAGGCAAAGGGCACAGGCCTGTGCCTCCATCCTAAGACAGAATCTAGGTACCTTGCTGCATCCACTATTTTTGACTGATCTAGAACCGAACAGTATCTCTCCTAATTCAGAGCTTTTGTGCACGTTATTCTCATCTTTTTGCCTGGAATGCTCCACTCTTCCTCCACACGACAACGACTACCTGAAAGTTTTGGTTCACTTTTCAGGTCATCTTAGAACTATAAATTCCTCAAAAAGTTTTTTTCTGACCCTGAATCTATGTCTTTCTTTTAAACTCTTTCAAAGCAATTCATACTTTGCTCTATGTAAAAGTATAAAATATGTACCTATACTTGTGCTTTTGCTGTTACTCTTTTCCATTTGTATCATATTGTAAGCTACAAGGTCACAAATTTGTCACTTCTCTATGATTAGCACATAGTTCCAGCAACTTGAACATCATAGATGCATAACCAATATCTGTAAATGAATGAGCGAGTCTTGGTTCTTCTCTCCCTTAGGCTCTAGTAATTGCTGGCATTTCCCACTCATTATTATGATGATAATTTAACTCAGTTATTTTTTTTTGTAAACTGTATGCTGGTTTGTATTAGAATTGTCTCTGATATTATCACACAGATGTTCTCACATTTGACTTGCACTAGAGTCACCTAAAAGACATGAAATAGTAATACTGAGTTCTGACCTCAACATCTCTGCTTCACTAAGCCTGGGTTAAGGCCCTGCATTTGCATTGTTGATGCTACTATTCCAGGAATGAACCTCTGATAATTGTCTGTGAATACAGACAGAGGGTTATCTATTTCCAATATTCAATTTGTTACAAAATGCAAAATCAAGAAATTTTAGGAATTTGTATTTGGAAGCTCAGGTAAATGGAACTGGGATAATCTATGATAGTTTAGAAGTAACAGGTAGATAACTATAAAGTATTGTATTAATGTGCACTATAAAGCAATAAACATTATTTACTGAATATAGAAAGAGCTAATCTGTAACCATTATGTTTATCTTCATTTGGATATCCCACAAGAGAAAATACCTAGATACTTTATAATCTAAATGCTTTATGAATTTATTCTTTACAGAATTGGCTGTAAGTTCTGAAAAACTATTTTATAATATATAGCAAAATTTTTCTCATTAAATGTAAAATTAATATTTGTACAATTTAATAACTTTATATCTTTAAAATGTTATTTATTATTTGTGTAATATATTTATTGTGTAATAATATTGTGTAATATCTGAAAGCATAAGCATTAACTCTTCCTCAGATAAACAGTTATTTACACAATTCCTAAAGCATTTTGTCTAAAAAATTAAAGACAGCTACAGTGGATTTAATCTTTTAAACAAGGTAAAAAGAAGGTTTCACTTATTTATATTTTTGTTTAAACCATATAGTAAAATTCACATTTTGGTGTACAATTCCAAATTTTAACACCACTTCTACAGACAGGATTTAGAATTTTATCACCCTGAAAAATTCCATGTAACATTTACAAACTCAAATTTTTACTGATTAAATTACAACTTATTAAGGTCTATGTTTTTAGAATTTCTATATCTGTTTGATATTGATTTTTATATTCAGCATATTTATTATATTTCCTGGATTTTTAAAGAACAATACATATAGGTACATATTTCTATCCACATTATTATTCAAATCAGAAATCTAGACTAGGGACAGCAACTGTGATATCAAAAGCCTATTCTGAAGTTCATGTTAGCTCCTGAATGGGTAAATTTGGAGTGTGGCTTTTGAGATTTTTATATGTCTCATTAGATCACAATTTTCTATTTTCACCTAAATACATTGTGTTAGAATGTTGTTAAATATTTCTGAAATATAAGTATTTATAACATTGCTTGAATCTATTTGTTCAGTGACCTTATAAAAATTTGTCCAGTTTAGATTAGCATAATTTATTCTGTTTCTAGATACTTACAAAGCATCTTTGTATCTGTTACAGATTTCTGCTTGGTATTAATGTCATAATCATCAATCTACACCCTTCCTCATATGTGAGAACCTTTACTAGTGAAATTTTCTCTTTATTCTCATTCATTTTTTTCAATGATAAACAATAATTTTTCTATCATTTCCAACATTTTCCTCAGTCCTTTGCATTGCAACCCAAATAAAACTAGAAATTGTATCTCCTTTCCATTCTTTGGTGATCTCACACCTTCACCAACACAAGACTTTCATGATCTTATTCTTATAAGAATTTTTCCATAATTTCAAGAATTAAAACATTTATCTTGACAAAGAAGAAATGTTTCTAAAAGTTGTCAAGCCATTCTAACCTCTTCCATTTATTATTATTATTATTATTATTATTATTAACAATATTTCGGGCCGGGCGCGGTGGCTCACGCCTGTAATCCCAGCACTTTGGGAGGCCGAGGCGGTCGGATCACAAGGTCAGGAGATCGAGACCACGGTGAAACCTCGTCTCTACTGAAAATACAAAAAAAAAAAAAAAAAAAAATTAGCCGGGCGCAGTGGGGGGCGCCTGTAGTCCCAGCTACTCAGGAGGCTGAGGCAGGAGAATGGCGTGATCCCCGGAGGCGGAGCTTGCAGTGAGCCGAGATCGCACCACTGCACTCCAGCCTGGGGAACAGAGCGAGACTCCGCCTCAAAAAAAAAAAAAAAAAAAATTTCAATATTTCATTTGACCTAAGCTTTAAGACTTGGAGCTTACCTTTCCTTGATTCTATACCTACTGAAAACCAAAACTCAATTGTTTCTCTCTTTGTAAGTTTTTAAAAGCCTCAGATAATCTGAACAGTTGTTTTTCTAACACTATCCTCATAGAAATTTTATCACTCTATTCAAATGGGCATAGACCATATGCACTGTTCCAGAGTTGTTTTTATTAATGAATGAATATGCATTTGCAAATTAACACACTAAAATGGAAACATAAAGGAGTAGGCCTATTTAGATGTTGTCTACACAAAAGTCTTGTCTTATATTTAAACTAAGAATTGAAGAATGGAATAGGAACAGATAGTTGGAGGGAGAGTATCAGGCAGAAATAATAATAATGTGGGACATATCTAGAGTGGAAACGAGAGCCATATGTCCCTAGGTCACAAGAAGGGTGAACAAAGAGGCAGCCGTCACACTTAGAGGATACTGAGGGGCAGATTCCACAGGCTTCAGAGGCAGTGGTAATGAATTTGCATTTTATTCTGAGAGTGACAAGGTGCCGTTAAAATGTAAGAAGCAGAAATGTGACAATATTCAGTTCATATTTTGTTCTTTCTAAAAGATGAGATTGTTCACTTTGAAGAAACTAGAAAACTAAAGATTCTTAGTCCAGAAGAGGTATAAAATAAAACTCTCAAAGTACCTCATGAAGTAAAAAAAATAAAATAAAATTAGTATCTAGAATTTTAGAATACAATGTAGCTACAGGACACCAAATGCAGATGGTAATTGTGCCAGTTAAGTAGGACTTTTCTCTTGTGCTTCTCTTCTCTGCTACTCACTCAAATTCTAGAGCTGTCATATATAGCCTGAGAATAGGGGGAAAGGAGTGAAAGAATAAGTTGAAAAAACAGACCTCAATGTAGAAGGAAAAAGGCATTGCATTAGATTAGTGTGTGTGTATGTAAGAGTGTGTCTATATGTGTGTGTGTGTATATATATATATATCTGGATCCTAGAGCATGATTAAAGAAGATCAATGACAACAAATCAATCATTCTTTACTTACATCTTACTCTTTACTTACTCCTTAGACACTATGTTTGTATTCTGAAAGTGCAGTATGCAATCAGTCTTTGCGTAATTTCTGTATAATTTAAGTGGGAGCTCATTTTCTTCAAACCCTGTGTTTGGCATGTGTGTAGACTGTGAGCACTGCATGAACTCCATTAGTATATAAGCCTCCTGACATAGGTTTTGCCATTCTTATTTACTTTCTGTATCACCAGTGCTTGAAGTGTGCCTTGAACATAGTACATTACTCAACACTGAATCAGCTTGAACAGAGTAGGCAGAACTAGCATACCCCTATCAGCCTCAGGAGTCTTCAAAATAAAACCTCCTTATTGTGTACTTGAATTTGATGTTTAAAACTACAGCCAAAATCCTAAGAAGCAATTTATACAAACTCCATTCTAAAATATTTTAAGATGACAGAATTATTGTAGACAAATAGAAAAAAAATTCATTTATAAGGAATTTATTGAGATCTCCTCTGGGAAAAGGTACTATATATGAATCTATAGAACATGCAAACCTGCAAAAGCTGCAGTCCTATTTTTGAAGATCTAAGGATTTAATTGTCTAATGGGAGTTTTAAGACTATTCTTAACTCATTTGTGAGGATTAATTACTATTGTCTGGGGGAAAGTGCTTTACCTGATTCCATACAACATACAAACATATACACGCCAGTCATACTCTCAGGGATCTAATAATAGCCAATTTGGAAAGTTGTGAGTTGTGAACACCTCTTGCAACTTGGTAAGGTAAGTCCATTTGACTGAAGGTCCTATGTGAGATTTAGCTCTTAAGGCAGAGAAATTCAAGCAAGACATGCTGATTAATTAACAATATCTAAAATTATAAGAGTGCGACTTTGTGACTGTCATTAAAAAATTGTTTCACAGCCTAGACTCTGGTTTGGTAAGAGTAGGGCTAGGTAAGTAAAAGGAAAAGTTTTTTCAATACACCTCTATAAGACATTGGTGCTTTAAGCAACACTGCTTTGGTGTTCAACTGGAAGAATGAAGCTCTCAAGGAAGAAAGCACTGCCTTTTAACTTCTGCACTAAATAGAACATGACTTTTGCACAAAACTACAGTTTCAGTCAATACACAGAGAAATCCAGAATATTGGCAGAAATAACGGCATTTAGTAAAGGTTGGCAATCACTGGAAAAATTCAGCATAGTCCAGAGGAAACAAAATTAATAAACAGATAAAAAGTTTTATATGGTAGGAAACCACAGTATCTGTACCTGATGGGATGTATTACTAGAAAATAGAAGCCACATATGATATTTGTGGAACTCATATTGAAAAAGTCCAAAAGATGAGATTTGAAGAGAAAAGCAACTGAAAACTTATGATAGCAAATGAATAAATATTTGATGAATGCCAAGGAGACTTCACAAGGACCGTATGGTGGGTGGCTAAAAAATTATTGAAACATATTTTAGCTAAACTCGTAATACATCTATCACTTGAAATATACAATTCTTTTTTCTTCATATGTCCTTTCTTCTTTGTGCCCTTATCTCATCAACCACTATATCACCCAAGCCTGAAACCTGATAGTCATTTTAGAATGAGCTTGTTTCTTCACTCCACACATAGTGCTGGCAGTAAACGCTATAGATTCTACCTTCTAAAATGTCTTGGAAAATCGTTGTGTGAAGTCAGGGACCCTGAATAGAGAGACTGGCTGAAGCCGCAGCAGAAGAACATAAATTGTGAAGATTTCATGGATATTTTTCCCTTCTCCAGTCAATACTCTTGTGATTTCCTATGCCTGTCTTTACTTTAATCTCTTAATCCCATCATCTTTGTAAGGTGAGGATGAATGTCACCTCAGGACCCTGTGATGATTGCGTTAACTGCACAAATTGTTTGTAGAGCATGTGTGTTTGAACAATATGAAATCTGGGCACCTTAAGAACAGGATAATAGTGATTTTCAGGGAACCAGGAAGATAACTTTACAGTCTGACTGTCTGTGGGCCAGGCAGAACAGAGCCATACTTCTCTTATTACTGAAAACGGGTAAGATAAATATCACTGAATTCTTTCCCAGTAAGGAATATTAATGATTAACAGCCCTGGGGAAAGAATGCATTCCCAGAGGAGGCTTCTGAATGGCCACTCTGGGAGTGTCTGCTTTATGTAGTTGTAGATAGGGATGAAACACACCCTAGTCTCCTGCAGCATCCCCAGGATTAGGAAATTCCAGCCTCACAAATTATAGTCAGACCAGTTCTCTGCTCTTGAACCTTGTTTATAAATGACAATGCCTGCACAGCTGGACATGAAACTTCATTAGCAATCTTAATTTTGCCACATCCTGTGGTCTTGTGATCTCACCCTGCCTCCATTTGCTTTATGATACTTTATTACCTTGTGAAGCATGTGATCTCTGTGACCAACATCCTATTCATACAGTCCCTCTCCTTTTGAAAATCGCTAATAAAAACTTGCTGGTTTTATGGCTCGGGGGCATCACGGAACCTGCCGACATGTGATGTCTCCCCTGGACACCCAGCTTTAAAATTTCTCTCTTTTGTACTCTTTCCCATTATTTATCAGACCAGCCAACGCTTATGGAAATAGAAAAGAACCCATGTTGAATATCGGGGGTGGGGTTCACCCGATAGAAAATGCTTTCATTTAAGGCTTTGTCACTTCTTACACGAATTGCAATAAACTTTGGGTAGCATCCCTGCTGCCAATATTTTTCTCCATCATACTCCAGTGACACCATGGTAAAAATGTAAGTTTTACAACTCCAGTCCCTTTATTAAATGATTGAAGATATTTTCAATAATTTCAACATGAATTCTAAATCCTCAACATATTCTTAAAATTATTTTTAAACTATCTCCCTATGACTCTTTACTAGAATGTCTCAGCATGCATATGTTATTGACTACTATCTTATGTAGTAATTTACACAAGTTATTCATTTTTGTTCAGTTATAGGGCAAGCTCACACCCACTCAAATATCAACTATTTTACTCATAATTATTCTTTACGTTTAGCTTAAATATTTTCATTTCTAGGATGTTTTCCTCACCATCTTTGCAGTTAATACAAAATTAAAAATCTATGGAGTATGTGTTATTAACTCTTGTATTATTGTTCATTTTCTGTTTCTCTCATTATTGTTTCTCCATCTCCTGGATTCATTTAGTTTCATCCATATCAACAGGACACTTTCAATGGCAAGTAAAAGCATGAACTTTCTTTAAAAAACAAGTTAGGGTAGGATTAGAGGCTCAGATTTTCAGAAACTTTTCTATTTTTTGGCACAGCTTGCTTCTGCTTGATTTCACTCACGCATATATTTGGGGACCTAAAAATGTGACCAGAATGCTGTCTCTCTGGATCACTTGTCTTTGCTGGTCTCTGGGTTTATTCTTCTCCAGTGTGGGCGACATGACTGTTGGCAAAACTATATTCAGTGGCAAACCCACACCCACATCATTTCTATTTAGCAATCTCAGCTCTTTTCCAATGTTCATATCTCAATCTGAATCTCTGAGAAGACATGGATAAGACACCATTCCACACCTAAATACAATGGCCTTGGAGTTGAGAAACACATCTTGTCTCTGTTGGGGTATAGGCTTACTCGGAAGTAGTAGGGGAACATAGTAACAGACGGTCTCAACAGAACCACATGGAGTGGAGATGGAGATATCCACATAAACCAGAAGAAGATTAGACAGATTACAACACACTCATACATACACTCACACGTGTGTGTGCACACATGAACACACAGGCACAATTATCATACTTCAATAATCACTTTTACTTCAAAAGGTGAGCTAGTCCTATCTGTTCCATGCGCTTTGTGGTACCTTACACAAAAACCTATCATGATGTATATCTCATTGTACCATTCAAAAAAAAAAAACAACAACAAACTTTTCAGACCTTATGGTACGTAGTAAATGCCTCAATAATATTTAGTTTTTATACATTTATCACCAATAACTTGTAAATTTTGGCAAAAAAATAGACATTGCACAAATGTTCAATGAATGAATAAGTGCCCAAATCACAGGGTGTGCACTATGTTTTTCTCTTAAATTGTATTTAACTGTGATCCAACTTTCCATTTGTTTTCCTGTTATTTAATCGACAACGGAAAGGACTGATTTTGTACTTGATAAAATATTTACTGTTTGATTTATAAATTATGTTTAAATATCAGTGATATCACATATAATGGTGACATTCCCCAAAGACAAGCACTCTTACAGACCCTAACATTAAAAATGTCCTTTTTTAAAATTAATCTCAGGACAACTTGGAAAATTTGAGCACTGCCGCTTACTCTACATGCTGCACTGTATATTAGAACTCGTTTATTTTTTTCTTCTCTTGTTTTTTAGTTTCTTTGTTGTATCTTTGTTGAGTAACTCTAAAAAAAGAACATGAGTCTAGCCATAGCCACATCAATTTTTTCTGATTATATAGAAGAAGAAAATGCTTGTGCATTAACAATCATTATGAGTACATTTAAGTCATTATTCATTTATGGAATTGCATTAATTTCTGAATAACATGGCACCATAGATGGATGATTCAAGAAAGGCAATGAAGTATCTCTGTCTCCTGGATTCATTTAGTTCCTCAAAGTATCAATCTGTCATTCACTGTGGCCACCCACAGACACTTCTCAATCTGAAAAAAGTCATTACATTATCAGTCAGATGACTGGATGAGATTTAAAAAAACAAATATAATAGTAATTTTAGTTAGCTTAAAGTATTAAAATTCCAAGGCCAAAATAATTTTTCCAGTTATGTGAGGCTACTAGCTATGGAAATTCTAAAACATCATTGAATTAATTTATTTTAAGCAATAGATAATATTAAGTTTTTTTCTATTGAAAACAAATTCTGCATTTCCACCATTTGAATGTGCCATTTACTTTGATGAAAATAATCTAACACCAACATAAACTTTTCTTCAGAATATCAGGAGGTTTATTATCCGTGAAATAAGAATGCCTAAAAATCTTTAATGCATTTACTGCCTTATCACTCATTTATCCATTTGTACAATGTGTATTTATTGGGTATAAACAAGAACTAAACTATACTGTTAGATGTTGAGGTATTTAGTTGATACAAAATTAAAAATCTATGGAGTATGTGTTATTAGTCACTTGTATTTTTGTTCATTTTCTATGGTTATAGCAAAATAGTATGTATCCATTGATAAATTTAGTTGGTAGATCAGTGATATGGATTGGTTAATCTGTAGCCAAATAGTTTGTAGCCAAAATGCAATGTTATGTTACTATTATTTATTTACAAGACACTGAAATCTTCTATGCCTCGGTTCACTCATTTGTCAAAATGGAGTGATCATGATTATATCTCATAGGATTATTGTGAAAATTAAGTTTTAACTACTACTGATAGTTTTGTATTACTAGACATGATAAAAAGTACAAGATATACATTGTCTACTGGTAATGAAATAGGAAAATGTGGAACATTCATTGCTTCTAAATATCTGTGCATTTACAATCTAATACGAAAATCAATTACCAGAGGCTGGGAAGGGCAAGGGGAAGTGGAAGATGGGAGAAGTTTGTCAATGAGTGAAAAGTTACGGTTAGGAGACAAAAGTTCCAGTTTCCCATCAAACAGTAGGATGACTATAGTTAGCAATAATATACTACACATTTCAAAATAGCTAGAATAGAGGATTTTCAATGTTCTCACAACAAAGAAATGATAAATGTTTAAGGTAATAGATAAGCTAATTATCCTGATTTGATCATTACATATTATATACATAAATCAAAATATTATGCTGTACTCCATAAATATGTACAATTATTATGTGCCAATTAAAAACAAAACAAAACTTAAAAAATACTTAACTCATTTAATATAAAGTGATTTCGCAAAGTAGATGGTTGACATGGTCTCATTTTAATAAATAATTAGAAAACAAATTAGGATAACTTGAAACTAAAATTATAACTTTTTAAAAGTTATCCAGTAAAATTAAAAACTTTAATTTTAAAATATAATTAAAATATTGCTAATCTTATTTTAAGTTTTCAGGATCTAGGTGCTTGGTATTTCTTTAAACTGCATTTTTTTTCTTATTGTAGCCACAGGTATAAATCTTTAATTCATTGGTATTTAACTTTCCTTGGAAATGCGGGTTTGAGATTAAGATGTTGTTAAGCTACGTCATTGACCAGTCAGTGTTTGTGAACTCTGAGAGAAAATATACACTGAGGAAAAAGCAAGACAAGCAATCTATAGGACTATAAAGTTATGTTTGCCTATGTAAAAAGCACCTACCTATTGAAGGATGATTGATATGTAAAAATCTATATGTATTAATATTTAATCTTGATGAGTTTGAAGATAAGTATATACCTGTTGAAATTATCAAGACCATAAACATACTCATCTCCTCCCAAAGTTTCCTCCCAACCCCTTTATTTTTATTATTTAGTTGTTTTCTTTCTAAAAACACAAAAGACCTACTGTCTTAGCGATTTTAAGCATACAATACAGTATTGTTAATTGTAGACACTCTGCTGTAAAGTAGACTTCCTGGACTTATTTATCTTGCATAACCGAAACCTTGTATCCTTTAACTATCACTTCTCCATTCTTCAACCCCTATTTATCCTCCAATTCATGTCACTCACCATTCCATTCTTTGTGTTTATGACTAGACTATTTTAGAGTCCACACATAAGTAAGACCGTGTAGCATTTGTCTTTCTGTATCTGGCTTATTTTACTTACCACACTGTCCTCCAAGCCCATCTATGTTTCCATGTTGTCTCAAGTAACAGAATTGTCTTCTTTATTTGACTGTATAATATTCCGTTGGATAAAGAAAATACATACGTATGTATATATACATATATATATGACACATAGTTTACTAAATAACTTGTTTTCACTTTGTATTCTTAGAGTCCTTGTCAAGATTAATTGGCCCGATATGCATATATTTATTTTGGGGACCTCTATTCTGTTTCACTGGGCTAATTGTCTACTTTTTATGTTAGTACCATATAGTTGTGATTACTAATGTTTTGTGACACAGTTTGAAATCAGAACGTGTGATTCCTCTAGCTTTGTTCCTCTTGCTCAAGATTGTTTTGTTATTAGGGATATTTTGAGGTTCTATATGAAGTTTAAGATTTCTTTTCTATTTCTGTGAAAAATACCTTTAGAACTTTGATAGGTATTGCACTGAATAATTAGCAATATTAGTTCTTCCAATTCATGGACATGGAATATTTTTCCATTTATTTCTTATATGAAGCTGACCCAATAGTCCTATAGACAGGTTTTTCTGATAAACATAGAAATTGATCTTTCTGGTCTTAAAGCTTGAAACTTGCATAAATTTTATTTGAGCTTCTCTCTCAGTAAAGGACCCTCGGGCTTCTGAAAATGTATCAAAGAACTGAAACTCACCAGATGATCACATTTAGACAATGAGGGGCCAGGCACCATCATTCATCATGATTGCAACCTGCTGCCTCCCAAATTCCTGTTTTCCTACATGTTGTTACATTTCTTCCTGGCTATAAGAACCTCTAATTTTAGGCAGTCAGAGAGACAAATTTGAGACTGATTGCCCATCTCCTTTACTGCAACACCCAATTAAAGTTTTCTTTGTTGGCACTATTTGTTGTCTCAGTGATTGGCTTTCTGTGCAGCATTTAGCAGGACGTAGAACAAACATCTGGTGTTTCAGTAACATATATTTTAATATGTTTTAGCAATGTTTTATAGTTTTCAATGTGTAGGTCTTACATATTTAAATTTATTCCCAAGTATTTTATTCTTATTGATTTTATTATAAATATAATTTTTTCTCCAATTATTTTTAGATAGTTCATTTTTAGTATACAGAAACAATTAATTTTTAAATATTGATATTATATCCGGCAACTTCACTGACTTCGATAATCAGCTCTAACAGTATTTTGGTGTCATATTTAAGTTTTTCTATATATACAATGTCATCTGCAAACAAAGACAATTTTACTTCTTTTCTGATTTGGATGCTTTTTCTTCTTCTTTCTTGTCTAATTGCTCTGGCTAGGTCTTTCAGGACTATACTGAATAGAAGTGGTGAGGGTAGGCACCTTGCCTTGTTCCTGATCTTAGAGGAAAATTTGAACGCTTTTCATGTTTGAATATAATGTTAGCTATGAGGTTGTCATATATGGTATTTATTGTTGAGGTATGTTTATTCTATTCCTAGATTTTTAAGTGCTTTTACCCCAAAGGAATATTGAATTTTGTCAAATGCATTTTTTTTTTGCATCTATTGAGATGTTCATGTGATTTTTATCCTTTATAACAGAATAACTGTTAAAGTGGTGTATCATATTTCTTAATTTTTTGATGTCAAACCATCCTTGTATCCCAGGGATAAATCTCATTTGATCATGGTGTATGAGCCTTTCACGTACTGTGGAATTCGGTTTGCTTATTGTGTTGAAGACATTTATATCTGTTTATCAGGAATATTGACCTGTAGTTTTCTTTCCTGCACTATCCTTGTCTGGTTTGGTACCACTCTATATCTTTCAGTTAGAAAATTTAAGGCAAATTGATGAGTGAATATTTACTACTGCCATTTTAATTGTTCTGTGTTTTGTAGTTTCCGTTATTTATGGAAAACTGCTTTTATCTAATTTGAAGAAACTCATGGACTGAAAAACTATAAATAGATTATTTGGGTAGGCTAAATAATACAGAAATTGGCTCTTGATTTTATTCAAAGAAATTGGGAAACAAGATGTTGTGGATGTTCGGGAGACTAGATTTCTATGGATAGAATTTGACATAAAAAGAAAAGAGCTCAAAAAATAATTGAAATAAATAATAAAACTTAAAATTGCAAAATATTTAGGGATATTAGAAATTAGAGAAATGAGGGAGGTTGAAAAGTAGAAGTGATATTTCTGTCCATCCAGGAAGAGACAAAACTGAGATGTTTGAGCAGGATGGGTATATCTAGTTCACTGCAAAGATGTCTGAATCAAAAGTTGGTGCCCAGTAGATTTTCTCAATTACGCAATACGGTTTAAGGAAAAAGAGACTGAAGATATAGCTCTTCCATTGAAGCCTAATAGACTCAAGTTACTTTCAGTTAAGTCTAGAGATAGGTAATTTTGTCTCAAAACATTATAGGTGAGGCTAATGATACTTGGAGATGACACAATCTAATTCATTAGAATGTTACTATTTTTGAGAGGTATACTGTTAAAGAGCATCCATACTGGACGGACAGGGACTGTAAATGTTCAGGAATTAAAATAAATATTTTGCCCCAACCATCAAAGGAAAGGAAGCAAGTTGAGAAAGAGTGTCATTTTTATGAAATGCCTATGTTTTCATAGAGTCCTTACAGGTGTCCAAGCAATATAATGGGAATAGAATGGCCTGCTTGAAAGAACAGTTAAGAATAAAAAGCAATGGGCAAAGAACAATCTCATAGAGAGAAAAATGGAATATTACAAAAGAATATTTTCAGCCCCCAGGCAAGGAGACCCTCACTGTTTCTTACCAAGAGATTTTACAATTGCTATAAAACAGTGACTACTGTGTTTTTTCTTGTCTTTCTTTTTTCAAAAAGGAGTATTTAGGGTCATTTATCCTATCTCTCTCCAACTTTTGCTTTTAAGTATATAAGAGTGTCAGAGTATGAGTAGAAGTAAGTTTTCTTTTTGTTTTCAGTTCTCCAGAACAAGAGGAGAACATATACATTCTCATACTTGATTTGAAAATTTACACGAAGTCCTGAACTTCAAGCTTGGTAGAGCCTTTGGAACAAATGTTTAAGTTGTCTTATTTGGTATCTCTTTCATGTGAGAGAGTGATGGAAATAAAAATTTAAGAGCAGGAGAATATGTTGTGATTATTTTATTGTTCAAAAGTATTTGCTTCTCAATTCCAAAGGAGGATTATACATTCCTATCCTTTAATATCAGGCTAGGACATAAACAGAAAAGTAAGTAGGTATGACCTGTATTACTTCAATGCGTAAATGATAAAGTCAACATATAATTTGGCATATTGTCTTGTTTTCCAAGATTCACAATGTTTGAGAGACAGTTGCTGTTATAGCTTGAGTTCTGGTGTAAAGATGATGTGAGATGAGTGAACATAATTGAATAACATAAACTGCTACAGAATTTTGTATTGTTTGTTAAGACAACATAATTTAATCTCAGCTAACTCATACTCAGAACAGACAATTTACTTTCCCCACTTTCATGCCAAGTCTAAATCTAAAATCCTACACAATTCACTCGCATATAAAAAGACAAATACATAAAACAATACCCAAGGAGGAGAACCAAAAGAAAATAAGTGAAACTAGACTTTTGCCCAATCCATTCCTATTAAGGCTACACTCTAGAACATGTGGTCAAGTCTGTGAAGTGGTACTCGATTTGTCAATATTTCTCTATTATTTCAATAAAATGTGGATTCACATAAGGGGATGAGGAGGAGCAATGCCATAGATGTCATTACTCATTATTAATAATGCAAAGTTTAAATTCACCACATAAATACAGTACAAGCAAACTTTAAATGTTTTCTAGATTTTTAATTGATGTTAGAATTAATTGTATTCATGCTTTATAATTTCAATGAAACTTTAATTCTGAAAGGCATTTTTTCTTAGTTACTTGATTAAAGTCAATGCATATTCTCAATAAATTCTTAGCACTAACTAGTAGCAAGGTTTTTATTAAATGCTTATAAGTACTCATTACTAAGGCCCTATGGGTTTTCTTTTCTCCACTGATGTACCCATTTTATAGATGTCAGCTGCCTGCACACATTACCATCATCACCAATGAAACCCATATTTTCATATGGAGACATCTTAGTACTCTCTAATGTCTGAATAATTTTTTAATCTTTATTGATACCTTCTGATGGGCTGAACTGTCACAAACACTATCTAAGTAGATTTACTATAATCTAAAAATAAGTAATGGAATATATGTGTAGTATAATTCATAAATATTGATTTTTACTGTTATGCAGCCAATCCAAACAATTTAAAAGAATATGCAACATGGTTTTTAATTTCAGCTTTGACTTGAAATTTTAAGCTCTTGTATAGTCTTCAGATGGTGAAAGCAGCTCATGGGTATCCACTCTATTCAAATTAATGGTAATAGGATATTTGTTTTGATAGAAATATTAATAGTTTACATTATAAAGTACTATAAAAATGTACATGGTAGAGTCTGCAAGGGGTGAGCATTAATCCTGTTTTCTCTTTGTCTTCAGGACTCACAGCAAACATGTTCTTTCTGCCTCACTTAAAGTGAATGTGGTCATGTCCCTGGGTTCTGGCAAATTGAATCTGACTGGAATTGGTGTTGCCAGTTCCAGAAAACCTGTTTTAAAATGTCCCATGTGATGATCCGTCTCTTTCCTCATATGCTTATGGATTTTTATAACGTAGTGGTGGTGAGAGCAATGCAATCAGAAGAGTCTTGAGTCACTGGTTCCAGAGAGATATAGGTCTACCTTCCAGAAATCATTTACCTCTATCTGCATTAAACTCAAGTGGGATTTGGAATTTAATTTCAATTATTAAGTCTCCAATACTCACTAAAATTTGGTTATAGACTAATAGAATATTTTACAAAGTGTACTTTAAGTTTACATCTTTTCACCACAATTATTACTCAGACTAATTGAGCAAGGTAGAGGTTCAATTTGAAAATAATAAAATTGAAGCAAAAAGAAATTCAGTAAATTTCTAAGTGCCAGAAATGATAGATGGTAAGTGACAAAATTGGAACTTGACTGTAAGAAATCTGTTTTGTCATATTCTTAAACATTATACCATCTCTTAACCAGCTTTGTTATGGTTGGCAGGGGCATTTCTATTTAAGATCTTTCTCTCCCGTCTTCTTTTTTCTCAATCTCTTAATAACTGTAACCGTTCTGTTTCCTTTGTTCTGTGCCACATTATTTTCTGCTTAATTATAATCATTCTGCTCTGTCAGGCTCTTATGTTAGAAGAGGCTGGGGGAAAGCAGGAGGACTTAATTTTTTAAATTTTACTTTTAAATGGTACATAATAATTTCATATATTTGTGGGATATACAATGATATAATGATAGGTGTATAGATTCTGGATGATCAAATTTGAATAATTAGCATATTGATGACCTCAAATATTTGTTATTTCTTTGTTATAAAAGTACTTAAAATCCTCTTTTAGCTATTTTAAAATATACATTGTTATTAATTATAGTGACCTTGTTGTACAGTTGAACACCAGAATTTATGTCTTTTATCTAACTGTAACTTTATATCTGGTGGCCAATGTCTCCCCATTTCCCTTCCACCCTCACATCTACCCTCTAGTGATCATTCTGCTTTTTATTTTATAATGGCAACATTTTTAGATACCACATATAAGCCAGATAACACAATGCTTGTCTCTCTGTGTCTGGATTTGTTCAGTTAACAGAATGAACTATCTTCATCCATATTGTCAGAAGTGACAGAATTGCCTAGATTTTAAAAGGTGAATAGTACATCATTTTGCATATATATCACATTTTTAAAATATTTTCATCTGTATCTTAACTATTGTGAATAATGCTGAAAAAACACTAGCATGTGGATATCCTTTCAGCACATTATTATTTTTTTCTCTTTGGATACATACCAGCTGAGCGATTGCTGGCTCATATGGTAATTCTGTTTTTAGTTTTTTGAGAATGTTTATACTATTTTACAAATGAGCTGTACTAATTTACGATATCATCAACAACTTACAAGCGTTTTATTTTCTCCTTGTCCTCGCCAACATTTGTTATCTTTCATCTTTCTGATAACAGCCAATCTAACAGATGTGAGGTGATAATACCTCATTATGACTTTAATTTGCATTTCTCCATTATTATAGTTGTTGAGCATTTTTAATATATCTTTTGGTTGTTTGTATGTCTTCTTTTGAGAAATGTCTATTCAATTTATTTGCTTATATTTTAATATGATTATTTGTTTTCTTTTTATTGAATAGTTTGAGTTTTTTGTATATTTTGGGTTTTAGCCCCTTATCTGACTTAAGATTTGCTAGGATTTCATCACAATATGTGGGTTGTCTCAACATTTCACTGTTTCTTTTGCTGTGCAGAAGCTTTTTAGTTTGATGGAATCTCATGTGCCTTTTTTTTTATTTTATTGCCTGTGCTTTCAGTGTCATGTTTATAAAATCTCTGCTAAGACCAGTGTACAAACGCTTTCCCTTATGTTTTCTTCTAGCAGTTTTATAGTTTCAGGTCTTATGTTTAAATCTCTGATCCAGTTTGAGTTGAATCTTGTGTAAGGGTTGAGATAAAGATACATTTTCATTCTTCTCTGTATGAACCAGTTTTCCCAACACAATTTATTAAAGCAATTGTCCTTTCTCCAATATGTGTTCTTTACTCCTTTTTTGAAAATCAATTGACTATAATTATATGGCTTCATTTCTGGGTTCTCTATTTCATTGGTAAGTGGGTATGTTTCTATGCCAGTACCATATTGTTTTTGTTACTATACTTTGTAATATAATTTTGAAATTCGGTATTGTTGTATGTCCTGCCTTTTTGAGGGGGGGGGGGTCAAGATTGTTAAGGCTATTCAGGAACATTTTTAGTTCTATATAAATTTTAGAATATTTTTTCCATTTATTTGAAGAATGACATCGGAACTTTGATAGGAGTTTTATTTAATTAGCAGGTTGCTTGGGGGTGTATAACATTTTAACAACATAGTTATTCCAATTCATAAGCATGGTCTATATTTTCACTTATTTATGTCTTTAATTTCATTCACCAATATTTTTAAATTTTCGGTACACAAAAATTTTACTTTTGTGGTTAAATTAACTCTCATGTATTTTATTTTGCTACTGTAAGTGGTATTGTTTTCTTATTTTTTCAGAGAGTTTGTTGTTAATGATAAACATGCTACTAATTTTGTAAGTTGAATTTTTATCCCACAACTTTACTAAATTTGCTTATTAGTGACTATAGTTTGAATGTGTCTCCAAAATTCCATATGTTAAAAACTTAAGCTCTAAACATATGTATTGATTGGAGGCTGGAAGGTAATAATCATCAGATAGTCTGGGTCTCCCATTATAGTACTACTGATTGTTTTAAAAGGAAAGGAAGAAAGACCTGGCAGGCACACTCCAATCATGTCATGTCCTTCTGCCATGTTATGTCACAGGAAGAAAGCCCTCACCAGATGTAGCCACTCAATCTTGGTCTCCCCATCTTCTATAACAGTAATAAATTTATTTTCTTTATAAATTACCTAGTCTGTAATATTTTGTTATAGAAACAGGAAACAACGTGAAACATCAGTTTTAACAGTTTTTTGGTGGAGTCTTTAGGTTTTTTTTTTTTTTTTTTTTTTTGGAGATAAGATCATGTATTCAAACAGAGACAATTTTAGTTCATCTTTTCTGATTTGAGATTTTTTTTTTTTTTTCTTTCTCTTGTATAGTTGTTCTGGCTAGGACTGCCTTTTCTAGGTTTACCAAAAGTAGTGAGAGGGAGAATTCTTACCTTGTTTCTGATCTTAGAGTAAAAGCCTTCAACTTTTCACCCTCAGGTATTACATTAGCTGTGAGCTTATCATACGTGGCCTTCATTGATTGAGGAACAGTTCTTCTACAGCTAATTTGTTGAGAATTTTTATAATGAAAATTTTATTTTATTTTATTTTATTTTTTATTTTTTATTTTTTTTTTTGAGACGGAGTCTCGCTCTGTCGCCCAGGCTGGAGTGCAGTGGCGCGATCTCGGCTCACTGCAAGCTCCGCCTCCCGGGTTCACGCCATTCTCCTGCCTCAGCCTCCCGAGTAGCTGGGACTACAGGCGCCCACAACCGCGCCCGGCTAATTTTTTGTATTTTTAGTAGAGACGGGGTTTCACCGTGGTCTCGATCTCCTGACCTTGTGATCCGCCCGCCTCGGCCTCCCAAAGTGCTGGGATTACAGGCGTGAGCCACCGCGCCCGGCTATAATGAAAATTTTAAATTGTGTCAGATACTTTTTCTGCTTCTGTTGAGATCATATGGTTTTTGTCATTTTTTCTGTTGACATGGTGAATCACATTTATTGATTTGTTTATGTTGAACTAACCTTGTATCACAGGTATACATTCCACTTAAACATGATGAATGATTCTTTTAATGTACCATTGAATATGGTTTGCTACTATTTTGTTGGGGATTTTAAAACCTATTATTATGAGTGGTACTAGCCTGTAGTTTTCTTTTCTTGTAACATCTTTGGCTTTGGTGTCATGGAAATGCTGGCCTTAGAAAATGAACTTATTCTTTCCTTCTGCATTTTTGAGAGGGTTTGAGAAAGATTGTTATTCTTTGGCTGTGTGGTGGAATCTAGCCATGAAGCCAGCTAATCCTGAGTTTTTCCCATAATTGTATATAGTAGTCTCTTACTGTATTTTATTACTTGTGATTTCTTTATTTCTTCTTTTATTTGACTTATCTCTCTTTTTTCTAAGTTTAGCTAAGCATATAAATTAAAAAGCATAAAAAATTTCTTTGATGGATCTCAGCCCTCTCAAATTTAGCTAAGGAAACACAGCATTTTGAGACTCAAGTGATTTATTTATAAAATGGTTATTCTGGCACAATTTTTCTCAACAGTAAAAGGTATTGATTAATTAAGGAAGAAGCATAAAACTAGAAAGATTACTTCTTGGCTTACTATATTTTAGAGCAATGGATCATATTCTCACAAGTAAACATATTTTTGGCTTGGTTCCTAAAGGAATGCATTATCCAGGAAAATCAGAACTGTTTATAAATGATTTAAATTGTGAACTCATTATGAAGACATCACACTTAACTTTCTGTCCTGAGCAATATATATTATTGTTACTTGTACTTTTTTCTTTTTATATGTGTTTTAAATAATGACATTTAATGTATACACACATAAAATTGATGTATTATGCATGTAAAAGAAAAAGACTACTTGTAGAAAGAAAATTTATTTTTTTTCTATTATGCTAACCTCTAGACTGGGATCTCTATTCTTGCCATGTGCTTTGGGCAAGACTTCCCCAGAAATACTCTGGGCAAGCTGATGTAAATCACACTTTTTAGTTGGGGCATATTTTCTCATATTGGTGACAGTGATTGGTTTCAACTAAGATGATCCAAATGAGATGGAATTTTGAATATTTAATTTACTAAAAAATGGTAAGTAGCTGGAGAAAGAGAGAACTTCTTTTAAAAAGAAATGAATGTTAAGGGATATAGCATTTTAGCACCCTACATGTTACCAAGAGAAAAGAACCTATGACTTTGGAGTAAAATTTATTTGCAAAAAAATGTCTTCAATGGACTTTTTAATTTTAAAAAGTGAAAGCAAAAATATCTGTTTAGTGACAATATGAGACGCAAAGCAATCATCAGCTCTACAGAATAATAGACATTACTTTTTACATTTTAGATAATAATGCCTATAAGCTAGTTATGTTTTTAGATGTTCTTATACCTTCAAAAAGTACAGCTTTTTCTTTTTGATGTATATAAACGTATGCAAATCTTTACCGATGGCAGAAGAATCCTAAGTGACAAACCCTGTCTTTGATTGTAACTCTGAAAACTCAATATATATCCTTCAATTTTCCTGATTGTATTAATGCCATGATGGAGTGGGAGGGGAAGTTCATTTGACTTTACAAAATAAGGGCACAGACAAACATGCAAGCATTGATTTATATAGTAAATTGTAGTTCACATTTTTTTACTAATTATATAATCATCACGCAAAGGTCTAATACCTATACATTTTTGTGATTTTGTGTGCATATATATATATATATATGTATATATATGTATATGTACTTATTAAAAAATCACTAATTTTCAAAATATCCTAATAATACATTCAGCCAATTGGGAGCATTAAATTTCACATGAGAGGTAGGATGTAGATATTTAATATCTCATTTCTGAAATTTTATATTTTCAAGAATGTAACATACATCTTGTATATAAGAAATCTGAAATGATGTACATAGGTATATAATTTAATGCTAACTTTAAAGAGATTTCTAAAAAGCCACAATACAATAGGAAAAAAAAATACTGTTTTCTTTATGTTCTTTAAATAAAGTCTTAAGCTTTAATACATACATTGTGATAAAGATAGAATGAGAAAACATTTTCCTACATTTGTTGATATGCTTATTTAATATGTCTAGAGTATATTCTTTATCCTTAGGCAAAACATTCCTTGAGGGTAAATCTGTCACAATTTAAAAATCATTAGAATATTTTATATTAAGGAGCCTTAGGCAGATAAGTAATTAATGAGTATAGCTTACTGTTAGAACTAATGTTAATATGCATGAAAATCATGGACAAAATGGGATTATAAATTGTCATATCCATTTTATGTATCGTGACTTCTAATTTTCAATATGAATTTATCATATGCCTAACATTCAAAAACATAATTCTTTTAACTTATTTTCTGAGTGCTAACTATGTAATAGATATTTTTCTAGACATTGTTAACACTTTATTGAATAAAATTGATACCTACCTTGCCCTTACAAAGTTTACATTCTATTAGCAAAAATGTAAACAAGTATTTAATGTCATATTTGTTCCTGTTAAACACTAGTGGAAATAAACAGAACTGAGTACTATCACTGTACTATTTGGGTAAGGGTGATTATTGAAGACCCTTCCTAAAAAATGAAATTGAACACAGACCACAATAAAGTGAGGAAAATAACTACACAGATATCTGGGTAGAGAGAATTTCTTGTAGAGAGAATACCAAGTGAAAAGGTCATAAAACGAAACAATGTTAGACAAGTTTGATTTTTAGCAAGTTTGTATGACTCACAGTCATTAGGCTGTAACATACTGCCTTCCAAGTCATTATATATCTGCTCATTGTTTTCTGAATTTTGGTTGACAAACCATGATTTCACATAATATTTAGCTATCATATAATACAGTTATATCTTTATTTTTACAGTGGAATATAAAACAAATTATTAACCTTTAAAAAAATTCTAGACAAAAATATCAGGTTGGCATTTCTAAATGACATTTCTGTTTATATATATATATATACACACAGAGAGACACATTCAGCCATTAAAATAATTGATTGAGTCCATTAAAATTAGCATATATGTGTAAATATTCTACACACAAACACAAACCACATGTACACACACATATATGTGTTTATATATGTGTGTGTATATATATGTACATATACCAATTATCTCTGAAAAATAAAGTGTGTGTGTGTGTATATATATATATGTATATATATATATACACTCACATATCTCTCTGTATGTGTATGTGTGATCTGTGCATGTATAATATCTTCTGTTATTTCATATACTCTCAGATACTTTTACTACAAATTGAACATTCTGGATCACCATTCTTCTAGACAAGCTGATTATTTTGTATGCTTTGTTTTTCAGGTTGACTTCTCGTGCTTCTTTCAATCACATAAGACAGTCATAGCGCAGGCAGACAGTAGATGGTGCTTTTTAAGGGGGTAGCACCTTTCAGTTTGACTTGCAGCCCAGAGCTGAAATTGGGCAAGACAGTTATGAATGAGAAGTCATTGATTATTGTCTTAAGGTTTTGTTTTGTTTTTATAAATCACAGCAATATATATTGAAACACTGAGGGAGAGTATGATTTAAGCATGCAGTCTACTGAAGATAGGAAATAGTTATCTTTTTTTTATTTTTAAACTTATTTATTTTTCTTTTTTTTATTATTATTATACTTTAAGTTCTAGGGTACATGTGCATAACGTGCAGGTTTGTTACATTTGTATACTTGTGCCATGTTGCTGTGCTGCACCCATCAACTCATCAGCACCCCTCAACTCGTCATTTACATCAGGTATAACTCCCAATGCAATCCCTCCCCCCTCCTCCCTCCCCATGATAGGCCCTGGTGTGTGATGTTCCCCTTCCCGAGTCCAAGTGATCTCATTGTTCAGTTCCCACCTATGAGTGAGAACATGCGGTGTTTGGTTTTCTGTTCTTGCGATAGTTTGCTAAAAATGATGGTTTCCAGCTGCATCCGTGTCCCTACAAAGGACACAAACTCATCCTTTTTTATGGCTGCATAGTATTCCATGGTGTATATGTGCCACATTTTCTTAATCCAGTCTGTCACTGATGGACATTTGGGTTGATTCCAAGTCTTTGCTATTGTGAATAGTGCCGCAATAAACATACGTGTGCATGTGTCTTTATAAAAGCATGATTTATAATCCTTTGGGTATATACCCAGTAATGGGATGGCTGAGTCATATGGTACATCTAGTTTACAAGGCTAATATCCAGAACCTTCAAATAACTCAAACAAATTTACAAGAAAAAAACAAACAACCCCATCAAAAAGTGGGCAAAGGATATGAACAGACATTTCTCAAAAGAAGACATTCATACAGCCAACAGACACATGAAAAAATGCTCATCATCACTGGCCATCAGAGAAATGCAAATCAAAACCACAATGAGATATCATCTCACACCAGTTAGAATGGCGATCATTAAAAAGTCAGGAAACAACAGGTGCTGGAGAGGATGTGGAGAAATAGGAAATAGTTATCTTTTCTCCCTCAAATCTCCCACACTCATTGTGATATAGAGGTCAGCTCTTAGGAGCAGAATTGAAGGGTAGAAAGCAGATCTGGGCTAAGATACAGGGAAGAAATCTAGCACATAATGACCACCAAAAATGTGACTTGTAGCTTGACATAAACATCAAACTGGAAACAATTGTACTACTACTCCCAAATTTGAAACAGGACAGTTACATGTTTTAACCAGATACTCTTTAAAAATGTATTTCTTTAAGGATATCTAACCAAGGGTAATTTGAAATAAAATTATACAATTTCTCTAAAATCTTGATTATCAAAAAGCCTTAGAGAATTTATATTCATGCCAATATTAATAAGCCAATTGTTTCTCTTCAGTATCCACATTCTTCTCTCTCCTATGATCCAAAAAACATTCAAAAACCATATATTGAGTTACTGGTATATAGTAAGCATTAGACTGAAAATAAAAAGATGAATAAGACAAAAGCACTGTTTTCATACTTGTGAATGATAGAGAAAAAAGCAAAACCAAAATAATATTATTCAAAAATATCTATGGAATAAGAAAAATATGTTGCTTGAGATACCCCATCCAGTCAATCTTTGTTATTCATGGTAGTTGTGTTTTACCGCAAACACTGAATTAGTTAATTCCAAACCATTGTTCCTAGGGGAGATATAGGGCTAGGTTCCTGTGAGCCTCTGGTAACAACATTATTAGCAATTCTTAAATAACATAAGCTTGCTTTTTGTGTTACTGTTTAAAATTTACTATTTAATAATACAAGTAACAGGAATATAATTTATATCTGAATGATACTTATTTAACATACAAATTATCTCTGAAAAGTAAATCAATGGCTTCTGGTATTTAGGGAGATTCAAAAGCACTTCAGCACTATGCTTGGGGCTGTTTTACACAGAGAAATCACCAACAAAACTCACAAAATTATGGCTTTACATGGACCTTGTAAAGGAAACATTTACAGTATAAGAACCGAAATAATAAGGCAGAGCATAGTCTTATCTGATTTCAGTTGGGAATATGCATGTCAGGTATCTCAAATATTTTTCACTCTGCACAAATCTTCAAATGTCCATGACATTTTCAAAAGTATTGACTTTGTGGTTACACATAAATTTTAGTGGGTGGGCAAATTCACAAATATGGAATTAATAAATAATGAGGATCAACGGTTTTTCTAATCCTGAGTTCTGTTCCCTTTCACCTGATTCTGTGATCCTTACTTTTCTCCCAGGGACTCTTAGAGTTAACCAGTCTTTCTTGTATGCTTCCAGAGCACCTTGTTCATAGCTCTCAGTGTAACACTTACTCTACTGCTGTGGAGTTGTGTGATTAATCTACTTTTATTCAAACTACACAGTGATCACCTCAAAAGCATAGATCATAAATAAACCATGTCTGTATCCCCAGATCCTCAGCACATACTAAGCATTAACTTAACATCTGTGGACAGAGAAAAAGGGAAACAAAGAGGGAGGAAAGGAGTTAGGATGGAAAGTGAGCAATTCATTTGTAATAAACCATTAACAAACAACTATCTCAATAAGTCTGCAATTTACTGCTATGGTACATATCCTCCAGAAATTCATTTTCTTTAATTTTTGTATCCTTGAAGTAATAATAGTAATAAAAGTTTTTACTTAGTTTGCAGGAATCTCTGAGGATATTCAGGGAGAAATAAAATTATTTTGAACTCATTAGAAAATGTTATCTAAATTTGAGGCCAGTTATATTATTAGTAAGTTATAATTACTTGTGCCAAAGGGCCTTAGAAGAATATATAAGCAAAATGCTCTGAATTTGTTAATTTTGCTTGAAGTGAAATAAAAAGTAATAAAAATGCTTCTTCTGTAACCAGGATGACTTCAAAATGAGGCTTTTGGATTAAGAAAGGAAAAACTAAAACAACCTCGTCTATGATAGTATACATTTACCTATAAACAATCCCTATCATTACTGGCAGCATGCTTGACACTTTTCTGCATGCAGAAGGCAAGTTTTCTACGTCTTTTTAAGCTCTCAGCCTAAGCAATATGATTTTGCAGGAGATTTAATGTGTATATGAAGAGTACCAACTAATTCTCTTTTTCTTCTGGAATAAGGTTAGTAGATTAGTTCCTGTTGTTCATCTATATCATATTAAGATCTCAGAAAGAAGAAATGAACCAAAAGCGGTGATAACTTGTGGATAAATGGGTAAAGGGAGAAGGCACAAATCCATTTATTTAGGATACAAATTGTATACTATCCATAATATTATGCTCTCTATTTTATGTTAGAGACTCATGTCATGATTATAAAAAGGCATAACCCAGCTTATCTTCTCAATGAAATAGGTGGTTTTATTTGAGAATTAATATAAGAAAAAGAAACACATGAAGAAACATTTTTATAGTATCTTCTATGCATTGTATGTTCATAGTTCCGGTGATTTACTTAAAATAGATGAGACATTTAAATATTTGAAATTAAATTTACAATAAGGGTGGTTTGTACTTTAGAATAAATACTACAAGTTTGAGTAAGAATAGAAAGCAATATTTCCCACATTCTTAGAAACACAAAGCAAATAACTTAAGTATTTGAAACAAGTTTTTGAAATAAACCAGTCTCCCAGACAATATAAAGGAATAAAAGCTTAATTGTTACACCATTTTAGATATTTATAGTTAATAAAATTATACTATATTTGGCCCAATTTATTTAATACTGGTTACATAATTATAAAACTGATGATTATTTTATCCTGTTACATGTGTATATATTTTTTGTTCAGATGGGAATTTTAGACTTAATCTAGTTTTGTTAAATATGTACAAATATCATGACTGTGAGTTAGTAGAAAGAACCATAGTTTGCAGTATTTCTACTCTGAATATTTAAATAACAAACAAGTCTATCCTCAACTCAGAACTTGCCCTAATTTTCACCTGTTCCTATTATTTGTTGCTATATTTTTAAAAAGCAAATAAAAAACACTCCAGAAGATAATGGCTTAAAACAATGACATTTATTTTCCTCAAGTATCTGTAATTTAGCAGACTTCTGTGTGAGAAGCTCATATCTGTTCCACTTGACAGCAGAGGCTTGAAGGTTGAGGGCTGAAATCATCAGAGACTCACTCACGTGTCTGGTACTTGAAGCTATTTATCTTCTGGGATTACTACCAGAAAACTGACATGCATTCTTTCTCTAGAGCATAGTGATTGTGATCCTCACATGAGCATAACCTAGGGTGAGATAACCATATGTAAGTTGTATTATCTTTCATGACCTAAACGCAGACATCATAAAGTGTTGCTTCTGCTGCATTCCATTTATTAGAATCACTATTAGGTCCATATTCAAGAACAGAGGTATTCAGTTTCATATTTCCAGAGCATGTTAGGGTGGAATATGTATGGATGTGACCATCTTTGGAAAATATAATTTGCCATTATCTCTTAGCTTGGTTAAATTCCCTGACTTATTCTAATGCTACTCCTCTATTTTTTCCACTTTATATTTGATCATTCAGCATGCAGAAGGACAACTTATCTTGTTCTAATTATTTTGGGTGAGAAGAAACTATTTCTTGAACAAGTGCCAATAAACTATTTGTTGTCCATCAAATAGGTAATAAAATTCCACCTTATAGTTGGTTATATTCAGTTGCAGAAAATTATTATAACATTTTTGAAAATCCCAATACTTCTTTCCTTCATTTTTAATGTCTGAATTATATAATATTTATTACAAAAAGATAGGCATAAAATAATACATGTTTAAAAAAGAAGATCATAAAAATTAAATGTATCAATAATAAAATAATATTCCCAGGATTGTAAATACAGTAAATCAAGCAAAGATTAATTATAAATCAATCTTTAGTGTGCACTTTTTACAAAGTTTACCATAGGTGCATTTTCAGGATGCTGATGAAATTAATACTATTTTTTCAGGAATATTTTAAACTAGTAATTTTTTTGTTTTTTTGTCACCTGTAGCTGTGGCAAAAAATAGCCTCCATATAAATGAATGAGAGAATAAATCATAAAAGATTTATTTCTGCTGCTTCATTTTTCTTATTTATATCTAACATTCTGCGCATTTACCGTGAGCTTCCTCACATTTCAAAAACAGCTAGTCATCTTTGAGAACAAATTGTGCTATTTACTTCTGTCCTAAGAGAAAACGTATGGTTTAGTGGGTGAGATGTCCAGAACAATAAGGAAAACTTGTGTTCTGTATTCCCAACAGAAGAAATAGATCATCTGTAAATAACTCCCAGCACAATCATGGCAGGTCTCAGAATTGCACAGAGTTATATAAACTCTGAGAAAAAAAAAATCAACAGAATGCTTTATGCAGACACATAAAGCTCATCACAAATTACAAAAACAGAATACTCATAACGAAGTGTTTTTGTTATATTTTTATGTAATTTAGTGTACATACACATACACATATTGATTTTCAGCAGCAATGACAATTATTTAGGTTAAATTAATGGACCAAATAAGAATAGGAGAAAAATAATTTTTAGAGTACAAATCAAAGTGAATAGATTATAAAGCTGAATGAATTATTATGGTATAGTATATGTGATTTCAATCTTAAATGTGCTTCAATGTTATTACAGATATATGAAAATTTTGAATTATAATCATAAAACTAAGAGGTTATATTATATAAAATTGTATACATTAAAATATGAATTATTTTTATATGATTTTCTCTTCTAAATCATATTCTAAAATAAAATAATTACATGATAAATAACTTGGAGGAAAATAGCTAACAAAATTTGTTGCTCTGAATTTATTTGTTCATGTGTCATATACTATTTACATATTGCAAGAGGATTAATATGGTAAAACCTATACCTCCATAAAAACTGAGTTTCTATTAATTTTTTTGTTTTTGTTTTCTAACATATTACTGCCTTCTTACAAATGGTCTTGAAGTAAATTATGATTATATAACATAATTCTAACATTTACAGAGTTCACACCACACCACAGGCCAGGCTTATTTTACAGAAAATTAACATATATTTAAAAGCTTGGCTAGGCGCAGTGGCTCATGACTGTAATCCCAGTATTTTGAGAGGCCAAGGTAGGCAGATCACTTGAGGTTAGGAGTTCGAGACCAGCCTGGCCAATATGGTGAAACTCATGCTCTACTAAAAATATAAAAAATTAGCTGGGTGTGATAGCCCTCACCTGTAATCCCAGCTACTCAGGAGGCTGAGACAGGAGAATCGCTTGAAGCTGGGAGGCAGAGGTTGCAGTGAGCCAAGATTGTGCCACTGCCCTCCAGCCTAGTCAATAGAATGAGACCCCATAAAAAACGCACTTAATTATCACAGATATTTTGTGTAAGAGACACTTTTATTCTCGTTACACAAATTAGAAAATTCAGATTGATAGGATTAAGCAATTTCTTCTTTTCCCCCACTCACCTCCCCAAAACAGGAAATAAGTGATTCTTCCTAACAGATGACTTTTGTTCATGATTTCACGCAGTTAAAAGGGAAAGTGACCTCTGATGTGAAGTTTGGAAATCCCAAGATCATCCTCAAACCCCAAGTGCAAATTTGGGGGTTTCCAAGACCACCCCTCAGTTTGATAATTTACTAGGAATCGCAGAACTCAGAAAAGCTGTTTTATTCACTGTTATAACTTATTATGGTGAAAGGATACAAATTAAAATTGGCAGAAGGAGAGATACATCGGGCAGGGTGACACTAAGAACAAGGTTTCCAGTTGTTTTCTCTCAGTAGAGTTGTATAGACAACACGTTTTCTCCCTGCAACCATGGGTAACAATATGCATGGAATATTGCCAACCAGAGATGCTCCTCTGAGCTTTGGTATCCAGAGTTTGTACTGCATTTTGACTGCCTGTGTGGCTGAATCTAGTCTCCAACTTGTGCAGAAGTTAAGATGACACTGAGTGGTCCAAGATCCCCCACCAGAAACTACACTATTGGCCACTCTTAGCAGGCAGGACATTCCAAGGGCTTTAAGATAACCTGCCAAAAGCCAAGGGAAAAGGCCAGAACTCTATTTGGTCAAGGTGAACACCATAGGTAACGAATGGAAGTATACTCAGTAATATATATCCAAAGATTAAGCAACAATAACAACAAAGTATTTTATGATTTCCAAATGAAATGTTTGGATCTTCATTGTTAATAATAAAATAATTTATTTTCTTAATGCTTCCTCTCAATTTACCGATGATTATTTCTTAAACTCTAATTTGTCCTCAATTGTATAACAGAAAGGATTTTTATAAATCCCACTACAAAACTATTCGATATACAAACACCATTGCTAACTTTATCAAAAAGCATAGAACCATGCACACTTTGAGTTAGAAAAAATCTTATTGATTATCATGAATGTCTCTTGCTTTTTACATGATCTGACTCACCATTTCCGATTGTGGTCAAATTTTGGATATTCTGAAATGAAACCTCCACATTCGATATCCCTGCAAAGAGGCATAAAACAGGTTGAGAAGCTTACATGCAAGAAGCAGAGTAGAATAGGGTCTGTTTGTATTATTCTATGTTTGTAAGCCCAACTATCCCAAATTTGTGCATTAATCTTATTTGAAAACTTAGTTAATATTTCAGTTGAGTTTCTTTTTATGAATGAACACGTTCTAGTAAAACTGACTACTTGCTATAAAAAATTCCCTGTGACATTCTGAAGCAAGGTTTTGCAGTTGTACTTTTAGTTAGAAAATCAGATTTAGACTATAGTCCTTCCTGACTCATTTGTTTTATCCTACAGGAATATCATGTCAGCAAAAATTTCATCTTCATAACTAAACACTGATCTATTGCTGTGAACCCATGTGTATGTTTCAAATAAAGTGAACACTTGGGTGTAATATATCTGATTATATGGAGTGGGTTTCAGTTAAAGAATAATACTATCCCCAAAAGTACAGATTTCAGAAAGAATGGAGAGGGTTTCCCAGGTAAAGCAGCACATAAAAAATTCCACTTTCAATTTCACTTTCTTGGTTAGTAAAGAATCAAGGCACAATGGCATAAAATTTGTACTTTTATTTATTTGTAAAGCTGTTATTTCTTCTTGTGAAATAATTCTTACTGAAGCTAATGTTTAATACAAGTGTCAAGTGCAGTTGTAAAAGTCTGACTCTACACATATACTCCTATGCCTCATTTTATTTCTGACAGTTTTCTTTGTGTGTGATGGAGCCATTAGTTTTAAAAGCCCTGACTAGTTTCTTTCATGTCTGTCTTCCTTCTGATTACTCAGTAATAGAAAATGTTGTATTCCTATATATTTGAATTGTGAAGAGAGCAATTATTTGGGGGATAAGAGTGCTAGAGAGATTTCTGGACTGAATGGAGATAAACTTCGGTGCTACCAATGTCAGATTACATCAATTTATTTGGCATCATACATTGTAAAAGGATAATGGATCTGGATTCATTTTGACATATATGTCTGGCCTGAATATAATCTGCAAGGTGCTTCACGCTGCCTTTCAAATTTAATGGAACACTGTGCTTCTTTGGGAAGCACATATGGTTCATGAGTTTTCCCAGATATGTGATATGGTTTCTTGTGAGATCATGACAAGAGACATTCAGTTTACTATTATAAGTGAGATTATTACATGCTTGATTTTTGTTATTTGGTGGAGAAGTGGAGGAGATGTTGGCCTTATGTCACAAATACTTCAAGCTACATATTAATTATAAGTTAGAAACTCTGATATAATTAGATAGTAACATTTTAATCTTACTAAAATAAAATCATGTGCTTGGAATAAAAAGATATTGTAGACCTCTGCCCAGGCAGTATTTTATGTAAGAAAAATTTTAAAAAAGGATTCCTTATGACTTTAAGGCTGTAGAGTATCCATGGTTCTGCCTAATGGTAGTGTGATGAGCTTCTGTATGAAATGATGCTCTCAAGTCTATAAAAGCAGACTAGAAAGAAAGCATCTCATACATAATTCAAAGTGTTACATGTATAATTCAGTCTTAAATGATAATCATGTTGGGCCATCCAAAACTGCTGGCACTCAACTGTTTTTCAACTTTTGTTTTGAATAATTCTAAACTATAAAAAGTTTCAAGAGTATACCAAGAACTCTTGCATTACCTTTGCCGAGATTCACAATTTTTTAATATCTTGCCACATTTGCTTTAATTTTCTTTCACTTTAAATATATACATTATAGATTTTGTTCTGAAGCACTTCAGAGTTTATTACATTTATCATCTTCTTTTACACCTTGACACTTTGATGTACATTATCTAATAAGGATATTTCCTTTTATAACCACAGATTCAGACACTTGTATAATCCAATTCAGAAAACTTAATACTGATGCAATCGTTTAATCCATTTCAGTTCAAGAGCATGCATTGTGTTTAATTGTTGTGTCTCTTTCATCTCTTAATCTGGGACAATTTTCTGCCTTTCTCTGTCATTTATAACATTAATATTTTTATATTATATATTTTATATTATAACATTGATATTTTTAAAGAGAATAGATCAGTTATATTATTAAAATATGTAAATTTCAAATAGTTCCACCTAATAAAACCAAGGATGGATACTATTCTACACAGCTTAGTTTTTCAGAATTGTCTTTATCTAAACTTTGCCCAGTTAAGTTTTTAACAAATGCTTTCTTGATGACAATGTTAAAACCTAGATTAAAGTATTTCTTGGGAGAAATCACAACAAAATTACATGATATGTAACAGCTTTCAACATAACATTTCCTCTTTCATTTTTCATCAGTTATTTGACAATAATAAGTCAAGTCTTGGCAAGTACATAAACTAGGAAAAAAACTCTCTTGAAGACAACCGGATTTTTTTTTTTTAAAGACAAGGTCCTATTCTGTTGGACTGGCTGGAGTGTGGACTATAGTGGCATGGTTGTACTTCCCTGCAATCTCAAACTCCAGGGCTCAAGCAATCCACCTGCGTCAGCCTCCCAAGTAACTGAGACTACAGGATTGTGCCAACAGGAGTTTTAAACTCCTGGCCTCAAGCAATCTTCCCACCTCAGTCTCCCAAAGTGCTGGGCTTACAGGCATGAGCCACCCTGCCTAGCTTTTTTTTTTTTTCTTAATTGAGGAAATTATTTCTAGAGAATCTATGAATATCAGGATACATGTGCACACTGTGATTTAGAACATATCACCATTAAAATTGTCATCATCTCTTCCTAATCTACAATAATATAGCATTGCTTTATAATATGTAAGTATTACATTTTGGAAATCAAAACTGCTAGGAAATAAAACCCACAATTGATAGAAATAAAAAAAGGCAATCATTGATTTCAACTTGTTATTATAAGCTTTTAATCATCCTCAAAGAGAAATTTAGATATATGTAAATATATATATACAACTAAATGCCAGAATGATTTATTGAATACCAATTAAAAACTATAAAACTACATATCAATATTAAACTACAGAGATTATCAAATTAAGATGTTGATTAATTACATTGAATTATACCAAAAAAGTGTGTGACTAGAAAATATTCCTTTTTTCGGACACTGAAAATGAGGTTTATTTTTTAAAAAGTGGAAGTAACACTCAAGTGTTGTCTGGGTTTGTACGTTAAGCATTGTTTAATCAGTTCTAAAATCACTAGGAGCAAGAAAGAAAGGCCTAGGCTTATAGTAAGCAAAACCTCAATGACTAACTCTCTAGTTCTATATATTTTATCTAGTAAAAAATCTACCCCATTTCCTAATTGCTTGTTTGAATATTTTCAATGATATTATTGAAGTCTTAAATACAATTTAAGATTTCTCTTAAAAGAGAGAATGTATTATGTACTTAAAAATGTACATGTACAACATATTGAAAAACACATTATAATTTTTGCAATGGCAATGTCATTAGAGTTTAAATTACTTGTTAGGCTGTAAATCTAGAGAACTTTGTTTTTAAAAACTGATTACCAATTTTTAGAAACACAGGTTTCAGAATTAATAACTATGATTTTTTATACTTATGTTTTTAAATAATTATAATTTAATAAAGGGTTATTTCTCCACCATATGTGTGTATCATCATTTCCATTATTGTCAAAATCATTTTATAATTTTACTTTTTAAGAAATAAAGTATTGTATATTAGATGGTCTTTTTAAGTCACAAACAAAAACTAAAACTTGCTATTTAGAGGAGTAGTGAATTTAATCACTCTAGAAAACTTAATTTAAGAAAACACTGAACCAACAATTATAGTGAAATGTTTGCCAATATTGTCTTCAGCTTAACCTTGACTTATTCCACATGTTTTATGGCTTTAGTGTTGAAGTGACTATTATCTTTTTGGTTTCCGGTTGACAATACGGTCAGGGTTCACTGGCCCCTGCCCCCCACAACTTGAAGTTGATGGCTAAAATCAGCTTTATTGTTTGGATCTATGCTCCTCTTCTCTCACATTGTTTTCAAAACTGGACTTTGTCCTATGCAGAGTGTGTTTTTTGTGATATTTAGTAAGCCTGACACCTACCTCTAGATATCCGAACTCTCCTGGGTTGTATAAGATTATAGGGATATCTTTAACATATGGATAGATTTAAGATAAAATTTTGTTACATTCTACTAATTTACTATACTCAACTCTTATAACCAGGTTGCCATCTTTAACTTTGCTGCATATCTGCTAAAAGTAGTTGGGCAGTATTTAAATAGTATAGAGATATTGTGACTCACTGGATAGAGTTGCTTATCATAGAATATTATTGCCTCAAGTTGAAAGATACTAGTTTCTGAAGAAATCACCTAAATTTACTTTCTCCTTGCTCTCAATAAAGTGTCCTATAATTTAATATAGAATATTTATTTTTGTGATGTTGAGAAGAGGATTAATTTGGCAGCGATATAAGTGATATAATTGGTGAGGGTTTGGACGATTTAAAATTTATTATTATTTTGTGCAGAAGCTTTAGAAACCATAGTAACTATCTACATAATGACAGACTATATCAAGAAGTAAACAGCATTTCTAAACTTCAGCAGACCATACTGCTTTTTATTGTCAGACTATTACCTACATAATCATTGTGTAAGCATAAAGATAATAAATCTTCTACGATAACTATATTTTATAGAAATGAACTGTCAACTCAGCTTGCAGTTGGCTGAATAACTTAGAGTGTATTGAACCTCAACTAATAATTACAATATCTGAAAAACATGTTTTAAGTGAACCAGTAAGTACAAAAATGAATGAAATGTATACTTTAGGTCAAAAAGTTACAATATCTGTAACTAAGAAAAAAATACACTGGATGGTCTAAATAGCAGGATGAAAATGACAGGGGAAAGAGTTATAAATGTCAAGATACTTATGCAAATTATCCAATAAAATACAGTGAACAAAATGACTGAAAGAAAATTTTAGAATAATTAAATTCAGACATGCTGTTCAAGAAATGAAAAGGTTTGAGTGAATTTTTCCTAATTAATCCTAAATTTTAAAATATCAGTGTGCTATTTCATAAAATGTATTTAAGCAATATTTATTTCCTGTGACTCATTTTAAAAATCATTATTTAACAAAATCATAGCTACTTTATCAACCCCTGTATACTTTAATATCATAAATAACTTGTATGAAAACAAATATTTTTCAAATATACCAGCTAGCTGCGCTGTGTTTTACGTGATATTGAAATTAAAATAATGTTGGATGAGGTCCAAGAAAACACATGGCAAGTATTTTCAAGTGCCAAGTACCTTTTTTCCAGTTATAGGAAAGTGTAATGAATAAAGTTTAACAAGAAATTGACAATTAATTAAATACTTATTTGCTGTTGCAAGGCTCTTTGTTTCCTTGTTTTGAATTTTTTATTTTGACTGACACAATATTATCATGTCATTATCTAACACAGTATTATGATCTAATATACAGTCTACACGTAAGTTAGAAGGAGTTTTTGTTTGTTTGTTTTAGAAGGAGAATTTTTAGGGGAAGGAAGCTTTGACAGTCTCTGAATCTCCTTTCCCTCCTTCCCTATGGAAAAATGATTGAATGTACTTTTACTTTTAGGTCAAGCCTGGAAAAGATTCACCAATGCAACCCCTAGAATATTTGATTTATATTTTGAAGCTACTGATTTTTGTTTGGGGAATCAGAAGGATTGGGAACTGTAGATGGCCAGTGCTGTAATGATAAAGCTGTTCTTGAATTGGTGACGGCATACACTTCCAACTTTTGGGGGGATTAAGGGGCAGATAAAAAAAGGACATATATGTTTCCTGTGGATCACGTGTAGACTATTCAAGACACAGCTGGCAAGAGGTTGTTTTGGATTTTGACTAGTATTTTGAACTACAGTTCAAGGAGCTCCAAAAGAAGCTCATTCCTAGAGGAAACAATTGTTATGTGATTGGGTGTTTAAAAAAAAAAAATACTGCTGGTGAGACGTGACCCATCATGGAGTGTCTTCGAAGAACATGTAGTAGGAGCCATCAGAAAAAAGGTTTAACTTAAAACACTAGCCAAACCCCCAAAGAACGTAAATCATCTCATGATAGCATTACACAATAAGTACATTTCACTGCTTCAATTCACTGTTTGCCTGCTCCAAATTAAAGCAGGTAAATAGCCTATTGAGTGGAGAATGTGAGTAAGCACTACAAATTTTCTTAGTTGAACTTTCAAAAATGTAATTTTGGATATGAATTCTGAACATATGGCAAAGAACTGTTATAAATACTCTGGTCATGTTATCTCTCAGTACTTTTATACCCTATGAAACCAACAGCTCATTGGCTACCTCTCTGTTTGAGACTGATGAAGCAAATTACTAATTCTGATGCAGCTGTCTTCTAGGCATGTAGCTCTCATACTTTGGGATTGTCTAAGTGCCACTGCTAGATCTTCTGCTTTGTAGGATTTTAGTTTGTGCTGTAGAGTACTATACTGCAAATCTCATTAACCCTCACTACTTTTCTGCTTAGATCACACTCTCATTTTATAAGTACTTTCAAATCTCATTCCAATGTATTAGTGTTGCTGCACTAATACAATGTCTCCATACAAAAATTGTGTGCTTTAGAAAGTCGCTTTTCTTGACTTTATAACCTTTCTCTTAACACTACACTAACACAGCATTCAGTCATAAAAGAACTTTTCAGAGTCCATGTCTTTTCATTAGGAAAGTTGGATGTATTTTTCTTCAAAAGCCAACCTGGATGACCTTGGTCTTATCTTATTCAATGACTACATCAAACTGTTACCTGTACCCTTTAAATAACAAGACGTGAAGTACTGCTCCATTAATCAGTCCTTATGATACACTAAAGGTTGAACGAAGATAGTGTTTCATGTTTCTAACATAATGTTCAGTATTCAAGTCTTCAAGTCTTTATATTTCTCAAAGCACAGTGTGAGTCACCTGAGAAAACTCAGTAAATGTAAATTAAATATGTTGATATTGAGACTAATTATGATCAAAATTTGTTAATGAGTAACTAAGTATAGTCACGCATCCTTAAAGATGGATACTTATTCTGTTAAATGTGTCGTTTAGTGATTTTATCATTGTGCAAACATTAAAAAGCGTATTTACATAAACCTAGACGGTTTAGCTCACTAAACACCTGGGCTATGTAGTATAGCCTGTTTCTTCTAGGTTACAAACCTATACATCATGTTACTAAACTAAATATTGTAGGCAAATGCAAGACAATGGTAACTCTTGGTGTATCTAAACATATCTATACATAAAAAGGTACAGTTAAAATACAGTATTACAATCCAATGGGACTATCATCACACATGCAGTCCTGTCATTGGTTGAAACATCATCATATGGTTCAACTGTAAGTAGGATACAAGTGAGAGTCAAGGACTAAAAACAACAACACTGAATGTGTTGAAGTAAAACCAAAATCAGCCATGCTTAATGTACAACTCAGTCAATTTTATATTGATTTCTAATGATGATCCATTAAATTTTCTAGAACTTATTTAATTTTCCACTTTCCAGATCAACCATTTGCTCTATACAGATGACAATCCTCTTATTACATTGAAATGATCAGAGAACATGTAAATTATCTGTTACTTTCTATCCACCTCCAAATTTTATTGAATTTTTATTCTTACAGTAAGTAATTTTTCCTCACTTTTTCAAGTACTGCATTTTATTTCTTTTGACTTTATTGATAATTTTCTCTTTTTGTATCTTGTGCTATTTATCTATCAAACCATTTTGAAGTTCAAGCATTTATAAAGTTTAGCTATCATAAATGAATCATTGAGACTTATTGACTGAATGTACTCATTATCCACGTACTTCTAAACCTTGCTTCTTGGTGTCTGTCTCTACCACATTGTAAAATGTTTCTCTTAAAAGGGACCATTATTTCCTCTTCTCAGTTCACATCCCTTTGACTACCAGGAACCATTAACACTACTGATCAATTTCTTATAGTTTAATTTAGTTCAACAAATAACAATCTACCAATTATGTTTCTGAAGCTAACTGACCGATAAGGCCACCAATTTTTTTTTTGCATACAAACTCAGGTTGCCGTAATAACTTTAGAATTTCAGAAAAATTGAGTATCAAATGAAAACTTAACTCTCCATGTATAATTTCTCAGAAAGAAGGCTTTATCTTATGCCTTCAAGGGGGAGATATGTGAGTATGCTCACTATGATACTTTCATGGTGAGAAAATTGACTTATTCTGGTGGACAACTCTAATCACACATTAGCTTTTCAATTAAGAGAGATTAAAAGAATAAAAATTTGGCGGCACTTGAATTCCCGATAAATATTATGAGGTTGCTTCCCAATATGCTGATTTATATGCATATAATTTGAGTATTACTTCAAACCTGATCCCCAAATTTTCGAAGTTACATTTTTTTTTCTAAAAATGCGGTTTAAAAACTCTTTGAATCAATTTAAATGCTTGCTTCTTGAAGAGATAATGCATATTAAAATATAGTTATGAAATTTACATAAAATTGTATACATTTAACATGAACTTAACATGGCCTCTGAATGTTATTTATAGTAGTCTTCATTTAGATGGATCACATGGTATTAACATACATTATCTAAAAGATTAATTAACAGATATTTTAAAAGACAAACCCTTTCTTTCCTTTTACAGTGCAAAGATCTGTAAGATAACATGCTCAGGAGTAAAATTTAACAAGTACTATTTATTGATTGTATAACCTTAATACAATCTGTACCAATTTTGCATTTCTATGACGATTTTTAAATTTCACAATTACAAATCACCAAGGGCATTTGCAATCAAGAGATAATTTGTGTATGGTCTTTTCCTATAACTAGCTCACTTTTCTTTGCAGGTTTAAATAAATGGGTTATTCAGATCTATAACACACTACAGTATTTATCTAAACTTGTGCTGATCTGCAAATGTCATTTGGAATTTTTTAAACACTCATGTTTAAACAAGAAACCTACATAATTAATTTGTAAATCACCCTCCATTATTCCAAGTTTAAGAAACTAATGCTTAAAGGAAATTCAGACTAAAAGCCTGCCTCTGGTCACACTGTTTCTACAGGGGATTTATATTCTATCAATTTTTGTAGGGCATCATTGCCTTAATTTAAATTTGAAGAAACGAAGGATGAGTTCTTAAAGTTGCTCTGTGTATTTGTAAAAATGGGCATTTATATTTTTCCTTCATTAAATACAAGTAAAACTTTCCAAACAGTGATCTAATTGTCATATTTTGGTAATATTTATTGTCATATTTTTTCTCAAACTTCAGAAAGGGAATCTTAACAAAGCTAACAATAAATAACATTTTTGCCTTTTTATGAAGTTTCTTCTGCAGTAAGTTTGTTATTAGGCACATGTTATCTCTTGCAACATGAAATGACAAACAGCAATAAAACTGGCCCACTGAGAAATGTCTTAGACCAAAATTTCCACAACTCCTGTGAGCA
This sequence comes from Macaca fascicularis, assembly GCF_037993035.2. Taxonomy (NCBI): domain Eukaryota; kingdom Metazoa; phylum Chordata; class Mammalia; order Primates; family Cercopithecidae; genus Macaca; species Macaca fascicularis. Next base: position 75,863,760 of record NC_088376.1, read on the forward strand.
GCGTAAGTTATTGAGAACCTGCATCAACTTTTAGTGACTAAAAGTCAAACATAAAGTGATATCCAGAAAGGGTGTGTCAGAAAACAGATGTAAGCCCACAGAGACAATGTGCATAAGGAAGAACCAGACATGAAAAATACTTGAGTATAGCTAATAGAGTCCCGCAACAGGAAGATTCGGATCAAGAATGAAATACTCAATAAGCAGCAAGATTACCATAGGCTCTGAGGTCAGACACTTGTTTCTAAACCTTGAGGACACAAGGAAAAGGTAAGTGAATAATCTTCAATGAGAGAAGCACAGGGCAAAATATCAAAACAATGGCCCAAATTTAGGAAAATAAAAAGACATAGGAGTAACAACAGAAGAAATATTAAGGTAGATTATAGATCTAAAAACAAGCAAAGATTCATTATTACAACTGGGATATGAAGACAGAGTGAGAACAGCCAATTTAAGTTGATGAATGGCCTTTTGAATATGAAAATAAATGTTTCCTACAGATACTATTGTAACCAGAGACTCAACATGGATAGATTGCTAGTTAACTATCAAATACATATTGATAGTGAGAGCTAAAGAAGCCCTGTGGAATATAGATTTGAATAAACTGTTTCAGTGAAAATGTTAGCGTTTTAAACAATATAACTTAATACAAAATATTTCAGTCTATGAGAAAAATATAAACTATTTTGTATTCCTATGAAAAATAATTTTAATTCTTTAAAAATGTATAGTTAACATAAAATTACATGTGAATTACAATTTAATACAATTTAGCAAATGTATACCATACTACCACAATAAAGATAATATACATATTCATCCTCCTCCAAAAGTCTCTAAGTTTCCTTATTAATCCCTCCTTTTTTCTACTCCCTGTACCCTTATCCAGACCCAAGGCAAACACTGATTTGCGCTCTGTTATAGATTTGTTATTCTTTTCTAGATTTTAATTTCAGATACTTACAAAGTATATATATTTTTGACTGATTTTTTTGACTCAGCATAATTATTTTGAGATTCATCCATGTTGCTGTGTCAGTAGTCTACTTCTTTCTATTACTGAGTAGTATACAATTATATGAATATACCAAAAATATTTTCATCAATTTACCTGTTAATGGAAATTTAGACTATTTTCTGTTAATATATTAGTAAAATGCTGATAATTCAGTAAACTTATGTTTAACTTTTCCAGAAACTGCCAAACTATTTTTCAAATTGTGTGTATCATTTTACTTGTGCACCAGCAATGAAATCTTCAGTAGATCTTTATGTCTATTAAACACTTGTTAGAGCAAATCTTTTTTTAATTTTAGACATTCTTTTGTATGTAATTTATATACAGATTCAACACAATCCTAATCACATTCCCATGGTTTTACTTATAGAGATCTACAAGCCAATCTTGTATATAGAAGCAAAAAGGAAGGAGTTTAATCAAAACAATTTTGAAAACAAAGAGCAAAGGTTGATAATTTACATTTCTCAATTTCAAAACTATATAAAACAATAGTATTAAGATAGTGTGGTATTTTTATAGGAACAGACATATCAATTAATAGATGAATAGATCTGGATGCAAAGTCCAAAAATATACTTTCATGTTTATTGTCGGTTGATTTTTGTGCGTGGGTCAAGGAAATTAATGAAGAAGAGGAATTCACTTTAAGAAAGTGTGCTTGTCAATGGCATTCGCAAAAAAATTGAGCCTAGTCTTAAGTGTAAGCACTAAAACCATAAATTATCTAGAAGAAAATATAGGAGAAAACTTTAGCTGTTTTGGATTAGGCAAAGAAAGACATATATATTCACACATATATATAACCCTAAAATAATAAAATGTTAATCAGTAAAAGAAAAAATTATAAATTAGACTTCATCGAAATTTAATATATTTATTTTTCCAATAACACAGCTTTGAAAATTTTATGACAGGTCATACCTGAGTAAGCACACTTGCAAATCATAGATCTGATAAAGAACTTGTGTTCATAAAATGTAAGGAAGACTTAACAACTAACGAATAAGAGGACAATCCAGTTTAAAAAATTGGCCAAACAATTAAATAAATGTTACCAAAAATATTTATATATGATGAATAGCACATGTTTCATTGGATAATTCCTATTATTATATATTCAAAATCACCAGTCTTTTCCTCTGTATTTTCTACTCTGTTGTTAATCTCATACAAGAGATTTTTGAAAAATCTTAGACATGGTTTTTTTTATAAGTTTTATTTGGATATTTTCCACTTATCCTATGTTGCTACTGAAACATTTTAAATGCTTCCTCTACCTTCTTGAACATATGTATTATAATTGTGATGCAATTGTATACTAAGCTTAACATTTTTATTAGTTTTGATTTTTTTAACCATCTCCCCATTCCCACTAACAACACTTAACTGCCATATATTTCACTGACTTGGTTTTCCTCATCCATTTAATTTTTCTTTTCTCCTTTTTCTTCTTCTAGCTAGTACATAAATATAAGAATCTTGCATTCATCTCTGTTTAACATTATTTCCTTCTTTTCATAGTATACCTACGTAATATTGTTTATTTTCTTGACTTCAGAAATTTCCAGAATTTTATTTGCTTTCTGTATGCCTAAAGGAAATATTGTACTGTATCTGCTCTCTGCTATTATTCACATCATGTATGCACTTTTTCTTTGTTTCTCTATCTGATCACCCGTGACATATCTATGCTTTTATGTACAAATAGAACTGATTTTTGTCCTTCCAAATCCTACATCCTACATTTATTCTTGGTCTGTCTTATTAACATGGAAAATGTTGCTTAAGTTTTCTATTATAATACTAATACCCAGTTACCTTATCTGTACAATTAGAAATTAATTACCTTATTTCATTCACTGAAACTGATATAAGACTCTAATATTGGACTGTACTAGGATTCTATCCTCAGGTCTCTTTGTTGACACTCAAATCCTTTTGTGACCTTATCCAGAATAGTGGGTTTAAGTTACCCCTTTGTGCTTGCAGTGCAACACTCAAAATATTCCCTAAATGTCCGACTCCTTCATATGATTAAAGTTATGATAGATATTCAAAGCTAAGTCTAAAGCAGAGCTCCTAACATTCTCATTGAATGTGTTCCTCTTGCATGTTTCCTCATCTAAATAAACGTGGCAACTCCATCATTCCAAATGCTTAGACCACAAATCTTGAAGTCAACCTTTCTCCCCTTTCTTTCCCACTATAGAAACCATCCATCCACAAAATCTGATGGCTCTACTTTCAAAATATATTCAGAAACCTATGACTTCTCATAATCTTCATCTGTACAGACTAGCCTACGCTTCTAAATCAAATAGTTTAAAGAGCATCTTAATTTGTCTCTGTGGTTCCACGCTTTCTCCTCTTTAGTCTCCAGTTATCTTTTTAAAGTATTTACTCAAACCAACCACCTTCCCACCTCTCTGACCTCATAACATACTATCCTTCTCTCTCATTCATTCTCCAGCCACTTTGGCTCCCTGGTAATCATCTGCCTGTGATGCTTTTAATTTGGGTATTGGAATGGCTCAATCCCAAACTTGTTTCATGTTTTTCTTCATGTGTTACTGATGCTTTTCTTATCTGCTTATATAACAATAAAATCCTTCTCTTATTCTGGTGCCATTTCCACTTATACACAAAGGAGGAGATAAATTACTTCTCCCAAATATTTACTTCCATTTCATGTAAGGGTATTACACATCTCTCCTTTTGGAAAGAATATACTTGCCTGCACCATTGAAATCACATTTGGCCACCTGAATTGCTTGATCGATAAGGTAAGAACAAAAGTAGCTGTATTCCAATTAGAACAGAGCATTTAATAGCCATTATATGGTTTTGTTCAAGAGACTTCAATTAAAAGTTTCTTGCACTTTTGAGTCTTCCATGAGAATGCTTTGTCCCAGATTAGAATTGCTTCCTTTGCTTAGATTACATAATGAATAAAATACATAGAGCAGAATGAGAGCTAGAACACAGACATAGCTTGCCCTGGTCAATAGAAGGCACAGTGATTTCAGAATTGTTGATTACTACAACATAACTTAGCAGTTTCAGCTGACCACATAGATATATTTAATATTTTCCATTTTATTTATTTATTATCTTCCCCACAAATGTATACCTTCCATGACAGCAAGGACTTGGACTGTTTTGTTTCCTCTTTTAACCCAAGAACTGATAATAATGCCCAATACATGGTTGGTACTCAGTAAATGTTTGCCTAATGGATGATTGAATAAATAAATGAATATGATTATTTAATGGAATAATACAGATGGATCATTCCTAAGTATTTGGTAAATTATCAAATACTAAATTTGAGTTATAATTATCAAATACTAAATCAGAGTTATAATAAGTGCCATGTCATTTTTACTTTGATAGTCTCCATAGTGTAGAACTGAGGGCTTTGCATGTAGTATGTGCTTAAGGTAAGTTTTCTGAATGTAATTAAATTGATATTCACCATGAGCTGGTGTCAGAGGATAAGAAATTTCAAACATATTTTTGAATTATTAATGGGTTTCTAAAGTAGTGTGTGAATTTTAATCTCTTTACAGATTGTGAAAGATACACTTTAATTGACTCAAGCTGTTGACTGATGATCCGAATACTAATGAGACCCCTGTAGGCTCATATTGGAAAGATCATGAACCCTCAGTCTTATTAGACACTAACAATTAAGATTAGATTTGATTTAATATGTCAACAAAGACGTACTGAGTACTTATTACATGCAGGCACCATACAAGGAGCTGTGAAAATAATTTCAAAGATGATTATAGATGCATATATCCTATCACCATATTGGGTATGCTAGCTGAAAAGTCCAAGATAAAGTGACAGATATCATTATATTTGAACTAAGATGTGTAGCGGAATTTTTCTTTTAGTTTTTGATGGAAATGAGAAAAGAATGTATATGAGAACTTTGATCTTATTTGGCATAATATTTTCACTATTCTGTCATATTTATTCACAGAATTATAAGAGAGAGAGAGTTAATCAATAATTCACTCATTATGTAATCACTGAATGTGTATAACGTTCAAGGTGATCTGATAGGATCTATGTACTACAATGATGCAGAGAGGGTTTTTCCTCTGAAAAAGCTTCCGAACAGCAAATACTTGTGAAAATATTGTTAAACAATAATATGTTAAAATCCTGTTAGAAAAATCATCCTGAAACTGTAAGTCACCTTATTAATTGTAGGCTATGGGCAATGAATGTCATTTCCTCCTAATGAAGAGAAAATAACAGTTTATAAACTAGTGTGACTGGAAGACATATTACCCCTGGGAAGCTGGGAAGGTCCTGAGGTGAACAAATATCCAAGTACAGTCACTATCAGCCCACATTATCCCCATTTGCTTGCCTCAGTGTGCCATACAAATATTATTTTTTTCTATATGCATAATAATATGAGTTTGTGAATTACTACTCCAGAGGTTTTTACTCTTTTATCAGAACAATTAAAGGTTTTGTCACGAAAGTTTCATTACATAGTTTATCTCATAAATGTTACTCAGATTTATTTATTTATTACCATTTTATTTTATATATTTATTTATTTATTTTTGAGATGGAGTCTCCCTCTGTTGCCCAGGCTGGAGTGTGGTGGCGCCATCTTGGCTCACTGCAAGCTCCGCCTCCCGGATTCATGCCATTCTCCTGCCTCAGCCTCCTGAGTAGCTGGGACTACAGGCGCCCACCACCACGCCCTGTGGTATTTTTAGTAGGGATGGGTTTCACCGTGTTAGCCAGGATGGTCACGATCTCCCAACCTCGTGATCCGCCCACCTCAACCTCCCTAAGTTCTGGGATTATAGTAGACAACAGAAGAGCAACAACACAGGTATAGGCAATAGCCTTCCCTGGGTCTCCCTATGTCTTTACAGAGTTAAACCCCTGGATTCCTGGCATTTGCTTGCTTCCTTTTTTAAACTATTTTTTAAAATTTTAGATTCGGAATTTACGTGTGTGTGTGTGTGTGTGTGTGTGTGTGTGTGTATTTTCTCCCTTCTATTGTTCTGTCTGACATCACATTTTGATTTTTTTTTTAATTGTTAAGTTAGCCATAGCAAATATTGTATTAGGCCATTTTTATGCTGCTGATAAAGACATACCCGAGACTGGGAAGAAAAGGAGATTTAATTGGACTTACATTTCCACATGGTTGAGGAGGCCTCAGAATCATGGTGGGAGGCAAAAGGCACTTCTTACATGGCAGTGGCAAGAGAAAAATGAGGAAGAAGCAAAAGCGGAAACCGCTGATAAACCCATCAGATCTTGTGAGGCTTATTCACTATCAGGATAATGGGTGGGAAACGCTGGCCTCCAAGATTCAATTATCTCCCCTGAGTCCCTCCCACAACACCTGGGAATTCTGGGAGATAAAATTCAAGCTGAGATTTGGATGGGGACACAGTCAAACCACATCACATGTAGGCACTTTTGTGTATTTCTAAAATATGCACCTCTTTTATTTTATACATTTATTGTGGAAACATGAGTTACTATTTTAGTAACACTTTATAAACTGTTTCAAACTTTCCACTTCCTCTCTCTGGATACATTTTTTTTTTTTTCATTTTCAATGTCCAAATTCAGAAGTGTCCCATTAAGCTAAGTGAAGCAGTTTTTCTTATTCCTGTGACAACTTTCAAGATCTGTAATATATTACCATACCTATAATATTTTATTTTATATATAACATCCAGTGTGTTTCAAAGTTATGTAACCATATATACCATCTTTTGTTTACCTGTGAGCACTAAAGCATTTAATGAAATACTGGGAAACAGATATTGAGTTAACTCAAAATTGTAAAATTTTCAACTATCCTAATATTAGATTGTCATGATTTAATGCAGTTTCAAGCAAAATCTAATGAGTTTTTATTTGGTTCTTTAGTGCAAAATAGCACAATGAAGTTAAATTCATTTGGAAATTCAAGGGGTCCAAAACAGCTGTGGTCTATCAGTCATAAATTGCTATATTAAAAAACTGCCCCAAAACATAGAGGCTTCAAAAAACATTAATTTATTAGCTCACCATTTTGTAGGTAAATAATTTAGGCTAAGGTAGCTGAGCAGCTCTTCAATTGGTCTCACCTGAACTCTTTCACGCTGTGAGAGTAAGCTGGTGGCTCAACAGAGGTTGGCCAGCCCAAGAGGGAGCCAGTCATTTGTTGGCAGTTGGTATGGGTGGTCAGTTGGGCCTCTCTGTCTACATAGTGTCTCATCCACTGGGAGGTTAGCCTAAACTTTTTTACTTGACAGTCAAAGGGCTCCAAGGAGGCAAAAATGAAAGTCACAAGGCCTCATAAACCTTAGGTTCGGAAGTCACATAGTAATGATTTCGTTCACATTTACTTTATTTGAGCAACTCGTGAGGTCAACTCAAGATTCACACAGAATTCGTTGCCATTTTTAATACACCACAAAAGAGAATCTAGAAAGAGCATGAAAAAGTTGGAAGACTGTACTAATGAATATCATCTTCATCATCTCCAACATTTATCATTACTTTATCTTGGAAACATTTCAGTTCTTCTCTTAAAGCTATTTTGAAATATATAAAAATTATTGTTAGCCATAGTCAGCCTATTGTGCTATAGAACACTAGGGCTTTCTATTGCTTCTATGTTTGTACCATTAACCAGCTTCTCTTCATTCTTCCCAGCCTCTGGTAATTATAATTCCATTCTCTGTCTCCATGAGATCAACTTTTTTAGCTCCTACATATTCGTGAGAACATGTGTTGTCTTTCTGTGCCTAGCTTATTTCACATGACATAATTACCTCCAGTTCCATTTATGTTGCTGCAAATGACAGGTTTCTATTCTTTCGTTAAGCCTGAATGGTATTACATTGTGTTCATATACTATGTACAGCCATTGTGGAAAACAGTGTGGAAGTTTCTTGAAAAAACTAAAAATAAGACTACCTTCTAGCAATTCCAGCACTGGGTATAAATCAAAGGGAAGAAAATCAATATATCAAAGAGATACTAGCACTGCCATGTTTATTGCAGCACTATTCACAATAGCTTAGATAATGAAATCACACTAAATGTTCATCAACAGATGAATGGCTAATGAAAATGCAGTGGCCAGGCACAGTGGCTCATGTCTGTAGTCCCAGCACTTTGGGAGGCTAAAGCGGGTGGATCACGAGGTCAGGAGTTTGAGCCTGACAAACATGGTGAAACCTCGTCTCTACTAAAAATAAAAAAATTAGCCAGGCCTGGTGGCACACACCTATAATCCCAGTTACTCAGGAGGCTGAGGCAGGAGAATCACTTGAACTTACGAGGCAGAGGGTGCAGTGAGCCGAAATTGTGCCATTGCGCTCCAGCCTGGGTAATAGAGCGAGACTCCATTTAAAAACAAAACAAAACAGTATACATTATTTCATTAAGTTTAAAATTTAAAATTTAGTTTAATTTCAAAATTTAATTTAATTTTAATTTATTGCAGCTAAGTAAGAGAATAACCTTGTTTTCAGGAAATAGACACTAAAAAAAATTAACGATTGAGGTGATGGCATGTGCAACTGCAACCCCACCTGAAGATCTTCTTAGATTCAGCTAGACATTCAAGTGACAAGATTCGTTTGAATGACTTGAGTGACAAGATTCTCATGGGTACCACTCCAATCAGAAGTAACGGGGCAGGAACCACAGCTTGCTAGAATGAGTGTCAGGTATTGCTCTTCTCCAGAAGTCCTTATTGCAGTGCAATATTTCAAAGGCATGATAAAGATCAGGAGGCTACAGGAGCTGATACAGCTTTAAAATATCTGACCCCACAGGCTCAATATATTTTATAATATTTATATAAGCCATTATTTTAGGGTTTCTGCAAAGGACATGCCAGTTATGGGAGTTAGTATAGTCAGAGAGGACCCCCGTATAGTTTTCTATCAACTACTCATGCAGTTTATTAATTAAAGGTCATTTTTACCTTAAGTAATACTATGGTTTGAATTTTTGCTCCCTCCAAAAGTGTTAAAATTTGGTTGCCCCTGAGGCAGTGTTAAGATGTGAGACCTTTAAAGGCGCCGAAGCCCTGCGAGCTCTGTTCTCAACGATGGGATTCATGCCATTATGAAAGGGCAAAATTGAACCCCACTTGCTCTCTGACCTTCTCCCTTTTACCACATGATGACACAGCTAGAAGGCCATCACTAGATGCCAGCTCCTTGATCTTGAATTTCCTGGCCTCCAAAAATGTGAGCTCATTATAAATTACTGAGTCTCAGATGCTCTGATAGCTGCACAAAACAATCCAGGACAAGCAGCCAGCAACATCTTTGACATTCCAGTATTTATCAGGTTAATCAAAGGAATAATGGCATAGAGTTATCCACAGAGCAAACTCCCATGCATAAAGGAGAAAGGCTTTTGCTAAACCCTTGACTATGGAAATACATTCTTAGGTTGTTCATAAAAAAAATAACAATAATATTGTATGCAAATGCATGTATGTACAGGATCGATGATGAAAGTGCAAATGTGGCAAAATAATGATTTGTAAATTTGAAAAAAAAGATCTATGAGCCTTAACTCTATTATTCTTGAATCTTTTCTGTAAGTCTGATAAAATTTTAAAGTAAAAACTTTTTAAAAACTGTCACATAATAACAAAAATTGTAAATACATTAATGTTTGAAACAATGCAACCTTCTTTTATAAGATCATTTTTGACAGTTTTAATTCCAAACAAACCAGATTCAATACATACATTTGTGAGGAAGAAAAATCTCTCTTTGCTCTCATAGTGCCAAGGCAATGTGCATTTCCCCTGGGCTTAATAAAAGTTTTTGTCTTTTCTTATGCATTCCATAAAAGCAAAAATACAATCTCCTACTTAGGTCCTGTAGAATGATGCATTCAAATAATAGTACCACATGTTCTAAAATAATGGTTCTTTTATCTCTATAGTGGTTTGAACATGGTAAACAAGAACCAAATTTAATTATGCAGATGATAAAAAGCCAGGCATATTTTACTTTCCTAATTGGTGCAAAATGTTGCCTTTCAAGCTTTGTGCCTGCAATCTACAAATCATCTCCAACTCTAGACACTTTCATAGAGTTCAAAAGTGTAGTCTACTCCATTTCTCATCCATGAAAATCTGGAATGCCTTTAAAGCTATTAAGGAAATGAGAATGAAAACATACGTACAAGTAGTGAGGCTGCTCAGCAATGAGTTGTACTGAAATGAGATGGATCTCTTTTATTGATATTGTTCCTATATACTATGGACTGATCAAATATAACATAACAAAAATGTGCTATATCACAGAAATAAATAAGGAATTAAAAAATTGTGATATTTGAATTTTTGTATTAGTCAGGGTTCTCTAGAGGAACAGAACTAATAGTGTGTGTATATATATGTGTGTGTATATATATACAGACTATCATAATATATACATATATGTATGTATATAATATATGCATGTGTGTGTGTGTGTGTATATATATATATATACTTGTTCTCTTTGACCTTCTCCCTTTTACCACATGATGACACAGCTAGAAGGTCATCACTACATGCAAGCTCCTTGATCTTGAATTTCCTGGCCTCCAAAAATGTGAGCTCATTATAAATTACTGAGTCTCAGATACTCTGATAGCTGCACAAAACAATCCAAGACAAGCAGTTAGTAAAGCATATATATATATAGGCTTTACATATATATGCATATATATTTACATACAGCCTTTACATACATAATATATGTATTTTTTATATATATAAAAAGAGGAGTAAAGAGGAGTTTATTAAGTATTAACTCACATGATCACAAGGTCCTGCAATAGGTCATCTGCAAGTTGAGGAGCAAGGAGAGCCTGTCCAAGTCCCAAAACTGAAGAACTTGGAGTCTGATGTTCAACGGCAGGAAGCATCCAGCATGGGAGAAAGATGTAGGATGGGAGGATGGGCCAGTCTAGTCTTTTCATGTTTTTCTGCCTGCTTTATATTCTAGCCACGCTGGCAGCTGATTAGATGGTTCCCACCCAGTTAAGGGTGGGTCTGCCTTTCCCAGCCCACTGACTCAAATGGGAATCTCCTTTGGCAACACCAACACCCTCACAGACATGCCCAAGATCAGCACTTTGCATCCTTCAATCCAGTCAAGGTGACACTCAGTATTAACGATCATAAATTTATTTTACAAGTCCACTTATCTAACAATCTTATTCAGCAGGTCTAATCATGGACAATGTATTAAGGGCATATTTTCTTACAATTTTACATCTTTGAAACATTTTATTAGAAATTCATTCAGTAAACATTCTCTAAGCATCTATTACATTTCAGAATATGAAAAAGCATTTAGGAATAATTCACAATCCTTCTTAGATACGTGTTTTTCCTTCCATTGTGCAGATAAATAAAACTAAGGATGCATATAAAGTCTAACCAGATGTGAAAATATGATTTTTGTACTACAAAGAACAATATTTTATCATTATTATGCATATATATTTTATTTTAGCAATGTAGAACTATACACTAATGTTGTGTAACATAATGCGTAGTAATACCTAAATGATCTTCACAAGGCATAGAAAACCCAACCCTAACATTTTGAGGAGCCCTCCAGCATCTATATTCATATAGTTTGACCCTTGCTCAGTGAGTAAAAGATGTACATTTCTGATCATTTTAGTGAATCATAGATATATTCTGTTTAATTATTTTATATTCAGGTGCATTTGAATTTAACAGTATTACTTAATTTAAAACTTTATTTTGGATATAGTAAGTACTATGTCAACTTGAATAACCACTATAATGGAAACATCTCACATTTCTAAAAATTATGAACAAGTTTGTATCACAAATATTATTGCTTATTATTCCTACATGATTCTTGTATTGTAGATATTATTTCCATATTAGATATGGGGAAATTAAGGCCCATGACCAACTTAAATATATATACTTAGTAAGAAATAGATATGAACAATATCATATTGAAAGTTTTCTAGCCAATATTTTTCCCACCTCACCAAAAGTAAATAAATATTTTTCCCCAAAACCTTTATGTAACAACAAAATGAGCAATAGCCTGTCTTTTGTTTAAGCTTAAGCTGTTTAGGAAAGAAGAGTAGCCAAAACTATAAGTCTTGGAAAATTTGACTTTTATTACACCATGAGAGATTGCAGATTTCTTAAATTTTTAAAGCCTATTCTCATAGCAACTGTTCTAAGTTGTCCTTGAATGTTGCAAAGACTTGAGGGAGAAAAAGTGGTCAGGTCTCAGAGAAAGCTCAATTCTCCACATGCAGGGTACAGATGCAATGAGTTGTGGTATCCTACTACTGCAAAGGACAATGGCCTGAAAGTTGAGGAAGAGGCTGTGATTGGTAGAGATTCATCAATAAACACCTTAAAAATTAGAGTGAACATAATCACTCCAAGACTTATATGTGGAGAAAGTAGATACCACAAGCAGCAGAGCCACCTAAATGCCAACGCGCCAAATGGACCCAGCCAATAAACAATACAGCACTGTTTTTCATGAACTAAAGAACAAAGCACTTTGGCAAAAAATTCTCACATTGAGTACGCCCTGGGCTCTGTGGGAGCCAGAGTTCCCTAGAAAGCAGAATTTGAAAAAGGTTTAAATTTGGAGACTTTATTGCATAATGTGATCTAGAGAGCAGGAGTGAGTAAGAGGTGTGATATCAAAAAAGGAGGGACAGTCAATACATACAAATAACTGTTTGCTCATTCTAACAGGAACTCTTGAAGAGTAAAATGAAATGCATCTCAGGACTAACTCTCAGGGACACAGAGAATTATATACCATAGGTCAAAGGTTGTCCCTCATGGGGCATAAAGGTAACCAATTTAGGAAATACAAGAGCTGTTCTCAGTATCTCTACTGCTACCTTAACAGCAAAACCCAAGGGCAAAATGCAACAGGAGCTCACAACATGAGCTGCAGAGCTGGCTGCAGCAGTAGTAAATATAAATAAATAAATAAATAAATAAATAAATAAATAAATAAACCCATGATGCAAAAATGTAGAATCAACCCAAATGCCCTCAGTGGTGGATTGGATAAAGAAAACGTGGTACGTATACACCAAGGAATATTACATACCCATAAAAAATAATGAAATCTTGTCCTATGCACAGCAGCATGGGTGCAGGTGGAGGCCAATATCCTGAGTGAACTAATACAGGACCAGAAAACTAAATGCCTCATGCTCTCACTTGTAAGTGGAAGCTAAACACTGAGCACATATTGACATAAACATGAGAACAATAGACTCTATGGACTTCTCGAGTGGAATGGGAGAGAACTATGCATGGGTTGAAGAACTACCTGTGGATACTATGTTCACCACCTAGATAATGGGATCTGTACCCCAAACCTGAGAAGCACTTAATATTCTCATGTAACAAACCTGCATATGTACCCCTTTATCTAAAATAAAATTTGAAATTTAAAAAGAAAGGAAAGAGGAGAAAGAAAGAAAGAAAGAAAGAAAGAAGAAAAAAAGAAAGAAGAAAAAAAGAGAGAGAGAGAAAGAAAGAAAAAGAAAGAAAGAAAGAAAGAAAGAAAGAAAGAAAGAAAGAAAGAAAGAAAGAAAGAAAGAAAGAAAGAAAGAAAGAAAGAAAGAGAAAGAAAAGAAACCTATGAGGACATATCAAATAATGCACAAGAGAGGTTCCATATCAATTGCTCTCTTATAACTCAGATACACACATAACCTTATTAAGCCTACTTCATCACAAAGCTCCCACTAAGGGAAAGGTCCACTTTGGTCTCTGAAAAGAATGAAAGTAAGAGGCTTATGAAAGCAAATCTTCATTGCTGCATTTATTTGTAAGGATATTCATCCCTATTCTCCCTTTCTTATTTTCGTTTGTCTACACCCTTAGCCAGCATTCTGACTAGTCTCCATTGTTCAATTTATCACCGAGGAGTCTAGATACATTTTTTTCTCTTGTCAAGCTATGATTCTTCAATTGTGCATTTACCATTTAAGTACATGGATCTGGATGATCTGGATGTATTTTTCTATATTCCTACTGCCTACCAGCAATCCTGGTTCTTGATGGAAATCAGAATTAAATGGTTCTTACCGATAGAGTAACTTTTTTTCTATGCCTACTGCATTGTTCGTGTTAAGAACCCCCCTTTGACCAGGTGGTAGTCAGAGCTTCAAGTTCCCTTGAAAAAGAAGCTTTAATTCTGAAAACATAGACCTTAAAATCTACTACACCTTGGGAATAATACGTTCAAGTAGGAAACTGAGAATGATGTTGAGAAGGACCAATACCACTTCCTTCGTTTCAAAATCCATGTATTCTAGGTTTAGAAACAAAGTATCGTATATATGCCATTGTTTCCTTACATATTCAGGATCCTGAAGAGACAGCATTATAATCTGCAGGGTATTTTCCTTAAACCATCACATTACCTAAACTTTCAACAGGCCCTTCTTTATTCTATTAGATCACCTGCATCAGGGTGTTGGGATATATGAAAATGCCAATGAGTCCTATGACCATGAATCCATTTTACCATCTCTTTTGTCATAAAATGTATCTTCTGGTAGAAGACAATATTGTCCTTGCTACGTCTATAAACCCCAGGGTAGCAGAAGTGGAATGCTTGCAGAAATAGTGCATCGGGGAGGCAAATATATATCAAGAATAGATGCAAACTGAGAAGTCCAGGGCCGAGGGAGACAGACATGAGGGAGGAGGCCTGGACCTGAAGTGAAGTATTCTCAAATTAAACCATCATGGAACTAGTCAAAGCCCAAACATAACAGGTTTATGCAGCCATGGCTTTATGAGTCGAACTGGTGAATATTATGTTTGATGCTGGGTTCTAGGTATCAAGGGAAAGAAAGGAAGTTCCTTAACTTACTGAGGTTTGATTTTCGGCTCGCCTGCAAGACACCTGAATCATTTAATTTCACTTAAGAAATATGGCCTTCCTTGAAGTAAAGTATCTTATAAAAATTCACACACTTTATATTCAATAATATTTATATCTCTGGAAAATAATAAAATGGATCAATGGGCCTTTCGTTTCTAAAAACGAGGTAAAATATACCTGGAATTTGAAACCTAAAAAATCCTAAAAAGCAACCACAAAGAGTTGCTGGAGCTATGCCATTGCTGCTCAGGCACTGGACTTCTGGCCTATTTGGCCATATTTGGATAAATATTCCAAGTGCTTATCCTAGAGTGATAAGTTATTACAAATTCTTGAGTCAAGGACAATATCCTGAAATCTAACAGTTATTGTGTTTGGTCTCTTGAAAGTTGCCTTCCACCGTACTAACAATTTTTTACTAACAGTTAAAAAAAAGAGCAGCCTTAGCCCTAAGGAAGTCTGCACTTACGCTGTTGAAACTCTTGGTCACCCACTGCTTTAATCATAATTCTCTCTCATTGTTTATTATAAAATCAAAACAACCTGACATTTCAGCAACTGGTATTTGTTTTTCTGTAGGCAAAATCCAGCTGACAGTAAATATTAGACACCAAATGCTTCACACATATTGCTTGGGCTTCTTTTTTCAGCAGACTTGCACGATAAGGATATTGTGAAGTGCACGCTTACTTATGCTTGATTGCTGTTACAATGCTTATAAGGATGAATTCTCAACTGGAAAGATGAACTTCTGGAATTTTCTCCTGTAATCCTCAGAATTATGAATATATGCAAAAGGTGTTAAAACCTAAAATGAATTTTGGTCTTTTCCTTCTTTGCATGACAAATTACAAATTAGTTCCTTGGTTATTTGAAGAAGAGCAAAGCATCCCAGGAGTAACAGTTTAGATTGCTTAATATAAATATCTTCCTATTAGAAAACAGAAAAATGAGTTTCAATAGGAATTACTATAAATGTTAAGCTTTCTTTTCTTTACAAAACATTCATCAACCAGTAGAGCAAAGAGCATGCATTGACAGAAAAGGCTCTGTACAAAGCATGGGTTCAAATTTCATCTCTCATATGTGAATCATGCAATAGTTGACCAGTCTCTTAAACTTACTGGTCCTTTGTTTTCGCACTTGTTTTTCCCAATTGAGAGTAGACAAATAAATATTTGGAGGTCACTTAGTGTCTAAGTGTGAACTTTCTACAGAATGTAGGATAGTGTTTTAGAATTTCAGATTTAATTTGTGTAAGATTTTTCAACTTTTCCTTTCTAATCCTATGGAGTAATACTTACAACAATGCTTCACATTTTTATATTGTGAAATGTTTTCCAAAGTATTTTATTACATACATCTAAACGTCTAAATAATTATATGAGGTAAGCTTCACAATGCAGATGTTATCCTCTGCAACTCAGTGAGGTAAAAATTCAAGATATTATACCTATTAAGCCTTAAAATATTGTTTGAAAGTCAAATCCTCTCATTGTAATTACAAACTGACTTTTGAGCTTTTCTTTCTATTCTATGTCTAATTTATTGATAATTCAAATGCAGATTATTTAAGTGAATATATTGATTAAATTTTTTGAAAAGATGAAATTGAAATGAATTTAGAGAAGAAGGAAAAGAAGAAGGGAGAGAAAGATGAAAAGAGAGAAAGAAAGTATGAGAGGCGGAGAGGAAAAGAGAAGGAAGAAGGGGAAGGAAGGAAGGAAGGGAGGGAGGGATGGAGGAAGAAAGGAGGGAAGGAAGGAGAGTTTAAGAGATTATTTCATAATCCCATATTCTTTGATAATCCAAGGATTATCTTATACCATCTATATTCCATTTAAACTTATTTAAATAATTCTTTTATTTTGGTGATGGGGAGGAGAGTTTTCCCTTAAATTTCAGGCAAAATAAATAAAACACTGGAAGTTTTAAGATGTGATCACACTTATAAATGTAAATCTTAATGAAAAATAAATTAATTGTGAAGCAAACCAGATGAGATATGGCAAAAGATAATCAAATGAAAGAATAGGCTACAAATTTATGTAGTTTCTCATTCAGCGGTGTGCAACACCAAAAACAGAAACACAATGGACAACTCCATTGTCTATTTAAGTTATCTTTACTTGTTTTTTGATTATTGGAACTTAGTAGGGCTACTGGTAAGAAAAATTGATATTTTACTTTCTAATTAAAAAAAAAAAAAAAGCAGAAACGTCTCCATTCTTCATTGTGCTAACCTGGAAAATGCATGACTTAATGATTCTCTTTTAGAAATGATTTGAAGATAAATGAAGTAATGTCATTATAAAAGGTGGCTATTACTTACTTTGCTAAGGTGTAATTAGTCATTCAAGAACTAGAAATGACTTTGCAAAAATTCCTCTTCTGCAAGAGTATAAAAAAAAGCTGTACTTCTCACTGACATAGGTAGTGCAGGACTTTTGTTTTTTATATACCACCAACTTTAGATATCAAGTTTCCTTCTACCAAGAAAAACTGAGCATAGAGAAAAATGATCTGAAAAACTTTTCATGTGTCAATAGGCTAAATCTTCTTTCATAGATAATCCAATCAATATTTATTAAATATAAATAACACTTAAAATAATATTACATAATATTCTGAGATTTGAGACAGTATATTAACATGAATAAAGTTATTTGATACCAGTAAAATGTAATGGCAAATTATTTCCCATTTATGATAGTAACAAAATCTAAAATAGTTTTGAAGTCAAAACATTTACAAGGCTTGGATAAGTCTTGTATGGAGAGGATATTTAAAAGTGAAAAGATTGTCATTTTCCATATTTATTATGGAATATTAATACAGTTTCAATGAGAATCTTTCTAGGATTATATTGTTATTTTTACCTTGATGGATTTATAATGAGATTGATATAGAGTAATAGAAATTTAGTTTTTGTGCTGAAGTGATATTTCAAGTCACTGTTAGAAATGGTTCATTGCACGTTTAAAGAGCAATAGGATAATCTGTTCATAATAATATATCACTATTTTTCTTTCTGCTCAAATCTATTTTTCTTCCTATAAAATTACTCAAATTTCCTTCCCATTTTACTGTCATGAAGGTCAAGGAGTGATGCATGAAGTTCCAGCCAGCAATACCTCATGACTCAGGCTATGTGTGCTTTGGGAATGAGCATTAGACCCAATTCAAGTCAATAAGAACTAATTCCAGGACTTTTATGTAAACTGTAGAAAGAATCATCTTCTTTCCACTGGTTTTAAACCTGGGGGCCACTTACTAATGATTTATTAACCAGTTGACATGGGTCTAAAGTTGAAGACAAGGCAAAACTAAGAGAGAGAAAAAAAAAACACACACACATTAAAAACAAAAGAGATTCTGATGACCTTGTTTGAAACCTGAGATGAAGACCATTTGAAATTTGTGATGAAGATCAGACCAAGGTCAGACCAACCGCTGAACTTTCAAGTGCTAGGAGCCAATAGTGCTCTTTATATTGCTGAACAGTTTGAATTGAGTTTTAAATGAGTCTGATATATAATATTACTATATGGGAGAAAATACATTTAACTCAATTCTTCGCACCATTAGTTTAATAATTTCTATTTATTCAATCCTGAATCAAAGATTAAATGATAATTCAAATTTAGACCTCCAAAAACAACCCAATTAACAAAAAACAAAAAATTACTTCAAAACAACCCCTGAAAAAAGAGTGCCATAAAAACCTATATATATATATACACACATATGTATATGTATGTATGTATGAAGATGTCTATAGTTGGAATGTGTGAAAACCACTTTTTTGCCTGACTTGGAAGACAGTAAATATAAGGGAAAGTGTTATGTTTTTAAGTTTATAAGCTTACAAAAAATACTATGTAGAAATCTGAAAGGCATTTACCACATTGAAGATGATATTTGAAAAAGATGGGGGCGGAGCAAGATGGCCCAATACGAACAGCTCCAGTCTCCAGCTCCCAGCGCAAGCGACACAGAAGACAGGTGATTTCTGCATTTTCAACTGAGGTACTGGATTCATCTCACTAGAGAGTGCTGGACTATCGGTGCTGGTCAGCTACTGCAGCCTGACCAGTGAGAGCTGAAGCAGGGCAAGGCATTGCCTCACCTGGAAGCTCAAGGGGGAAGGGAATCCATTTTCCTAGCCAGGGGAACTGAGACACACAACACCTGGAAAATCAGGTAACTCCCACCCCAATACTGCGCTTTACCAAGGGTCTTAGCAAACAGGCACACCAGGAGGTTATATCCCACACCTGGCCTGGAGGGCCCCATGCCCACGGAGCCTCCCTCATTGCTGACACAGCAGTCTGCAATCTAACGGCAAGGCAGCAGCGAGGCTGGGGGAGGGGTGCCCGCCATTGCTGAGGCTTAAGTAGGTAAACAAAGCCGCTGGGAAGCTCGAACTGGGTGGAGCTCATAGCAGCTCAAGGAGGCCTGCCTGTCTCTGTAGACTCCACCTCTGGGGACAGGGCACAGCTAAACAACAACCAAAAAAAAAAAAAAAAAAAAGGCAGCAGAAACCTCTCCAGATGCAAACGACTCTGTCTGACAGTTTGAAGAGTGCAGTGGATCTCCCAACACGGAAGTTGAGATCTGAGAACAGAAAGACTGCCTGCTCAAGTGGGTCCCTGACCCCTGAGTAGCCTAACTGGGAGACATCCCCCACTAGGGGCAGAACGAAACCCCACACTTCACATGGTGGAGTACACCCCTGAGAGGAAGCTTCCAAAGCAAGAATCAGACAGGTACATTTGCTGTTCAGCAATATTCTATCTTCTGCAGCCTCTGCTGCTGATACCCAGGCAAACAGGGTCTGGAGTGGACCTCAAGCAATCTCCAACAGACCTACAGCTGAGGGTCCTGACTGTTAGAAGGAAAACTATCAAACAGGAAGGACACCCACACCAAAACCCCATCAGTACATCACCATCATCAAAGACCAGAGGCAGATAAAACCACAAAGATGGGGAAAAAGCAGGGCAGAAAAGCTGGAAATTCAAAAAATAAGAGCATATCTCCCCCTGCAAAGGAACACAGCTCATCACCAGCAATGGATCAAAGCTGGATGGAGAATGACTTTGACAAGACGAGAGAAGAAGGCTTCAGTCCATCAAACTTCTCAGAGCTAAAGGAGGAATTACGTACCCAGCACAAAGAAACTAAAAATCTTGAAAAAAGAGTGGAAGAATTGATAACTAGAATAATTAATGCAGAGAAGGCCATAAACGAACTGACAGAGATGAAAACCATGACACGAGAAATACGTGACAAATGCACAAGCTTCAGTAACTGACTCGATCAACTGGAAGAAAGAGTATCAGAGATTAAGGATCAAATGCATGAAATGAAGAGAGAAGAGAAATCTAAAGAACAAAGAAGAAAAAGAAATGAACAAAGCCTGCAAGAAGTATGGGATTATGTAAAAGACCAAATCTATGTCTGATTGGGGTGCCTGAAAGTGAGGGGGAAAAATGGAACCAAGTTGGGAAACACTGTTCAGGACATCATCCAGGAGAACTTCCCCAACCTAGTAGGGCAGGCCAACATTCAAATCCAGGAAATACAGAGAACGCCACAAAGATACTCCTTGAGAGGAGCAACTCCAAGACACATAATTGCCAGATTCACCAAAGTTGAAATGAAGGAAAAAATCTTAAGGGCAGCCAGAGAGAAAGGTCGGGTTACCCACAAAGGGAAGCCCATCAGACTAACAGCAGATCTCTCGGCAGAAACTCTACAAGCCAGAAGAGAGTGGGGGCCAATATTCAACATTCTTAAAGAAAAGAATTTTAAACACAGATTTTCATATCCAGCCAAACTAAGTTTCATAAGTGAAGGAGAAATAAACTCCTTTACAGATAAGCAAATGCTTAGAGATTTTGTCACCACTAGGCGTGCCTTACAAGAGACCCTGAAGGAAGCACTAAACATGGAAAGGAACAACCAGTACCAGCCATTGAATAAACATGCCAAAATGTAAAGACCATCGAGGCTAGGAAGAAACTGCATCAACTAATGAGCAAAATAACCAGTTAATATCATAATGGCAGGAACAAGTTCAAACATAACAATATTAACCTTAAATGTAAATGGACTAAATGGTCCAATAAAAAGACACAGACTGGCAAAGTGGATAAAGAGTCAAGATCCATCAGTTTGCTGTATTCAGGAGACCCATCTCACATGCAGAGACCTATATAGACTCAAAATAAAGGGATGGAGGAAGATCTACCAAGCAAATGGAGAACAAAAAAAAGCAGGGGTTGCAATACTAGTCTCTGATAAAACAGACTTTAAACCATCAAAGGCCATTACATAATGGTAAAGGGATCAATTCAACAGGAACAGCTACCTATCTTATATATATGCACCCAATACAGGAGCACCCAGATTCATAAAGCAAGTCCTTAGAGACTTACAAAGAGACTTAGACTCCCATACAATAATAATGGGAGACTTCAACATCCCACTGTCAACATTAGACAGATCAACGAGACAGAAAATTAACAAGGATATCCAGGAATTAAACTCATCTCTGCAGCACGCAGACCTAATAGACATCAACAGAACTCTCCACCCCAAAGCCACAGAATATACATTCTTCTTAGCACCACATCACACTTATTCCAAAATTGACTACATAATTGGAAGTAAAGCACTCCTCAGCAAATATACAAGAACAGAAATTATAACAAACTGTCTCTCAGACCACAGTGCAATCAAACTAGAACTCAGGTCTAAGAAACTCAATCAAAACCTCTCAACTATATGGAAACTGAATAACCTGCTCCTGAATGAATACTGGGTACATAACGAAATGAAGGCAGAAATAAAGATGTTCTTTGAAACCAATGAGAAC
This sequence comes from Macaca fascicularis, assembly GCF_037993035.2. NCBI lineage: Eukaryota > Metazoa > Chordata > Mammalia > Primates > Cercopithecidae > Macaca > Macaca fascicularis. Next base: position 75,885,604 of record NC_088376.1, read on the forward strand.
AAAGATACAACATACCAGAATCTCTGGGACATATTTAAAGCAGTGTGTAGAGGGAAATTTATAGCACTAAATGCCTACAAGAGAAAGCTGGAAAGATCTAAAATTGACACTCTAACATCACAATTGAAAGAACTAGAGAAGCAAGAGCAAACACATTCAAAAGCTAGCAGAAGGCAAGAAATAACACAGATCAGAGCAGAACTGAAGAAGGAGATAGAGACACAAAAAAACCCTCCAAAATTTCAATGAATCCAGGAGTTGGTTTTTTGAAAAGATCAACAAAATTGATAGACTGCTAGCAAGACTAATAAAGAAGAAAAGAGAGAATAATCAAATATATGCAATAAAAATGAAAAAGGGGATATCACCACCAACCCCACAGAAATACAAACTACCATCAGAGAATACTATAAACACCTCTATGCAAATAAACTAGAAAATCTAGAAGAAATGGATAATTTCCTGGACACTTACACTCTCTCAAGACTAAACCAGGAAGAAGCTGAATCCCTGAATAGACCAATAGCAGGCTCTGAAATTGAGGCAATAATTAATAGCCTACCAACCAAAAAAGTCCAGGACCAGATGGATTCAGAACTGAATTCTACCAGAGGTAAAAGGAGGAGCTGGTACCATTCCTTCTGAAACTATTCCAATCAATAGAAAGAGGGAATCCTCCCTAATTCATTTTATGAGGCCAACATCATCCTGATACCAAAGCCTGGCAGAGACATAACAAAAAAAGAGAATTTTAGACCAATTTCCCTGATGAACATTGATGCAAAAATCCTCAATAACATACTGGCAAACTGAACCCAGCAGCACATCAAAAAGCTTATCCACCATGATCAAGTGGGCTTCATCCCTGGGATGCAAGGCTGGTTCAACATACGCAAATCAATAAACGTAATCCAGCATATAAACAGAGCCAAAGACAAAAAGCACATGATTACCTTAGAAGATGCAGAAAAGGCCTTTGACAAAATTCAACAGCCCTTCATGCTAAAAACGCTCAATAAATTCGGTATTGATGGAATGTGTCTCAAAATAATAAAAGCTATTGATGACAAACCCGCAGCCAATATCATACTGAATGGGCAAAAACTGGAAAAATTCCCTTTGAAAACTGGCACAAGACAGGGATGCCCTCTCTCACCATGCCCTAGCCAGTGTTGGAAGTTCTGGCTAGGGCAATCATGCAAGAGAAAGAAATCAAGGGTATTCAGTTAGGAAAAGAAGAAGTCAAATTGTCCCTGTTTGCAGATGACATGATTGTATATTTAGAAAACCCCATTGTCTCAGTCCAAAAGCTGATAAGCAACTTCAGCAAAGTCTCAGGATACAAAATTAATGTGCAAAAATCACAAGCATTCTTCTTATACACCAGTAACAGACAAACAGAGAGCCAAATCATGAATGAACTTCCATTCACAATTGCCTCAAAGAGAATAAAATACCTAGCAATCCAACTTACAAGGGATGTAAAGGACCTCTTCAAGGAGAACTACAAACCACTGCTCAGTGAAATAAAAGAGGACACAAACAAATGGAAGAACATACCATGCTCATGGATAGGAAGAATCAATATTGTGAAAATGGCCATACTGCCCAAGGTAATTTATAGATTCAATGCCATCCCCATCAAGCTACCAACGAGTTTCTTCACAGAATTGGAAAAAACTGCTTTAAAGTTCATATGAAACCAAAAAAGAGCCCGCATCTCCAAGACAATCCTAAGTCAAAAGAATAAAGCTGGACGCATCATGCTACCTGACTTCAAACTATACTACAAGGCTACAGTAACCAAAACAGCATGGTACTGGTACCAAAACAGAGATATAGACCAATGGAACAGAACAGAGTCCTCAGAAATAATACCACACAACTACAGCCATCTGATCTTTGACAAACCTGAGAAAAACAAGAAATGGGGAAAGGATTCCCTATTTAATAAATGGTGCTGGGAAAATTGGCTAGCCATAAGTAGAAAGCTGAAACTGGATCCTTTCCTTACTCCTTATACGAAAATTAGTTCAAGATGGAGTAGAGACTTAAATGTTAGACCTAATACCATAAAAACCCTAGAAGAAAACCTAGGTAATACCATTCAGGACATAGGCATGGGCAAGGACTTCATGTCTAAAACCCCAAAAGCAATGGCAACAAAAGCCACAATTGACAAATGGGATCTCATTAAACTAAAGAGCTTCTGCACAGCAAAAGAAACTACCAACAGAGTGAACAGGCAACCTGCAGAATGGGAGAAAATTGTTGCAATCTACTCATCTGACAAAGGGCTAATATCCAGAACCTACAAAGACCTCAAACAAATTTACAAGAAAAAAACAAACAACCCCATCAAAAAGTGGGCAAAGGATATGAACAGACATTTCTCAAAAGAAGACATTTATACATCCAACAGACACATGAAAAAATGCTCATCATCACTGGCCATCAGAGAAATGCAAATCAAAACCACAATGAGATACCATCTCACACCAGTTAGAATGGCGATCATTAAAAAGTCAGGAAACAACAGGTGCTGGAGAGGATGTGGAGAAATAGGAACACTTTTACACTGTTGGTGGGATTGTAAACTAGTTCATCCATTATGGAAAACAGTATGGCGATTCCTCAAGGATCTAGAACTAGAAGTACCATATGACCCAGCCATCCCATTACTGGGTATATACCCAAAGGATTATAAATTATGCTGCTATAAAGACACATGCACACGTATGTTCATTGCGGCACTATTCACAATAGCAAAGACTTGGAATCAACCCAAATGTCCATCAGTGACAGACTGGATTAAGAAAATGTGGCACATATACACCATGGAATACTATGCAGCCATAAAAAAGGATGAGTTTGTGTCCTTTGTAGGGACATGGATGCAGCTGGAAACCATCATTCTCAACAAACTATCACAAGAACAGAAAACCAAACACTACATGTTCTCACTCATAGGTGGGAACTGAACAATGAGATCACCTGGACTCGGAAAGGGGAATATCACACACCGGGCCCTATCATGGGGAGGGAGGGGGGCGTAGGGATTGCACTGGGAGTTATACCTGATGTAAATGACGAGTTCATGGTTGCTGACGAGTTGATGGGTGCAGCACACAAACATGGCACAAGTATACCTATGTAACAAACCTGCACATTATGCACATGTACCCTAGAACTTAAAGTATAATAATAATTTTTTTTTAAATGCTAAAAAAAAAAGATAAAGACAAAGCACTAATTGCACTAGAAAATAAAGAGACCAAGCAAATGAAGAAAACTTTATATGAAAGTGAGTAATTTATACTAAAAGAAACACAGTTGTGAGTAATAATATAAATAGATACCAGTCTAAATAATAATTAACCAATTAGTCAATTAAAGGCATGAAAACATTTGTTTAAAGAATCTGATCTTTGGACATTAACAAAATATTAACATCACTTGATTATGACAGAGTTTGATTAATAAAAGCATGTCATTTCCAGAAGCGATAGCAATCTATAAGATCTGCTGTAACCACTTGGAACAAATTAGTAATATGTATCAATATATAAGATATTCATAATCATTGGAACATTTTTATATTTAAATAATGTCATATGGAAGTACAATAATTACAAAATCTTCATTCCGTATTGTTGGTAATAGCAAAAATAAAGGAAGCAAATGCTAGTCAATCAACAATTTTGCCATTAATTGTGGTGTTTACAATGAACTACTCTTTAATATTTAAAGTCATAGATTTGTATGTACTTTAAGGTGAAATTTACCACAGAGTAGGAAATAAAACACAAAGTCAATAGCAAGGTATTATCCTTAATATAGTGTAATTGTAACAGAAAATAATATTTGCTTATATATAAATATGAAATCTGAATATATAGATAAAAGACAACAGTAATTGTGAAAAACCCGGGAATATACTATGCAATAAATAACTGTGATTATGTTGTGAGTTATAAGATTATAACAGCCTGGTGCAGTGGCTCACATCTGTAATTCCAGCACTTTGGGAGGCCAACGTGGGCAGATCACTTGAGTCCAGGAGTTTGAGACCAGCCTGAACAACATGGTGAAACTGTATCTCTACAAAAGATATAAAAATCAGCCCAGCATGGTGGCATGTGCCAGTAGTACCAGGTACTCAGCAGGCTGAGGCACAAAGATCACTTGAGCCTGGGAAGTGGAGGTTGCAGTGAGCCAAGATTGTGCCATTGCACTCTAGCGTGGGCAATAGAGTGAGACCCGGCCTAAAAAAAAAAAAGAAAGAAAGAAAGAAAAGAAAAGAAAAAGAAAAAAGAAAAGAAAAGGTTATAGCATACTTTGATCTTTTATATTATATATTATTGTATATATGCACTATAAATTTTAAAATTATAACTAGCATATAACATTTTTAATAATCAGAAATAAATTACATAATTAACTAGAAACAGGAAGTAAAGGGGACTGGAGCCCATTACTCAATGCCAAATTTATAATAAATAAACAACACACACTTTCTTTTTACAGAAAGAGCAGATGACTTAGTGTTACAATTGGAGATACTTAATTATATAGTGACTATTTGCCATTTTCCCAAAATTATAGACTCCTTGAGAGTCGGGATAGAAAAAACATTAATATATGTACACTACAGCATCAAGTCAAGTATTTGATTCACATAGGCAGCAAATTAACCCATTGAAAATCATGTGAATGAAATTTAATTTAGAAGGTTTGATATTCAATAATGATATTTTACCTGGCATTCTTATCAAGTAATTCACAGGTTTAAAAAATCACCAACATTAAATGTGTATTTAAAAAAAGGATTTCCCCATTCTATTTCACAACTATGCTCCCAAAAGCAATTATTTTAGTCATTTTATATTTGTTTTATATTTACCTCTACTTTAAATAATGTGCTTTCATAAAAATGTTTTATCAATTTTAGAAATTGTGTTGATGTTATTATTTGATTGATAACGATTTGGCTTACACTGTTCCTAAATTTCCTTATATCACCATCCCAATGTATGTGTGTATGATGTTTGTGTGTGTGTGTGTGGTATGTGCTGTGTGTGTGGTATGTGGGGTGTGTGTGCATGTGTGTGTGTTCTCTTGCTGGGATTTAGTAGGAATAACATTGCCAGTTAATGTACTAAAATTTCGTTTGTATGTTTGTCTGTTTTCAACAGCTTGACGTATCTGGTGTTAATAAACTGCTTTGGATTTTTCATTTACTTAGAATTCTATGATCTTATATTGATCTCTTTCATGTAGTGAAGCAGATCTATAACAAAATATAAAATCTCTAATTTTTTCTTTATTCAAAATTATTTGAATGCTCACTGTTCCAAAGTGATTATGTTTATTTTTCCTCCAAGAGATTTTCCTCATGATGCACTTTGTCTTACTCTTTCAGAATGGACTACGTAATTGCTTTTGAGTCATCCTATACATTACATTATCTAAAATTTCTCTGTATATTTTACTGGGCTTAATCTCCATTTTACTACATTCAATTTTATCCTCTTTTGTTGGTTTCCTCCTTCTTTTGCTGGCAGATAGCCTTCAGTATTTCCTTAAAGATGAGTGACCAGAATATAAATATATTTAATCCTCATCTATCTGAAAATATGTTTATACTACTCTTACTTTTAAAAATGACATGATTGAGTAGAACATTTTAGTTTGAAAATTATTTTTTCTTAGTATTTGCAAGGCATTACTCCATCACCTGTCAGACTCTCATTTAGTTTATTGTGCATTTTTCTGATATAGTTGAAGATATTTTTCTTATTTCAGTTGTTTTAACATTTTATTATGCTATGCCTTAGCTTGAATCCTTCCTTCCTTCCTTCTTTCCTTCCTTCCTTCCTTCCTTCCTTCCTTCCTTCCTTCCTTCCTTCCTTCCTTCCTTCCTTCCAGGTATTTTGGGAGCTGGCAATAGGTAAATGCTTCAGATATACAGATTATTTCCTTAAATCAAGACATTTTGAAATTACTTTTGTTAATATTTTCCTTCCCATTCACTATTTTCTGTAAGTATCCCTACAGTCAGCTTGGTAGATGAAGTCTACAGAACACAGAACATGGAAGGGCTTCCTCAAATATGGGCTTTAGAACTTACTGTGGTGAATTCAAAGTGAAGTATTTATTGTTAAGGGTCCAAAACCTGATGGTTGCCCACATTCAGAGCTCAGACAGACTACTTGGGCCACAGCCACTGTCAGTCTCCACAAAGTTGACACAATTGGTGCTTTAAACACTACACAGACCCTACAACTTCCAGTTCTTGGACTGGCCCTGAAACTTATCTCAGGATGAGTTCTGACTTTAGTTGTTACATGAACTTAATGACCAAATGACCAATCACCTTTCCCTTTTTTTTTTCTATCCCCTTTCTATGGTACTTCCATTTAAATCTTTATGCCCAATATTTCAAAAGCCTCATGTTACTCCCTTTTTCCAACAATAGAGATTGATTTCTCATCAGAAAAAAAAAAAAAAAAAAAAAAAGTCCCAAACTTATAAGGATAAAAGCTTCCTTCACTTCTAACTTGACAGAGGGACTATTGGTTTTCACGGTTAAATATCAAAAGCCAGTTCCTGTCTGAGGAAACAACACAGGCAGCATTGCTGAGACTATATTCTTTTTGTATTTCAAATGTTCATTTGAGTGAATGAGACCATGTATGCTTGAATGGGAAAGCCATGAAGCAGGAAACCAAAGAATAACAGATACCAAATTGTTGGTATAGAAAAACAAAAGTGGTTAGTACTTATATAGAAGAAAAGTAATAAATTGTGAAATAATTTATGGTACAGTAAGCACAAACAACTCAAAAATCTCTGAAAACATCTGAAAATATTCCATAGGTTGAGAATGTTCTCCCTGAGTTTATAACAGTTGAAATACATATATATTTTTTTCATACACACAGAAAGAAAAAGAGAGCAATAACAACAAAAATACCAAAATAATTTTTAAAATTAAACATTAAAATATTTAAAATCAAGCCAAAGCACTCACCACCATCTCTAAAATCTTTGTAATTTTAGAAGTTAACTCTTCTACTTCATTTTCAATTGACAACTCAATGCACATTCCTCAAATGTCTTTCTAGAGTAGCAACAAATTATTAATTTTGAATTCAAGATGTGTCTGTAGTTGTAGCTCTATTGTGAAATAAGTGAGTCTTAAAAACAGGAAAATACTACATTTTAAAGATTATTATTCATAAACCCATTCATTCATTAAATATGCATTAAGCTTCTGTATAAAATTGCTAAACAAATTTATTTCTGCTTTTGTAGGAGTTTTAAGTTTCAATTAAGAGTGATTTCATATATTTTCACTATATTTTACATTTTATTATATATAATGTATACAAATATATATAAACAGTAACATAAATACATACAAACACACATATATGAGAATTTAACTATAAGGCTATGGAGAAAAGACACATAGTCCTAAACATATAAAATGGACCATTAATTGGTAACATTTGTGGTGAAATCTAAATTGCAGACTGGCACTGCCTAGTGGAAAGAGGTAGGAATCCACAAACATTTACTTATTTTTTGTATGACAGTAGAAATAAAATGATTTCTTACCTGATTCAAATGCTCTGATGTCCCAAAGTAGAAATTATGTGTATTAAAGGAGACTCTACCCTGAATATCTGCTTTTGAAGAGGAAATACTTTAGACCATCATACTTCATACACATTATAACTAGACAATATTGCTTAATTTTTACAAAAATTTGTTCTATGAAATCCAAATGTTACAAGCTTCCTGATAAAGCTGGTCAGGAAGAACTTCCTGCATTGACCTTGGTAGTGGCCTTTAAATAACTGTCAATAAATAACAAGTTTCTTTTGTATGTTTTGAATAATTTTATGCTTTTTGTAGGCTTAGTAATAGTCTACTATCTTTAAAATACTTTTAATTTAGATAATTTTGTTGATGATGCAGCACTAACCAAGTAAATAGAAATTGCGATATAGAAATTTGTTTTTTAGTTAATTTCTCAGTCCTGTCAAACTTCCTGTAACCCCTTTTATAATCCATTTGTCCATTTTCTTCTGTGAAGCACTTGTTTGAATGTGAGCACAAGTTTCTCATTGTATGAAGAGGGGTGCACCTGCATTTGAAGTCTGCTATGTTTTAACAGCAGCTTTTGCACTCTGTTAGCAAAGTGATTACCTTTAGAAACTTCTTCCTTCTGCCCAGTGTGAGCAAATTACTGATATCTGAGCAAGCAGTTGTAAAGCCTCTGACAAAGCAACTATCAGGTTTCCTTGATATATTTCAATTCTCATTTTAAGTACAAATCTCTTTATATATATATATATATATATATATATATATATATATATATATATATAAATTCTCTTCTATGACAGATGGGTATTTTTACCTATAGCACGTTAGCCTGCTGGTGAGCAGGGTGTTGTCTATACTATCTGGATTTAACCTGGGTTTTAGAAAGGGACCATGTCCTGATATTCGTATATGTGGCCTTCACAGCTGTATTACTCCTCTCCAGCTATAATGTTGAGCTCAGCAAAGATTCTTCCCCTCCTCCCTGGTTAGAAAGTGTGTGTGTGTGTGTGTGTGTGTGTGTGTGTGTGTGTGTGTGTGTGTGATTGTTTTCAGTGTTTCCCAGCTCTAATAGGTTTTCATTAGTGCCCTAAGGGCAAGAGTTTTGTTGCCCTTCTCTCTGAATATTACGGCTTTTTTTTTTTTTTTTTTTTTTCCCAACAACAGAGGTGACACAGATGAGTCTAGAAGCTGCTACCATTTCTATCTAGGCCAGCACCGGGAGGAAAACTTTCTCAAGCTTCTCCCTAACCATAATTCTTACAAGAGAATTTTTTGTGATGTTATTGTTTTTCTTTACTTTAAAAAAATGTTTGTTCATATTTTGATATGAGAGAGATCATAATATTCATAAGCTTCACAATTTGAAGTTTTCATGAGTCCTCCTATAGGCATTTTATATTGCTTATGAGAAAATTAAAATTATATTGAACGATGATCGATTTGTATAATAAGAGATGTGCCCAAACATTGTGAAATCTGTCTGCTTCTCAGCAGAAAAGTTCATTCAAGCATTTTATTCCGTTTGTATAACTGTTTACATACCTTAGATCTATTCAGAGTGTAGAAACAAACCATTGTTTGCATCATCATTGGCATTTCTATCAGCAGTTTTAATCTAAGAGCTTATGTGTTTCCAAAAATTATTTTCCTTATTTTAATTCATAGTTTCTTGCCTTTGGCGCCTATTGTAAAATATCCCTTCATATTTTCTCTTCTCATGAAATAGCTTTCATTAACTACAAGAATATACTTAAACTGCAATTATGTTTTATTCATTTCTTTGAGAAACTCAAGTTAAATATAATTATAATTTGTAATTGTATTTCCCCCTTTACGTGATTATCATTTACCCTCAGGACTTGTTGATCTGTCCTAGTCCATCTGGCATTACTGGGTGTCTCATCATATATTAAATAATACTAACCTCATCAAAATGTATTAGCATAATGTTACAATATCTGATACTGAATCACAATAAATTTATCAGTGATTGTTTTTAATAGTAGACATGAATGTAATTTAATTATGTGAATGCACATCAGTAACAAAAATTAAGCTTGATAAAATATAATGCATGAACTATTCTATAATATTCAATATTTTTAGATTTATGCAAAAATATGATGTTTACTATCCTGGATGAATACACATTTGAGAGACCTGAATTTTGGAAAAATATGAAATTATTAATAAACTATTGTAAATGGAAGATATTTCACATAAGTTCTAAATTACTTCCTAAAATCTGTAAAGCATCAAATTATAACTGTTGTTTCTATTTGCAATTCCCAGTTAAGGTATGTAGCAATTATAAGAAGTTACAGGCTTTAGCGCCACATCTTTATATATAAAATGAGTGTTTTCCTTTACTGTTGAAAATTTGATCAGCTGCTATATAAGCAACTAGAAGTACAGTGACAGGCCAGGTCTCACTAACACGGGCCTCCATAACAACTGTTTCAGCACTGACTGAATGGTAAAGTTAAATATTAAAAGCTTAAAGAGCCAGTGCCCTTTTACAAAGGCTGGAATGTAACAAAAGCCCCCCAAGAGTTTTGCCTAGGCCTTGCCTAAACCTTGAAGCATGGCAAGATAATGAAGGAATTCTTAATAGGATCTGTTTAGGATTAAACAAGTTTTATTGGGGGTCTGTAGAAATTCCCCAAGCCTCCACAAACAAGGTTATTGAGGGCCTAAACAGATCACCCCAGCACCTAGACCCATTTAGATTAAGTGAATTTACTGAGGCTTCAGAGGAAGGTCTTCAGGACTCAGATCTTAGTTTTAGATTAGAAGAAGTTAATTACTTATGTCTTTAGATGAATGCACAGTTAACACATAGACATATAGCTTAGAAAGTATAAAAATTTTGGAAATTCTGAGTTGGTCTGGTGGTAATTTCCAGGCTTTCTCCCTGTAACCGGTTACAGAAATAAATTCACTGTTGTCCCATTTCATCTGCATCTCATTATTGGGCCACAGGAATAAGCAGCCTGACCGTCAGTTTTTTTCTGGGAATAGTACTGGAAATGATGCTATTTGTTATTATTTGAAAAGGCATTTTCTTTTGTCATCAGTAGATCACTTCTTTTCACTATACACTTTGTTTATTCGATATGTAATAAACATATTAAAAATACTTCTGGAAAATTATCTGTATACCTACACATACGCATGGAGACACATACACAGAGTAATAAAAGAAAAAAATGTGAATAGTACTTCAAGAACTGTATAAATAATGTAGGTATACATTCAGTGAATGTGTTTTGGTTGCCTATCATGTAAAATATGCCATGCTGGACAGTAAGAATACAAAGATGATAATTGGTAGGGTCTTCCTTTCAAGAATTTCAGAGTTCAATGGAACAATTATCAATTTCTCTGAGAGATAACTGTGAAATATCAAAAAAATTGAACTCAGTGAAAAAAAAACAGTTGTTTTTGCTATTGTTATTTACATTTTTCATCAGAATTTGGAATACTATATGTCTCTCTCCCCTTCTACATATTAAAAAATAGATAACAAAAATGGAATTTTTGTGTAAATTAGGCAGAATAAACTGGAGCAAAGAAACACAAAGTCTCCTGATACAATCCAAATCCCTCTCAAAGTAACTGAAATGTCAATGAATCTTTAATTCATCTCTAGGAAGGATGGGTTTCTAAAACCAGAGAGGGATGGTGTACCATAAAACCAGAATTTAAAAGTTGACATAAATAACAGCTATCCCAGATTTATCAGGGAAGAAGATGTCGTAGCCACTTAATGAAAAGAATTTCAGTTCCATTGAAATGACTCTGTTCATTCCTAATACGTAATTCGATACTTCAGGCAATTTGTGACTTATTTCATAACAAACTGAATCTATGCAATCTGCTTTGTTCATCTTACTTGCTTTGTTCATTATCCCAACTAAGCAATGAGAATATAGCTTCATCTATTATTAGACTAAATATCAATATTCACTATCACTTTATCAATTAATACAGGTGAAGCAAAAGTCACTGAACTCTTAGGAGTAGATCGAAAAACATAAGCTGAGTGATGACTCCCCTTGATTTCACACCTTGCGTAAGCCCTGATTTTAGAGAGTTATGTATAAACTGGAGGGTTACATATGAACAGCCCAACACGGGAGACATCGACAACATCATAGGCATACAGATAGCTATAAGAAGATAATCTGGACCAAACTGAGACAGACATAATACCCTAGCCATTCTACATAATGAAAGCTCGTGTTATATTTGAGATATTTCATATAGAGGAGGAAAAAGGTCTTATTGGGGGAAGAAAGATGATCAATTTTGAAATTTAAAAAATGTTCCTAGCTTGGCTGTACTCAGCATATAACCATCACCTCACTAAACACACACTGGGAATTCTCAAACCTTAGAATTCTCAGATACTGAGTGTTTGCAGGGTAGGGAGGGGTAGTATTTGTTGATTTTGTCTTCTTGAAATGAATTGTCATTACCCACATGCATTCTCCTTGCTATTTATGTGTCATGTTGTTCTTTCACTCAGCGATGGTGACTAGATTGAGCCATCTATGCTTGCCTAAATGTCCATCAGTATAATCGCCACTCTACCATGCCACTGTTGCTTTATTTGTACTTGTAATGAGGAAGTTCTGACTTCATATTTTATCTTCTGGATCTTTCTGGATTCCCTGCTTGAAGTTTCTCCTATGCCCTACCGGTCTTTGGAGAGTAAATGTCACAGAAAAATAGTTGAGCCACTTATTCACAATCATTATGTCAAAAGTATACTGGTTCTAGGATAAAAATATCTTGTCCCAAACCAGTGATTTTGTTACTTAAAAGCTATAGGAACTGACACCAATTAAGCTCCTGAGTTGTCGTTTCTTCCCTAGTAAAATGGGACAGATCATATATTATTCCAAATAATCTTCCACTTTAATGTGTCACCATAAACATACTTCTATTATGTCCAAGTATAAAACAGTTGTTCAATCACAGGAACCAAATCAGTAAATGGTACATTGATACCAAGATACCTAAAAGTAATTTTTAAATTGCATCATCAAAAAGTTTTTCTTTACCTTTGGCTGCTTAGCATAAGGTTGGAAATACTCTTATATATTTTACTTACTTTTTCATGAGTCAAGATTATTTAGAGTTATGTATTTATTTATTTACATTCCAGTTACCTCCAAAAAGAAAATGAATGGATGTACCATAAAAATGTAATGCAATAAGATTAGATACTATTACTAAAAGAAGCAAGATAATTTGTAAAGGGGAAGTAACAGGATATATCAGGATATTTTGAGAGTTGAATTTTACAACAATCAAGCACGAATAATCTCTAAATTGTATACCAGTGGGATTTTATTCTGAAGATCTCAGCTTTATTTTTGCAAAGCTTATGAATAGCTATTTAGTGAAAACAAAAGAAAAATCACATTTACATATTAGTCATTTATAATAATTCAGTGGGATCTCAGTTACATATAGTAAGATGCTCAGTTTCCAAGACAGAGGAAACTGTTTATGAAGTTGCTAGCAGTTTGCACACAGTGAAGCCTCAGGAGAAGTTATAGTGTGCAACGGTTAAGGCATGGGTTTTGTAGCCAGACTGCAGGGTTGGAAATCTGACTCTGCCCCCTCATCACCTGCACAGCTTTGGGAAATTATTAATATCTCTATGCTCATTTCCTTACTTTTAGAGATCCTAGAAAAGTCTACCTCACAGTGTTGTTTTGCAGAATAAATGAGTTAACACACGTTAAATAGAGTAGCACATGTTCTTAGTCATTGTTTGGTATCAGTTTTTAAAAATCAGGTAATACTGCTATAATAGATTTCTCTTAGAAAAGTCCTCAATTTAGGTACCTCAGTAAAAACAAATGTATTTTGATTGTACATCCAATGTCCTGAAATTGTCCACACTCCCCAAAATTGGAATTTAGTTGGTGTAAATTTAGATAGGACTCTCACTATTTTTTAAAGCTGAGGTATAGTCTGTGTGACTGCCCTTCATTGGATGGCTCAGATGGGTGAGGGAACAACAAAAACCAAGAAAATAGGGTCTTTCTACTTTTCATCTTTAGCAGGGGAAACCTATATTTATTACTTTGCACCAAGTGAGCTAATATTAGAGATCATCGGGAAGAGCTGATGAAAATAATCTTGAAATGGTAATTCCCAAAATAGTGTCATTTAAATGACATGAGGCCTTATTTTATATTTCAAAATAAGGTGAAGGAAATATGAGATACTGATATTGTGGTGTAGGACATATCAGATACTCTATTGCTTTGTGTGTAATTCAAAAATAACATTTTTGGTTCAGTTAACAGAAAAAGTGTTCAAAATCTCTTTTCTTTGTTTGTGGATACAGAACCAGTGCTTCTGCATATCTATACAATATCACCAGCACTTTATCTTTATTTAGAAGCGCTAAATAATAACAACCAAGTTATCATTTTCAGTGTATAAGTGCTTGAGTTTCCTTTTGCTAAAAGTTAAGTTTACATTGTAACAATAACTTTAACCTAATAGCTAGGATTATTCACTTTTTATGCTTATGAAGATTTTCAATTGTATAATCCATAAAACTATCACAATTTGGAATCAATCACTTGGATATAAATCACAAACTGAAATATCTCCTCCCCAGAAGTTAAAAAATCCATCATCAGAAAGATTTTCTTTACTTCTGGCTGCTTGTCATAATGCAGGAAATGCTCCAGAGGTTATTGAAGAGATAAACATGTTCCAGGCCACTCAGTAGAGTTATATGTAAACAATAACTTTAACTGGAGTTACTTGAGGCCAATGGGATCCATAATCCCATGCTAGGTAAATAAGGGTCTTTTAAAATAAGAACTTCTGATGGATGCTATTCATATATTACTTGCAATGTTCCCCAACAAGACATTGTTGCCAAAACAGCCTAGTCAGCCTCCTTCCATGGGTGGCTCCCCTCTGGAGCAGGTAACTATTACTCAGAAAATTCTCTAGTAACTCAATGTATATATGGAATTACTTTAGAATTCAGGATTTTTGGGGAATAGATATGACTTAAAAAATGTTCTCTCAACTATCTCTGATTCCTGTTTGATTTTGAAAATATGAACAACAAAATAGATTTTACCCTTAATAATCTCGGATCATACCCCTTCCAGGGATATTTGGCTAAGTTCCAACATAAGCCATGTAGTTAGTTAAGGGCTTTGTATATTGTTATCTTTCTAAACTGTAAAAATAAATAAATATGTAACATTTTATAACATTATACAATGTTACATATATGTGTTAAAAATCACAAATAGTGACCATAATAAGTTGATTTCTCCAAGAATATTTTGTATTGATTTGAAAATATAAATACAATTCCGATCTTTCATCAATTCTTACCTTGATGGAAAAATACAAAATAATAGTAGTGATAATAATGTTTTCTAGTTGATAATGGTGAGTTTCCTATGTTAAGAATAGAAAATTTAGTAAAACTGGATAGATGATTACATCAAATTTACTTCTGTATAATTTAAGGGCTTAAACATTTATTCAATTTAAAAGGGCTTTTGGAATATAAAGGATGCACTGATTGGGTTCTTTTCTCTTATAAAATGAGCAGGCTTAAGTAGGAATCAAATGGCAAAGCTGTGTTACACAGGTTTCACTAAAGGAAAAGGAGCAATTGTTACATTTGGCAAAGAAATAATTCTCTCATAGGTAGACATTGCAGAATATCTACATAAGTTGAAAATCTAACCACCAGAAAAAAAAAATTATTTTAAAGTGTAAAATATAACTTATATTCTAATGTGGATCTTCATCGAAAAAAAATATAAAGCACAAATAAGACTGTGTAGAATTGGTCTTTTTAATATCTTTTAATATTGTGCTTACAATTTATGGTCAATTAAGTTTTGGTCAAGTCTTCAATTCTTCAGAGAACACTCAAACTAGTAAAACAAATTTTTTAAATTTTCTCTGATTTTTCTAGTTATTTTCATGAGGATTTTCATCTATCAGCTTTGTAATCTTATATAAATAATATTAGTTTAATAATTATTAGAAAAATTATGAGATGTTTAATATATATAATATATAAACAAATTAAATTTGTTTAAATTTGACCCAACCTAATATGCATCTTAAAATTTTCTCTGAAGTTCCTCAGTGATGTTTTGACATTTTATTACTTAAGTAATATCGTTGATTTCTATGTTAAATTCCCCCAATATTTTAAACCTACTGTATCCTCTTTTGTTCTCTAATCTGTGTGGCATCATCACTGTCAGGATAAAATTGGTTTCTACATTCTTCTAGGGGCAGGCAGTGAGTGACGTCTATTATGTCAATTTTGTGTCTTCTAGTTCCTGGTTTTCTTCTACCTTGGTTAGTTGACAAGCTTTGAAAGACTGAATTACTGTTTGTACCAAAACAATAATATCAAACAGACAGCGTCTCTCCTGTATAAGTGTATTAATTATGAAAGATACATTAAAGTGACTGAAGTAGAGACAAAAAGTGATCCTAGGAAATATGCACTTTCTATATGTGTTTCAATGTTTCATTATTTCTGATATATATATAGCTACTGCTAGTTAATATTATGTGTTAAATTTAGAACATACTGGAAAATTTTTAAAAAGTGGTAAAATAATTTACATAATTATATTTAGAATATATTACATTAGTTAAATGTGTATACAAATGGAGGTAACATAAGAATTCCCTGTCTCTGTTGAGCAAATATGAAAGAACAAAAGATTTGTAATCATACATGAAATAAAAAAAGCAATTCTGAATGTTAATGGTCAGAAAATTGCTAGGATGACCGGTCTTACTGTCCATCTCTGATGTCAGGAGACAGAGCTTCGAAATTCTGAAGTTCCCAAGTCCATTCAGGCAGAGGAGCATGAGGCAGGTCAGGAGGCAGGAGACAGGTCAGACTTTGTTTCAGATTATTCTTTCTCTGTCCTGGAAGTCCCAGAATGAGATCTGATATTAATTTCGACATTGACCCCTGATACGGTTTGACTCTATGTCCCTACCCAAATCTCGTCTCAATCTGTAATCCCCACATGTTGAGGGAAGGGCCTGTTGGGAGGTGATGGGATCATAGGGGTGGTTTTCCCCATGCGGTTCTCCTGATAGTGCATGAGTTCTCACAAGAGCTGATGGTTTTAAAAGTGTTTGGCATTTCCCCTTTCACACTCACTCTCTTCCGCCACCATGTAAGATGTGCCTTGCTCCCCTTTTGCCTTCTGCCATGATTGTAAGTTTCCTGAGGCCTTCAGTCATGCTGTACTATGAGTCAATTAAACCTTTTTTCTTTATAAATTAATCAGTCTCAGGTGGTATCTTTTTAGCAGTGTCAGAATAGACTAATACAAGCCCTGCTAAGTAAATTGTTTAAAACTATATCCGGTTGTTTAAAATTGTAAAATTGTAAAATTGTAAAATTGTAAAATTGTTTAAAATTGTGTCCGGTTAAATTTGGTTGAACAGAATCAGGCTAATAAAATCTCATGTGATGCCATTTATTGCTTTTGTCCTTCAAGGGCCTTGTAAGTCTACAAAGATCCATCCTGAGAAGTTCACACTCTGGTTAAAAAAAAACATGCATAATTTTTCAAGCCTGACAATAGGCAATTACAAAGCCTCTTCCTGGCCAGCCTCATGGGGAATAACTGTCTTTTCCACCCCAGACATAGTACACAGTCCTTGCATTAAAGTCTCTGGGGGGAATTGTGGTCAAGGATTCAGGCCTTCCTCATTGGTCATGCTTTTCCCATATTTACATTCCTAACCTTGGCATATTCCTTTCACCATCTTTTAATCTGTAGCCTTGGACACACATCTGCTTCAGGCACCTCTGCTGAGACTTACTTATGGAGAAATTAGAAATCTTGAAGACTATTTGCTGCACTGTGACTCAGTATGTAATACATATCAACTCCTCTTTCCCCATGCTCTCCCCTTGACCTCAAAATCTATACATTTGCCTGAGCCTCTTGTTCTGAGTTCTCTCAACAGTGAGACAACCCCCACTACTTCACTGATCTACATGACTCTAGCCCAATGTGCTCCTCCGTGGGGGGAAACAGAATAAGGGGTGAGCTGGTACTTCCACTAATGTAAGACTCTTGCTTATACCATCATAGTAAGTAATGGTTTAACTCTTGCATTTCTGGTTTATTGCTTTATTCAGCTATTCTGATACCTGACAGTTCAGCTTTCTCTCCTAGCAAAGATGGAAGAGAGACACATCTTTGAAAAAGATGTATATCCTGAAACAAAACATGAAATAAATGGCAGGGCCATATCTATTTTTAAATTTTCTAATTCTGACTTAAAAGCAACTGTTATGCTGTGGTGACAGCAAAAAATAAAATACGAAAATAAAAGTAAAAGTGTCAGGAGCAAGTTAACATCTGTGTTTTAAAGGTAGTGGGAAACCTGGAAAATATAAAGCATTTTCATTTTACTAGCAATTAATTGTTATCTGTGACTCAGATGGCATAATATTGGAGTCACAGGAAAATCTAACCAATGAGACATTCTTACATTTTATCTCTATTCCTCTGCTGTATCCCTGACTTCCAGAAGCAAATTATACTTTTTCCAGCATAATGAAGGAAAGTGGAACTAAATCATAAAAAATGTGTCTAAATTCTCTACTAAGTCTGAATATCCTTGGTAACTATAGAAAATAAATAGTCACATGGTTCTGAAAACTTTTCAATTGATCCTTAAAAATGCCATGTCATCAGTTTATATGCCATCTTAAGTTTATATCCTATAGTTACAAAAAATGTTAAAATAAGCAAAAGAAGCTGTTTAGTAAATTTTTCTATTGTCTGTTGACTCCACTGCTATACAATGTCTTCCCAGTAGACTGATTATTTTTTATGTTCAATATCCAGTCCATTAATTCTTCAGTAGCTATGCTGGTTTCCGAAAAAGTATCTCCATTTCTTTTTGTTAATACTTCATAAACACAGATACCAGGCACTGCTATTATGTCATTCACACTATACTTTTCTGTTTAAGTATATTTCCTTAAGTTCAATCATTCTTCAGTCTCAAGAAGCATTTTCAAAAAAAAAAAAAAAACCTATTTTTATAATCTTAGTTTCAAAATATAACACTTCAGTAGATTCTGTTTAAAATTCTCTACTCCCTTCTCATTTAGAAATTTTAGGTATCTAAGGATATTCTTAATGATGAAAGTATGAAGAACTTTTTTCCTTGTGCTTAAAAAAAATTGTTATGTGTATTTTCCAGTGCTGTTATTCTGGAGATATAAATGTCACCTAAAGAGCAGTTCTTCTATGGTTCTATCTCACCCACTTCGTAAGAAAATCAGTTCCTTGAAATTTCTCCTTAATAGTTCTGTCAATCTGGAGGAATTGATCTCCAATAATGTCTTCTAAAATGGGACTTCTATTTTAATATTCTATTGCTCCTGTTAAAGATGCAAAGAGCTTTCTAATTGCTACTGATACTAAAAGTAGAAGATATGGTGTCAAGGTCCTTTGAAGGCACCAATGAGTTATGCTGCTGCTTCTTTAATTTGTGACAAATCTGTAGATGCCCAGGGTTTAAGGAAGTGAGTTTCACAGCAGGAGCAGGATGCCCAGTGTTGAGGAGCCAAAAGTGTATCTGTAACCATAACCATTGTTAACTGCTTCCATTGCCTATTCATTGACAACTGTCATGCTGAACCTACTGCCATCTTGATTCCACTCTTCACACTTAGACTAATGCCACTCACATTTTGCACTGCAGTTGTTGCCCACACATTTTATTAAAATGATTTCTTGGGTTTCCCATTTGTTTTTCAGATTCTTACCACAGCAACCCCTTATGCCCTATTTGGGCATAACTATACATGAGGAGATCTAGGATATATTGTAAGGGTCAGATATGTATAGTTCTTAGAGTAAGTCCAGCCTTTCACTGCTTATGAAATTTTTTTTGAAACAAAGTTTGACCTTTCCTAGAAAAGCCCTTGTAACGTATGGAAATAAAGCCCAATCATTCATCCAGAAGTTCTGTTTGCCACAATGAATGCAGTTCTTACTCAACCCAGAAAATTCACTTTACCCAATACACACACCAAATTGTTACATTTTTCTAACCAGCGTTTTCATCCTGAGACTAATTAGGCCTGTTTTATGGAAAGATGATAAAATTAACACTTGAAATACAACTTGCTATCATAAACTCCAAAAAGATCATTTTAATATTTCTTTTATAAACCTCTTCATGTGTTTAGAATGTTGCATACTATATCCCATCCAGGAGAAAACTGTCATGTTAAGGTACATCACTGGGTACATAATTATATTATCGTATTATCTTCTGTAAAGTCAGTGAGAGCTTTACAGAGGATACAATTTGTTGTTCCCAATGCCTGAAAACAACCTAACAAAAAATGGGCCGCTAATATTATTAAATAATCAAAATATAAAATAAATATCCTTTCTTTTCCATGATGACCTGTATACTTACTCTGGGTTATCTCTCATTTAGATGGTCTAAACTGGAGACTTACTACTCAAGATGTATGGACCAGTAGCAATGGCATCATCAGGGAGCTTTTGGGAAGTACAGAAGGTCAAGTCTTACCCAAACCTATTGAGCCAAAATCTTTTGTTTGTTTTGTTTTTGTTTTTTGAGACCGAGTCTCATTCTGTCGCCCAGGCTGGAGTGCAGCAGCGCAATCTCGACTCACTGCAACGTCCACCTCCCGGATTCAAGCGATTTTCCTGCCTCAGCCTCCTGAGTAGCTGGAATTACAGGTGCACACCACCACTCCCAGCTAAGTTTTCATATTTTTAATACAGATGGGGTTTCACCATATTGGTCAGGCTGGTCTCATACTCCTGAGCTCGTGATCTGCCCACCTCGGCTTCCCAAAGTGCTGGGATTACAGGCGTGAGCCACCGTGCCCCGCCAAGAATCTTCATTTTAACAAGATCCCTAAAGAGTTTTGTATGCACTTTGAAATGTAAGAAACACAAATATAATCATTCACTGTCTGTTATTTATTATTCCAAGTTTAAATTTTCCTCCTTCAATCAATAAATTTTCAGCTCGGTTTCCAAATATCTTCTACGCTTCATTGCACTTTCAATTTTTTGTGTACAACCTAAATTGGTGAATTTGTTATTAAGTAATACTAGTTATGAATACAATTATTTTAATTTAAATCTTTGGAACCTCATGATGAATTTTTATTTAACATAGCATCACCTAGGTAAATTCCTTCCTCATTTCACTATTCACACTTCCAAATGTCCTTCTATTTCTTAAGTAATTTTTAAAATTATTTTTGTTGAGTGTTATTTACCAGAAGTCTTCAATCCAAGAATTAATCACAACATGATCAATGGTAACCTATACCCCACATGTGAGAATCTGTCCACATTGTACTCTGAAACATCTTGGTTTTTAAAGGATTACTTCAGTTCACTGGATCTACAACATTCTCAGGGTTCCTAACAATGGATGCACATCAGACTTGCCAAAAGAAAGAGATTCTAGTGGCTCAGTTCTGCCTTCTACACCCGGATGTTTTAACTACATAGAAGGGAGTGGCTTTCCAGGTACAAGGATTTTGAAAAATAAAGAAGAAAACGGCAAGAGAGAAAAACGAAAGAGAAGAATCCAGCTCATGCAAAAGTGAAAATCTGCTGAGAAACACTACACTAAATCAGGAACTAAGAAAAGGTCATTTCTTCCTCTTTTGCAAGTGTCCGTCTTCATCATAAGCAACGTATTCAGCTTTGCCCCCAACTCAGAGCAGCCTTCTTCCCGGATATGAGTTAAACAGTAACTATTTCAAGTATCTCAATGACTTCTATTTCTTTGGCTGTGACTGACTTTCAGGCCTTTGGCCTCTCAGTGCTGGATTCTTTTGGCCCAGAAACACAGCTTCTCTAACAAAAATACACTGTCCTATCAATCACCGCCTATCTTATTCACTAGAACTATCTGCTGCTTGGATTTTAACTGATTACCTTTGTTTCCTCTGCTGTGGTGATCATCTTGGCTCTAGATTTAGCTGTAATTTTAGCTAATTACCTTGTATTCCTCCTTTCTCATTTTGTAACATGATTCTTATTTTAATGTTATATTTTTAATTTTTAAAGCCAACCTCTGGTCTTTCTCTTGAAAAACGACAATCACTACGCACCTCTCAAAAACAAGATCTCCCCAACTTCTATTTTTACTTTTCATTATTTTATGGTTACATCACTTTCTAGTCACTAAACTACAGCTTTGAAAGAGATAAGAAGAGGCATTTCTAGAGATAGCAAGTGAGATGTGGCATTCCAGTATGATAAACTGACTCCCAGAAATAAGATAAAATGAATTATTATGTTATCACCTTTAAAGATAATTGTATTTTTCTAAGAGAGGAAACAATACTTCCAAATAGTTCAATCAATGGTAGTTAATAGATTAATTCATCAAACTCCAACTGATTTCAATTTGTTTTCTCTTTGAATTTGCCATCACCTCTTTATTATTAGTTGAATGACCTGGAAAAGCTCATTATTTCTTTATGTTACAATTTATCAACTATTATACTGGAAAAAAAATAAATATTTTAATATTACCTTTAAAATAAAGGGAACTTTTGAGTATCAGTCATAGTTCCCATAATTTTACATTCTATAAAATAATAACACTTTTCAAAACCTCCAGGAACTCATATAGGATTTCTATTTTTTCAAAGGAAACAAAAGCAAACTCCATATCTATCTGTACTATCATATAACAAAATAAAAACTTTTGGACACCAAGAGGGAGTTAAAACTCAGAATAAAAACAGAATCTTATGAACTTCAAATATATTTAACTTTTTAAAAAACCTAATTTACATACTATTTTTCTCATTTTACTTCAGATTTTTGAGTATTTTACCATGAGCAGAGAAGTATGCATGCAGCACAATATGATCCATAGAGCAGGTGTTCAAAAACGATTATTTCTCTTCCCTTTTTAATGGTACAATTAGCTAGACAATTTCAGGAGAAAAATTATTTTACTTTGTAAAAGATTAAAATTTCCCTACTCACTCTTTAGACAAGTAAGATATAGATACTTATTGTTATTCTTATTACATTTCCTATATCATATAATGAGACTCCAGGGTGAGCCCTTTATTAATATTCATCGTCTCCGCAGATAATTTTTGTTTAAGAAAATGCAATTTATTTTTGAATGTCTATCACATGCATTACAAGGCAAAACAATAAGGGTGGAAATCATGACACCCATAGGATTTCTAGAGGGCTTTGAAATTAGGTTATTACAGTTGAAAGAAAATCACTACAAAAACTATATAATGAAATTTTACTGCAATTTTTAATAAGATGTTTTTGAGTACAATGTATACAATTCTGCTAAACTGTTTAAACAAAAACACTTTAAATAATTCAAAAAAAGACTTTCTTTATTTCATCATTAATGCCTATTTGTCTTTCAATTAGAGAATTGTTTTTGCAGCTAGTGTTTTTATTTATAAGAGGTAACCAACTGTTCAATGTTGTAATTCAAAAATACATTCTCATTTTCAACTAATAAACATTGCACATTTCCTAACACACCATATTCCCTTGAGTAATATTATATATTCTCTTTGATGTATTTATGTCCCTGGTTATCAATTAGCTGAGTAGAAACTGTTGTTATTTGCAGCATCTTTATTTCTACGACTGGAGATTTTCTGGTATGTCATCTGTCAAAGCATCAACAAGAACATGTAGGAGATTTTTGAACTGTTGAGATTATTTCTCCAAATTACTATTTTACTATATGGTATACATTTAAGTCAAGTTCTTTTCAAGTAATTTTGTTAAGCCATTAAAACATTAAAACTTCACATATAGAAGCAAAACAAAATTTAGAATATCGTTTCTTTTGCTATGTCAGAAAAGCATCAAAGATGACTTGTGGAATTTTTTTACCTAAGAAACTCAAAGGGAGGTGATGCTTTTTAGTAAAGGAGGAAATATCAAGATTTCTTTGTTAGACATATTAATTTTGAAAGTTAGAAATGCCTATTAAATATCCTAATAAATATCAGGGATAGAAAAAGATTTGCACACTATCACCAGGTAAAACCTAGTTAGGGCCATGAAATTAGATGAGATCACCTAGGCAAGAGGTAAAAATGAAGCTCCCAGCAGAACTCTCATATTTATAGATGAATTAGAAGAAGAAACAAAGGAAAGGAAACTGAGGAGCAGCCAGTGAATTTAGAGGGAAACAAAAACAGAAACATCACAAAAGTAATGGGGGAGACAGCAGCGGGGATTCCAGGTATGGTAGAGTGGATATGAAATACTATTAAGAGGTAAAGAAAGTAGTGAGGAAGAAATTAGCATCAAATTAGGTTTGATCCAGATTGCTGGTCACCTTAACACAAAAAACCTCAGTGAAATTGAGGAACATGAATCAAAGAAGTATAGGCTTATAGAAAGCTGAAGGAGAGGAGATAGCTCTGCATGAAGTAGACAATTTGAGACTTTTGAGAAGCAAACAATACAGAGTTTATTTATCTGACCCCTCAAACTATTCACATTGGGTTCTAGCTGCAGTTGATTATTTCATTTCATTTGTTAATATAGCAGGTGTCCCAGTTTGTCTGAAGTCAGAATTCAGACATAGCTGAATATGTTTGAATATGTACCTTCTACATCCTACCAATTGTTATTGGAAGTATTTCTATTGCATTATCCACAGATTACTCAAATCAACTAATAAAAACTGAACTCAGCAGGTGTTTATTGCAAACCTACTTATTTATCTTCTCTACCTTTATCTGTCCAGCTACCCAAATAAACCAAGACACCAAACTTAGGTCTACCTAATTCAATCACTAAGCCATGTCTCTGTTATATCCTACAATTCTCTCAAATCTAGCCACCTTGTCTTGTCATCTCACCCACTTATTTCAGCAGGATTTCTTTATATTTTTTATTGAGCTTCCTACATTGGCTCCCTTCTTCCAATCTTTTTCTGTTCTAATTTATTATCCATCTTGCAACCAAAGTGTTCCAAAATAAAAATCTGGCTAAGATACATTCTTATAAGCCCTGCAAGAGCTCTCCATTGCTCCTTGGATAATGGCTTTTATTATAGATCCATACACATCAGCATATTCAGAAATAATAAAAGTAAGAATGTAACAGATTGTGCTCAAAAATAATCATTAGAGTTAAATTCTTAGGCTTAAAAATATGTTATACATATTATAATTAAATCATAGACCAAATGAATTATCATGAATTTTGCTATTTCTTCCCTTGAATGTTATAGTTTAACTACATACAGTGGAATTCTTTTAGTTCTTCGAATTTCCTGCATTTTTCACTTTACTTTTCATACATACTTTTCTATCAGACTGAAAAGATTATCTCTACCTTTCAAGTGTATAAATCCTACTTACACTCAAGTCTCAGCCTAGATATCACTTTTTCAGGATGATATGCCTGACTGCAGACTCTAGCAGGTCTAAGTGAATTTTTGTGACAAAATAATTTTTGTTAACACAATAAATATACTCCATTATAGCCTTTATATCCTTTTATTACAACTGTCCATTTACCTCTCTTCATCCTCCACTGGATTCTCAGCTCAACCTCTTTCTCCACTCTATTTTCAGGACTGAGCATATTGCTAGCATACAGCAAACACTAAAATGTATTCGTTAGGTAAATGAATGTTTTGAGAATATTTAATTTTATGACTATTGTGTTTTCATATAATCCCTTAAATACAATTCCTGTTTTAATTATCATGTTGATATTTTCTTTTTACTTCTCCTTGGACTTGATTTGAGCCTCTTGAATTATATTTTCTCCATTTTAGAAAGGACTTAAAAAGAAGTTTGTCCACAGATATTATTTCAATATTAGATTTTTACAAGTCCTTTTTTAGGGAACTTTCTGAAAGTCAGTTAGTCCCCAACTTCTCAATCCACATCCAGTAATTTTTAGATGCTTATTTTGCTATCTGAAAGTGGAAGGCAAGATACTACTATACAGAGTGAACCACATTTTTTTTTTTTTTTTTTTTTTTTTTTTTGCTCTTAGCGCTCCATCAGCTAATGCTTATTCTTCTAATAGCACTCATCTGCTCGAAGGCCATATAAAATGGAAACTCAACCAGTGTGTGGAGATAAGGGTAATAAAGGCTTTAAGAGTGGGATGTGGTTTTAATGAATACTACAACATTTGAAGTATGCTGGAAGTGAATTATGATGATTCTTTCTCAGTAGCATTGCTTAAAGTGCTTTCCAAGACCTTTACTGGGAAAAGCAATGTTAACTAGAGGCAGTATTGTTTTTCCTCTATGCTTTGGAGCAGTCCAGTTAATGAATAATCTAAATTGAAGTGCTTAATTATGCCCAAGAAAATGGCATAATATTTAAGGTAACAATTCTCACAGAATAAAAACCAAATGCTATATTTAAATACAGATACTTCTACAGTCACCAATTAGCAGTGTAACTTTGGAAGTGTTAGACTCTCTAGTCACAATATTGTCAGCTGTAGAATTATGATTATATGACATGTTTACATATTTTAGCCTTATTATCACTTTTTTTTTTTTGAGACAGAGTTTTGCTCTTGTTTCCCAGGCTGGAGTGCAATGGCCCAATCTCAGCTCACTGCAACCTCCGCCTCCTGGGTTCAAGTGATTCTTCTGCCTCAGCCTCCCCACTAGCTGGGATGGGATACAGGCATGCTCCACTACACCCAGCTAATTTTGTAGTTTCAGTAGAGATGGGGTTTCTCCATGTTGGTCAGGCTGGCTTCAAACTCCCGATCTCAGGTGATCCATCCTCCTCGGCCTCCCAAACTGCTGGGATTGCAGGCATGGGCCACTGCGCCCAGCTGCTATCACTTTCCATAGTGAAGTTAACCCTATGGAGCCTCCAAAAGTCTTGCCTGATTGTCTGACTCAGACCTACCAAAGCAAAATGCACATTTTCAGTTGAAGCCTTGATTACCCTTTTTTATTATTTGGGCTTTCTTCTATTTATCACAACTAGAATTTAAGCACAATCATTTTCTTCACTGCATCTCTATCACCTACCATATAATTAGCATATATTGACCACTGATTGCATTTCTTAAATCAATACGAAAATAAATGTCCTAGTGAAAATGTTAATTTGACTGCTGTGATTTTCATTTTATTGCATTCACATTTCAGTCATTTAAAAATATTAATTTTGTTTAGCTGAAGCAATACAGTCTGTTATCTAATTTTCATTTATTCATCTTTGGGCTTCACTTGAAGATTTGGGGTAACCTTTTCTTATCTCACGTATGACTATATTTAAAAGCTTTTTCATTCTTGTTGTTTGCAAATCTGTCTCATTTGATTATACCTGCCTAAAATATTATATTTTAAGTAAAATATTGCACTTTCTATTATTTCAAATAATTAACATGAATGAAATTTATATTCCAACAAAATTATGAAATATGATTATTTCCTTTGCAGCTCTTCTAATGGACATTATAAAATAGATCTGAAAAAGTGGCTTCATAACACTCAAGATCCCTCAGGAAATTTTTCTTTAATTCTCATCTCACCTTTACATAACTGGGAGAAGGGGTATTCCCTTCAACATGAAAAACACATGGGAAAAAATGCAGAGCTAGTTTCTACTTTACCTAACACTTTAGCTCTCAATACTCTATAGAATTGATAGACAATGTTGGGAATCTGTGCATAACCTCCTACATCAGATCAGTGTTTCCTAATTTGGGTTGATTAGTTGGCATTTTTTTTCTTCCAGATTGAATTTAGAGGAGATGGTGCTAATATTACAATAGACTCTGATTTACATGGGTTATGCCTGAGAATCTCATGTCTTTAAGTATACGAATCCCAGAATATCAAATAATTTTCTCCTATGAAAAAAAACCCTGCAATCTTGCTAAGCAATCTTATAGGTATCTAGCAATAAGAATTTGTTTGAGAAGCAGATGCTGAATTTATTGCTAGCCTCAAGCTCTGCTATAATTTTTACCCCCACATCAGTTCTTTAATTTCATATCTCTGTGAAATG
Organism: Macaca fascicularis; assembly: GCF_037993035.2. NCBI lineage: Eukaryota > Metazoa > Chordata > Mammalia > Primates > Cercopithecidae > Macaca > Macaca fascicularis. The sequence goes on from NC_088376.1 coordinate 75,913,313, forward strand.
ACAAATTACTACATATCACTAAAGCTCACTTGTGACTAGTTAAATTCGTGAACACAAAGTCTGAAAATGCTGAAGTAAAAGTACCAAATACTCTAAAGTGTCTAAACATTTTACACGGTCAAAGTTCACTTTGCATTTTATTCTTGTTTCTCCCCTCCCATCTCTAGTCAGGTAGTAACAGTTCATCCATAGCTCATTTTATAAAAAGCATCCCGCTATTTTTAAAGAATGACTCATCCTCACACTCCTAAATAAAATACATGTGTTTATAAAGGCCAATAATTCTAGACTGCATGATTTATGCACAAGGCAACATAATGGAATTTGGAAACTCTGACCAGAAGTGAAATCATCAAATTGAAAGTGACTTTCAAAGCAAATTCCTATCATCTGCCCCCAACTAACAGAGAAAAAAAAAACACACTTTATTATATCTATTAAAAATTGTCATTTATATTTTAAAATAGTTTTCTGTCATTTATGACTTTAAAACATGAATTGGCTCTGGAATATCTGGAACCATGTAAAATTACATGCAAAATTGTATGTGTATAAAACTATGAGCACATTTGTAAGGATGGAGGCAACAGATTCATAGAATTCATGAGATTATAAAAGGAATCAGTAATAGAATATAGATTAAGAACCACCTGCAATCCATAGAGGAAAGATAACAATTTGAATATGCAATCAGGGGCAAACCTCCAAGAATTTAAATCAAACCCCAGAGAATAAAAAGACTGTGAGCAGAGGGACCAAAGACAACTTCTCAGAATCTGGTATTAACTGAGGGTGTATAAAATACTACATTTAGAATACATGTTGATTAGAGTTTCTGGTAGCTATATTATGTTATTATTTTAAGTGTTCCTTTAATGTAGGTAAATAAATGTTTCTAGATTTGCTTCAATGAGGTAAATGGCTGGAAGCCTTGTAACTAATGTTGAAAATATAGGCAGCTCTTATCATACTGACCTAGCTCCTGCAGACTGATAAAAACCCATGGTTAATAAAGGCAAAACAAATTTAATCTAGACTTGACCAAAACAAACTTCATGTTCTATTGTTTAAACATCTTTCATAACTACACATTTATACACATTGTTTAAAATGTAGTAATTCTGCTGGGTGTGGTGGCTCATGCCTTTAGTCCCAGGACTTTAGGCGGAGACTGAGGTGGGAAGATTGTTGGAGCGCAGGAGTTCAAGAACAGCCTGGGCAATATGGTGAGATGCTGTCATTACAAAATAAAGTAAAATAAAATAAAAATAGCCAGGCATGGTCGTGCATGCTTGTAGACCCAGCTACTTGGGAGGATGGAGTGGGAGGACCACATGAGGCCAGGAATTTGAGGCTGCAATGATCCATATTCATGCCATTGCACTACATCTTGAGTAACAGAGTAAGGTTCTGTCTCAAAACAACAAAAAAAGAAACATTTCTTTATACCAACCAATAAATTGCACTTTTCTTATTCTTAACTATCAATCATCTCAATCTGAAAACAGAGTTTTAAAACTAAAAAATTATAATCATGGCTTTTTAGTGTTCTAGTACTTAGCTGATGAAGACTACCATAGTCCCCCTCTGGAAATTTTTGGTATTAATGTATCCCGTTGTAAAACTAATAATACAACTTATATCTGCATATTAATTAGTAATCTTCAAGGAGCTTCAAACAATTAGCAAAGTATGTTATCACAAGAACTTCATGGGCTAATAGAAAAAAAAAAGTATTCCATTTTGCAGGTGAGAAAATTAAGAAACAGAGAGATTAAGGAAATTTGCTAAAGTGACATAATGTGATACGTTCAGGAAAAGATCTGTGGTTACCTATTTCTTTCTCAGAATTTTCCCCATTAACCCAGACAATAGTTTTATATTTAGTCACTATAGTGTGAATAGAAAACATATTTTCTGAGAGTGATTTTTATCCATCAGTTCTATAATTTCCATCATATGTGTGTGTATCTGTCCTATACGTTTTATCTGAATATAATTTTCTTATCTGAAGAATTATTAATGGTGTAATCGGCAATTCTAATAATTTACTGTTTGCCACTTCTTTATCATAAATACAATGTGTATATTTTAAAAAATGAATATTATAAGATTATAGGCATATATTTAAATTCTGATTTAAATGCTTATGCTTATAATATACAGCACACTAGAGTATGTACTTTGCAAGATAGAAACAAAATAAGAAAATAAATGGCACCAAAAGAACAGTTTTTTTGTTTGTTTGTTTGTTTTAAAGAAACAGGTAAAGCAAGTACAAAAACATGTCTAATAAAGAGAGGAGCAAAATTAGGATTGCAAGTCAGATAAAAGTACTATGGACTTTCAAGGTGGAGCACCTCAGTTGCAGGTGAAATTTTAAGTGTTTAATGAAACACTTGCATTTGAAAGGATAAAGAATCAACTTGAAGCAGATGTGGTGGCAGAAAATCTCTAGATATAGGTATACCTCATTATTGTTCTTTGCTTTTATTGCAGCTCATAGATACTGCATTTTTACAAATTGTGGGTTTCTGATAAGTTGAGAACATATATCAGTGCCATTATTCCAACAACATGTTCTCACTTCCTGCCTTTGTATCACATTCTGGTAATTTTCATACTTCAAACTTTTTCATAATTATTATAAAATATGTTTGGTATGTGTGTCCACTACAAATCACATGCTGGAATGTGATCCCCAATGTTGGAGGTGGAGTTCTGTGAGAGGTGTTTGGGTCATGGGGGTGGATCCCTCATGAATGGCCTGGTGCCCTCCCTGCGGTGCTATGTGAGATCTCACTCTGAGTTCACATGATATCTGGTTGTTAAAAAGAGTTGGGATCTCCCCACTCTCTTTCTTACTCCCTCTGTCCACATGTAATTTGCTTGCTTCCCCTTCACCTTCCACCATGATTGAAAACTTCCGGAGGCTCTCACCAGGAGCAAATGCCAATACCATGCTTCCTCTTTACCTTGTAGAACCATGAGTCGAAAGCAATCTAGTTTATTTTAAATTACCCAGACTCAGGTATTCCTTTATAACAATGCAAATGGACTAGCAAATTATTTTTGTTATGGTGATCTCTATTTTGTATCTTTGATGTTACTATTGTAATTGTTTAGGGAACCACAAACCACACCCACATAAGAGGGTGAACTTAATTGATAAATGTTGTGTGTGCTCTAATAGCTGCACTGATTCCCTCATCTCTCCCCATCTCAGGCTTCCCATTCCCAGAGACACAACAATATTGAAATTAGGCCAATTAATAACCCTACATAGCCTCTAAATTTTCAAGTGAAAGAAAGACTCCACATGTCTCTCGCTTTGAGTCAAAAGCTAGAAACAATTAAGTTTCATAAGGAAAGGATGCCAAAAGTTGGGATAGGCCAAAAATAGACCTCTGATGCCAAGCAGCCACGTTGGAATGCAAAAGAAAAGTTCTTGAAAAAAATTAGAAGTGCTACTCCAGTGAACACATAAATGATAAGAAAGCAAAACAGCCTTATTGCTGAGATGGAGAGAGTTCTAGTGTTCGGGATAGAACATCAACTAGCCACATTTTTGTAAGCAAAAGGTTAATCCAGAGCACAATCATAATTCTGTTTAATTCTATGAAGGCTGAAAGAGATGAGGAACTTGCAGAGGAAAAATTAGAAACTAGCAGAGATTGGTTCATGAGGTAAAGAAGCCATCTACAAAATATATAGCAACATAACACAGCATAGTATCACATTGCATCACATCGCATCAAATACCATCTAAGGTAATGTAGCAAGTGCTGATGTAGAAGCTGCAGTGAGTTATCAGAATATCTCGAAGATTGATGATGGCAGCTACACTCAACAATAGATTTCAATGTCGATGAAACAGTCTTCTGTTGAAAGAAGATGCTATCTAGGACTTTCATAGCTAAAGAGGATCTGTCAATGCCTGTCTTCTTAGTTTCGAAGGACAAGCTGACTCTCTTTTTAGAGGCTAATGTAGTTGGTAATGTCAATGTTTATTTACCATTCCAAAATCCTAGGACTCTTAAGAATTATGTTAAATCTAGTCTGCTCGTGCCCTATAAGTGGCACAACAAAGCTTGTATGACAACGCATCTGTTTGCCGTGTGGTTTACTGAGTATATGAAGCCCACAGTTGAGACTTATTACTCAGGAAAAACAACAACAACAAAATCCTTTTAAAGTATTTCTGCTCACTGACAATGCATCTGGTCACCCCATAGCTCTGATGGAGATTTACAGAAAGGTAAATGTTGTCTTCATGTCTGTTAATACAAAATTCATTCTGCAGCCCATGGGTAAAGGAGTAAACAAGACTTATTATTTAAGAAATACATGTTATAAGGTAATAACTGTTAGTATAGATAGTGATTCATCTGATGGATCAGGGCAAAGTAAATTGAAATCTTATAGAAGAAATTCATCATTCTAAGTGCCATTAAGAACACTCATAATTCTTGAGAGGAGGTCAAAGGAGCAATATTTAAAGGAGTTTGAAAGACGTTTATTCCAGTCCTCCTGGATAACATTGAGAGATTCAAGATTTCAGTGGAGGAAATCACTGCAGATGTGGTAGACAGAGCAAGAGAAGTAGAATTCTAAGTGGAGCCTAAAGATGTGATTAAATTGCTGAAATTTCATTGATATTCATGTTGAATATCAAAATTCATGATAAAACTTAAACAGATGAGGTGCTGCTTCTTATGGTTGAGCAAAGAAAGTGGTTTCTTGAGATGAAATTTGCTCCTGGATAAGATGCTATGAACATTGTTGAAATGATGACAAAAATATTACACAAATGACAACAAAGAATATTACAGAAATGCAGTTGACAATGCAGTAGCAGGGCTTGAGAGGATTTACTTCAATTTTGAAATAAGTTCTACTGTGAGTAAAATGCTATTAAACTGTATTGCAGACTATGGAGAAATCTTTCATGAAAGGAAGGGTCAATTATTATGGCAAACTTCATTGTTGTCTTATTTTAGGAAATTGCAAAGCCGCAACAACCTTTAACAACCATTATCCTGATCAGTCAGAAGCTATCAACGTAGAAGAGTTTCCATCAACAAAATGATTATGACTTGCTGCAGGCTCAGTGTATTTTTATAATAGCATGTTTTTTTTTTTTTAACAATAAGTACATTTTATTTAAAGTATGTATGCACATTTTTTAGACATAATGCTATTGCACATTTAATAAACTATGGTATAGTGTGAACATAACTTTTATATATACCAAGAAATCAAAAAATTTACGTGACTAGCTTTGTTGAAATATTTGCTTTATTGTGTTGGTAGAACTGAACCCACAATATATCTGAGGTTTGTCTGTATTACATCTCTAAAATAGATTTGATATGCAAATTATGCTGATGAAATATAGTGCATTAATGTATTTAATATATGCCAAGTGATGATAGTTACTTCGAAGGTTTGCCATGATACATGCGATTAGCAGTCTATAAAATGTGTGATAATTGATTACTCTAAAGGCAATCATTAAAATTAATTTTCTTTTATTTATTTATGTGAGTGAAATTGCTTTCTTTGTGGAATTAACATTTTCTGTTAATGGTACTCTAACCTTTACCTTCCTCAAAAATAAAAGTTTTTAAAACATTTTCTCCAGTTAGGCACATTTATGATAACAGGAATATTAGAAAAACATTTAATGGTTTTTGTTCACCATTTAATGTGTACGGCATGGATAATAGGCGCTTATTCTTGGTGGAGAAGCACATGACTACAGTAAAATCTAAAGGTCCAGAATGATAAAATGAAAACTACCCTGAGATGGCAAAGAATGAGGAGATTGCCTAATGATTTCCTCCTCTATTTACATAATATATATTCAAGTGCTCTTTTTGGCAGAAAGTTAGACACATGATGTTGCAGATTTTCCTTCCTCTCACAAAAAGAACAAGGTGAAGCTCCTATTCAATCAGAAAAAAAAAAATCTATATGCTCAAAATTATTTCCCTTTTTATATACTATCAACATCCAAAAAAGTATTCTCAATGGCTTGCAGTTAAAGTACAAGACAAAGTAAAGCACACTTTTTATGGTTTTATAGTAAAACACAAGTAAAAACACAAGACTAACATCAAATAATAAATGAAGATACAATTTTAACTTTCTGCCTGTAAATACTACTGAGCAGAAAGCAGCTCTAAGCTTTCAAAAATCAAGGAAGAAAGGAAAACATTTTAGATAATAACTCATCTGTTATTCTATCTATTTAAAAAAAAAACCAAGCACCTTAGTCCTTGGAAATCTACCAGCTTATTGTTATATACTGACATCTTTTAAGTCTGAGAGAGCTTCATCACAGGAATATGAAACAAGATATCTTTAATAAGATATACAATATTGTCTTAGATGACCTTTTATAATAATCAGTTTATTATGATATTTTCTAATTCTTTCTAGTCCTTAAATAAAAATCCGCTATTAATTGAAGTTAATGCCTACATACTCAAATGAACTTTAGTTGCTATTTCCTTCTGCACAGGTCTTCTGAGTTTGAGATTGAGCTAAGATAATTAGTAAAAATAGTTAACTATTCTTTCTCCTTTTTATAACTTGACAATTCTCTTATTTTTCTTTGCTTAGGCTAAGCTTCCTACTAATTAATTTAATATTTCAAAAGCCAGCAGTTTCTATGTGGGAGTCCTTTGTTTTTTAACATTCAAAATAGATGAACAACAAATAGGTAATAGAAGATAGTTAAATTTCTTAAAAGATGACTTTTCACTGAAGACATTGCACAAAACATACAAATTTATTTCCCAAAATTCTGTTTATTTAAGTTGTACCAAAAGAAAAGCCTTAAAAAACATTGGAAATTCAGAAGTACAGGCATCACAAAAAGCATGGCATTTTGCATAATTCCTAGTAAATGGAATACAAAAGTGGCTATTAATACAATAGTGAATACGGGGTAGAGGAAAACACAGCCCAAATTTTGTGTATAAAATCTAATTTACAGGCAGATCTTGTTGGGTGTGGAGAGAAGGAGTGGTTTCCAGGCATAGTCATCAGAGTAATTAAAAGACTATTGACACAAATAGCCAGACCATGTCTTTGCTCCAACTAGCTGCCCTAGTAAGAAGCCATAGCGAGAGCTGGCAGGTCTTGAGAATCAGAAAGCAAAGATTCTCAGGAAAATCTAAGCTCCTTGTGTGTATTTAGATTCCTGAAAGGAAACAGAATAGGTAAGGTGGTAACTGCAAGGCATCAAAACAGACAAATAAAAAATCGTGGGCAAAGACATTGTGGTTGGAGTGGGAGAGAATAGAATCCACCAGGAAGCTCCCCTTAAGGGAAATTGCATGATAAAGCATCCTCGCCAGAGATAGAACAAGACCAAGAGCTGAGCTTTTTATTCCAGAGATAATTCTGTCTGAAAAAAAGGAATGATAAATCTACAGGGAAAACTTAATTCTAACTGCATATACTATTCAATCTAATTATTATAAATATGATTAGCAAATTTCTGGTATCTACCATTGAAGAAAATAATTTTTAAAGAATTGAGATGAGCCATGGAAGACCACAAGCTGACCGTCTAGACTGAAACAACAAGTAGATTCCACTGCATAGAAGAAAGTAATCTGAATCTTAGGATGGGATGATAGGAACTGAATTTGAACCGATTCACCCTAACCTTGCTCTTCTAAGCAAAAAGAGACAAAAACAAAAAACAAAAAAAAAAACAGAAAATCTGATAAGTCGGAGTTGCTGTTACTAGTAAAGCCTTCACCTCCCATGGCTTGAGTCCTCTTTAGAGGACCATGGTTCCCACCTCCCCAAATACAACTTCCTTGCATGTCAAAATAGATTATTTTTCTAATCTGTTGTAACACTAGCATATTATTATATATTCTATATTATCATATTATTATGTTATTATTAATTGTTATCATAATATTATATCATATTATTACCATTATACACATTTTAAAAGTTTACACTTGATTAATTGGAGGGAGGAGAGGGGGAAGGATCCCAAAGCTATAGACAAATAATTCTAATCAGTCAGCTATTCATCCAGAGTGTTCCTCAAATTATCCAGCTGACCTAGTTTATTTGCAAGTTTTTCATTGTTATGAAAACTGCATTTTCAAATGCATAAACAACAAACCTGTCTACTGGTTATGTACTTTTACAACTCCAAGTATCTCAGAGTTCAACTGCCAATTTAGATGGGCATGCACTACATAAAATCTGTACTGACTGTTGAACTACATATTTTTTCCATAATTACTATAATAGGTTAATCATTTTTTCTAGTTGTGTTATCTAAAGTCTACCCTTATTGAAATATACACTCTTTTGTGTTGTAAAAACAACTAAATTTGATACAAATATATGTATACATATATAACTCATCACACTAGATTTCTTATAAATTATTCTACAAACACATGAATTACAGGCTTTATAAAAGTTTCTCTTAAATCAGGTATTTATTAAATTAAATAAATGACAGTTTTCAATAGTACAGATTTTCAACAACTATACTTTTCATATGAATGTCTAGAAATTAAATAGCTAATACGGCTGGTTATTTACTTTACTCTTTCTCTAGCAAAAATATCATATATTTCATGTCACAACGAGTAATGTGCTGTCATTTCTGATAATCAGTGAACCTGTTTCAGCCATCTGTGATGTTAAAATAAGAGTTTGCCTATGAAGGCAATGGCCACTGAGTTGCAATTCACAATAGGTTGCTGGAACCTAGCTATAGCTGCAACACCTGCAGTGCTAGGTGTAGGCCCTGTGTGATAAAAAGTACAGCTTCTCCATATGATAAGTGTCTGTGCATACAGTTCATGTCAATTTGTCTATCATGTTGCAAAACAAGCAAATATTTGGTACAAATACTATTTAAATTAAGTGGTCCTAGTCTAATTTTTGTTGATAGTAAAACACCTGGAATGTTGATTCTAGACAGTATTACAAAGGATAACTTAATAGGAAAGACAGGCATAATATGAAGCGAATTTTAGATAAAATGTTGCCATTTTAATTATTTTTTTAATTCAAGAAGGGCTACAACAGTTTATAAACTACATACTGTCATACGGAATGAGACTTTGTAATAAGTGTCTCATTATTTTTCCAAGGATTAGTAATGTAATGTTATGTCCATACTTTCTTACAAAGAGACAATGTATTATGCTGGATATAGGTTTTGTTAGGACTATTAAATTTACTCCTCTGTTAAAATACAGGCAAATAAATCACAAAAGCTAATGAAGAAATTGCATGAAGCATTTTAGAAACACTGTATTAATTCCAGGCAACTTTAGTTTAGAGTGTTGTATTATTAGACCAAACCCATGGTTCATCCAACCTAATTTCCTGTTTCTGAGAGATGGCAACTGATGCATCATGCAGGGTTCATGAAATATGTGAAAGTTGTATTGTGTACTGTAATTCTGTAAGTTATTAAACACATATTATCACATCAATATTATTCAGTAAAATAACATATTTCAAGCACATAAATTAGTGTAGTAAGGAGCAAATGTACAGAACTATAGACCTTAAAGAGAGTATTTAAGACTTGTGGGAAGATAAGGGCAAGACACAAAAGAAAACAAAGCTATGGACTTATTGCATTATTTCATACATATTACCAAAGATTGCAAAATGTAGTAGCAATCTTCATAATGCTCTGTTAGTTTGCTGGTAAGTAGAACCCCTGTTTTAGTAAAGTAATTATATTAAAATAATATTATTATGATGCTAATATTAATTAGTTTAGGTGTTGCATAAAATCTAGTTCATTCCATTTTAGGGAAATCTGTTGAGGAAATTAGAAGAGGATTGCATCATACAGAATCGTGTCAATAAGAAGAAAAATAAGAGATGCGCTAAAAGTTAACTTGATCCTGCAAACTGAAGAGAATTGTGATTCACTGACTTCTTGCTTGCTGCACTGTCTTTAGTAAGTAAGAATGAATAGTTGTAACCCCATTGTTCTACCTGGACTACTCCAGTCTCACGGTTTGGAAAAGTACAATAGGGGCCAAGGGAAAGCTTACCCTCTGATAAATCAACTCATGAAAGGAGATTAATTGGAGAAAAGGCATACAAATTTATTAACGCACATATGGAAGAGAGCCACAGAGTGATTACTCCAATCCCCCAATGGGGTTCAAAAGCTTATGTACTATCTTGAGGTTACAGAAATAATGGGGTTTTGGATAGTAGCAAAACAGGTCATGGGAGGGGTAAAAGAGGAGGCTTGTCGAGCAAATCTGATCTCTTTATATGGATGAATTTCATAGGTAGCAACCCTCAGAGAGAGTAGACAGTGAATACTCTTTCAGACCTTCAAAGATATCAGTCTCTGAGTGAATCTCTCCTGCAGACAGACAAGGAAAAGCTCTCAGAGAAAGCCTGACTGCATAAATGCAGATTTTCTCTGCAGATGCAAATATTCCCAGAAAATACAGCTTTGCAGGGCCACTTCTAATGGCGAATCCTCTGAAAGCCATCTCCAAATATGTCAAAGAAGTATATTTTGGGGTGAAATATTTTTATTTTTTGCAATACACAACTTTCCAAGTTCTCCAAAGAGGAATTCAGATATAACCAATTTTTATCACATATCAAGTGCCTTGTCAGGGAAAAATAAATATGTTCTATTGAATCTAATTAGGAAAAGTTCCTACTTTTTATTCATGGGGAGCGTAACATACTTCTCCTGCAATTGGTAAAGAAAATTGTGGTTAATACCCTAACCTAAGCAAATAATTTTGTTTGCCTGACAGTAAAGAAAAAAAAAATGTGTAAAATAGTGAATATGGGGATATGAAAATACATCACACTTTGTTTTTTCTTTATTTATAAATGTAGCATTTAGTCTTGTTAAGTTTTAAACTAGAAACCAAATATAGCTTGCCATGAATAAGTACTATTAATATTTTGCTATAGCTTTCCCCTGCCTATGTTATTTTTCTGGTTGCAAATGACACAATTATATACATTTTGTAAATTCTCTTTACTTAGGAGTCACAGTATACTTTAGAATATTAAAGGTTGGAGCCAGGCCCAGTGGCTTATGCCTGTAATCCCTGCACTTCGGGAGGTCAAGGCAAGTGGATCAGTTGAGGTGGAGTTTGAGATCAGCCTAGCCAACATGGTGAAATCCCGTCTCTACTAAAAATACAAAAAAAATAGCCGCATGTGATGGCATGCACCTGTAGTCCCAGCTACTGAGGAGGCTGAGGCATAAGAACTGCTTGAACCCGGAGGCAGAGGTTGCAGTGAGCCAAGATAGCACCGCTGCACTCCAACCTGGTCAACAGAGCAAGACTCTGTCTCCAATAAATAAATAAATAAATAAATAAATGTTGAGTGTGAACAATGGTGACAGCACTTTTTTTTTTCTATATGATACTTTGAAAATTCAAAACTATTTATAAATAATTTTATTTTTATAATAATATACTTTTTTTTCTCAGGGTTTGTCTCTTGCCCAGGCTGGAGTGCAGTGGTACAATCACGGCTGGTACAATCAGCCTCTGTCTCCCGGGGTCAGGTGATTTTCCCGCTTCAGCCTCCTGAGTAGCTGGGACAACAGGCGCACCACCATGCCTGGCTTATTTTTGTATTTTTTTAGAGACAGGGTTTTGCCATGTTGCCGAAGCTGGTGTCAAACTTGTGGGCTCAGGTGATCTGTCCACCTTGGCCTCCCAAAGTGCTGGGATTACAGGCCTGGGCCACCATGTCTGGCCTGCTCTCTCTTTATAACAGCATACAAAGGGAAACATTGGTTTTAATGCCAAAGCTTTGACTAAATCATTTTTGAGACAATGCGTAGAATGCCTGATTTCAAGACTCTTAAAGTAAGTGAGTAAAAATTGTCACTTTCTGGCAGACCTAAAAACCTGAAGTCAGCTTTGGTTTGGCTTCATAGGCTCAAGAAGTTCTTAAACCAGAGGTTTCTATTCAGAGAAAAAAACAAAAACAAAACAAAACAAAAACTGATGTTTCTAAAGAAAAATTATACCCATTATAAGATTGTCACACTGTTTATTGTTTTTAGGTTCTTGTTATCCACATGTAGACTAGAATAAATCCTAAATTCCTCTAAAACTAAATAAATAATAAATGTTCCATGTTGTCCTTTAATAAATTAACCTACTTAATATTGTTTTAACTTGTATTTTCTTAACATATTTGAGCACAGGAAAAAGAAAAAAGTAACACCTGGGAGAAATCAATGTCACACAGATCACCAATCTGCTAGATATGGCAATATATGCTTGATGTACAAGACACTTTGCTCATATTTCCATCTCAAACTGAAAAAATGTGTTGTGAGGAATGACTTTCGGGGTTAGTGTCACAGGTGGTAAAGAAACTTGCCAAAACAGATGTAGATAAAGAAAGGCAGATTTATTAGAGAAAGTGCGAAGATATATTGCAAAGATGCAATGAGCAGCATAGCAGAGAAGTGGCTGTCTGCAAAGAGGCAGATGCTGGAGGTAAGGTTTATAAGGTCCTGTTGGAAGGAGGTACATGCAGGTGAGCTTGTGCTGTACGCTAAGAATATGATGGAATAATATTTTACTGCCAGGCCTTTCCTCTCCAGGTGCCCAGAGGAAACGCTCTGCTGCTTTTAGCCATTTTGCAATCTGCATACTGTTCATTTCTGGAGTTGCAAGATAGTGGCTATGGTTTTTCCACACAAAGCTAATGCAAATGGGGTAGGTCCCTGTTCCACCAGCCTGGCTCCTTCCAAGTTCCTGTTGACTTATTGATCTATTGGGCTCCACATAAGGGGCATATCAAGTTTGGTAGGATATAGATAATTATAAACTATATGGAAGCTACATGGAGTGTTTATTGCAGTGACTGCTAGAAGTAGAGGTGAGGCTGAAAGGATGAGAGGTGTGTCAACAAACAAACAAACAAACAAACAAAAAAACACTTACAAGGCATAACTCTCCAAAAGAATTTTAGCTAATCTGAAAAACATGAATTTCAATATTTTCACAAGAAGATTGTGACATTTATTTTCCTAAATAGTAAAACTTCATATGTACATGGATAGCTTGAAGCACTTAAAATATCCATCTCTCTTAATTGAGGTCTTTCTGATTAAGTGCTAACTACCCTAGATGATAAGGGACTGATCTGAGCAAATGAATTCATCTGGAATGCAACTTAATGCATATTGCACTTCGTATGCTCAAGCATTTTTTTAAAAATTACAAACATTATCATAAATGTTATTTGGTTGCTATAGGCATTTGAGTTTGTAATCTCTCCAGGGAAATCTTATGAACTGGAATCTGCTCATCTTCCTATTGACTACCTCATAGATTGCTGTCTAGACTAATTATAGGCTGCCTTTTAGTCAGGAGGCTATCCCTATGTTATAATGGAATTATAATGGATAATGGAGATAATGGAGTTATAATGCAAACATGATGACCTAAATCTAAAGAGCGTATTGCTATTTCCTTGTTCTAAGAAATTTCCATTAGATGAGGGTGGTAATTCTAAGACTATCCAGGGGAGAGTGATATAGTTAAAAAACACCCTGATTGGTAGGCTTATTGTGATGCTTGACAGAAATGTTCTCCTTGATATATGTAATTGATATGTCTTGATCAAATTTATTTTCTGCAAGTAGAGAGCTCTGTTCTGACATACATAATCCTGTTATCTCAGGATGATGAATATAACTTTTTTTAATGTTTGAAAAATTATACTCCTAAATTGAAAAGAAATCTGTCACTATCAAAACATGAGTTTAAATTCTATGGTTAGCATTGTTTGAGACTACTTAAATACATCTTTAGCAAGCGCAATTGTTGAAGAAAATTCTCACTCTATTGAAATAGATTGAATCTAATTTTGGAATTATTTTTCATTTCTTGGATTCTACTTAAATTCATTCATCAAGAATAAACAACAGATAAAATGATATAACCGTTGAAAACAAAATGATACTTTTAAAAATCAGAAATGAAATATTCATTTTCCTTTGCCTTATTCCTAGGATTAATATAAAGAAGTGAATCAAGTACAGTAATACAAGAACACTGTGAATGTATTTAAAATTATATACCTAATCTCTTTGTCTTTAATAATTTGTGAGAAAGTAGGCTGACATAAGGTATATGGTTTAACTTGATTCTGTGTAAATGATGAAACTATAAGAAGGCTGACTTATTTCAGAGTCTATGAAATAAGACAGTCAAGGCTCAATTATCACTAGGATATTGGTTATGAAATAAGACAGTCAAAGCTCAATTATCACTAGAATATTAGCTTCCCCATGGAACAAGTACTCATTATCTCATTATTTACCCACCCCCAGTACACAAGATTAACTTGATAATTGTTCGCTCAAAGATCAGAGTCCAGTTACTCTCTGCCACTAAGGACCCTTGTTTTGTTTTACTGGTATTTGTTTTAAGATGCCATTAACATTATAAAGTGTGCCTTTTTAATTTTACATAGAAAAATAAACCAAGTCTAACTTGAGAAGATCTCTAACATGAAAGAATGCACTAGACACATTTTGGACAACTGAATGGTTATTATTTAAATGAATGGTTTACTCATTTACTTAAACTCAAATTGAAACCTCAACATTTAATGTTAATTACAAAATATTATCCCACAGTTAAATATAATAAGTATTGTGGGGTTTTGCTTATACTATTTTCAGTTTGAATTTAAAAAACTGAAAAATATCACATTATTAGAGTTTGATCAAAAAGGGAAAAGTTTTTAATAGTCATAAGTCAGAAGTAATATATGGCTATTATGCTATTACTTTGTTCTGAAAAAAAATGGTGACATGTATACCACCTGCAGAATAGAACAAAAGAAAGAAACCCTATTACATAAGTGAAAATGAAGTGACTTAAGAGGGTTAATGAATTTTATTGAATTTTATAAGTAGACGTAACAATTTTTTTAATTCAATCTCTCAGTGGGAAACCAAGACTCTTATCGAAGAAAATCTAATAAAAATTTAACATAGAAATGATATGTTTTATCTGGAAAAAAAAAACAGAGACTTTTTGGAAATGTATGTAGATTTGTCACATAAGGAACAAAGTGTATTTTCTTTATACAAACTTTGGCCACATTTAATGAGCATAAAAAGGCATATTATTTAAAACATGTCAATTTTAATAACATTTAGAGAAAGTCATGTTCTTAAACAGATATTTGGTGAAAAATGTTTATTGAAAAACAAATTAAAAGATACTAGAATTAGCAGGAGAGTGTAAGAATTAAATAGGAAATTTAGAATACCTCAATATAATGTTCAAATAATAAAACTCCTTAAAAAGAATTAGACTTGGAGCTGTTAAGTAAACCAAGCTTTCTATTTGTTGTAATAATGACTTTAATATGTACATGATTTAATAATTTAAGCACTTTAATACATTATCTCCTGTGAACTAAGTTCATTATTTTCACTTAATAAATGAAACAACTAAAGGCCATGTGAATAGCCAGAGGTGGAGCAAACATTCAAAAACAGATCTTTTGCCTCCGAATTCACAAGATACTCTCCAAATTAGAAAAGTTAATTCTATTTATATCTCTCTACATGTTCCCCTGATAGATTTGCTGTGACCAGAAGGAAGTCTGAAGTAAACTGCAGGACTTCATGTTTTCTTTCTTATTTGGGTGCTTTATTTTATTTTATATTTTTGTTGTGTTTTATTTATTGATTAATTAATTAATTATTTTGAGACAGGGTCTGGCTCTATTGCTCAGGCTAGAGTGCAGTGGCATGATCTCAGCTCACTACAACCTCTGCCTCCTGGGCTCAAGTCATCCTCCCATCTCAGCCTCCTGAGCAGTTGGAACTACAGGCATGTGCCACCACACCCAGCTAATTTTTGTATTTTTTGTAGATACAGGGTTTTGCCAATTTGCCCAGGCTGATCTTGAACTGCTGAGTTCAAGCAATGCATCCACCTCAGCCTCCCAAAAGGCTGGGATTACAGAGACGAGACACCACCCTCATCTGAGTGTTGAATACACTTTGGGTTCAGAATTCATCCAGCTTTAAACATACAATAAGTTCAATTTTCTCTAAATATACTTCAAGAATGAACACAATAAAAATAAAATAAAATAAAAAGCTATTTCTCTTTGAGATTGTCCATTTCACTTAGAGTTAATGTTAAAATATTTTCCATGCTTGACAAGGCACTACATGATCTAGGAAACTACTCCACCCCACCCTACCTGTTGTATTTTTTTCTTACTCATTTTCTGCCTTATTTTTTTTCTCATAAACTTTCAATCTAAGAATATATCTTATACCCACTTTTTAATAAATGTCTATCTCTTCACTAGAATAGAAGAAATAAAAGGCCAGGAATGTCTGTGCATTTCATGTACCTTTACCAATATCATACCTAGCACATTCTAGGTGCTCAATAAATACACTAAATGAATAAATGAATGAATCAATCATTCAATGGAAAAATATAAAAAGCATCTACAATTTCCTTATAGTTCTACTATATCCTATGTCGAATTCTGTAAAATCAACTCTCTCATTTTATTATACTTTTATTTAAAATATATTAAGATAATTATATATTCACACGCAGCTATAAGAAATGGTAGATCCTATGCACACCTTACTTAACGTTTCCCCAATGGCAAGACTTTGTAAAAGTGTCCTCGAATGTCACAACCAGGATAATAAAACCGATACAAACCACTGATCTTATTCAGATTTTGCAATTTTTACTTGTCTTCATTTGAGTATGTATATGCATTTAGTTTTATACAATTTTACCATATCTGTATATTTGTGCATCCATCAGTACGGTCAAGATACTGAACAGTTCTATCACCACAATGATCCCACATCTTGCTTTTCTGTAAACTCATTCACTTCTCTCTCTCCTACCCATTGCCCTAATTCCTGGCAGCCACTAATCTGTTCTTCATTTCTAAAATGTTGTCACTCATAAAATAGTATATAAATGTAAAAATGTAGTATGTAATCTTTGGGATTGGATGTGTTTCATTAAGCATAAATTCCTGGAGTTTTTTCTAAGTTGTTGAATGTATCAACAATTAGTTATTTTTCATTGCTGAGTGATATTCCATGATGTGTACATACGGTTTGTTAACCATTCACCTTTTAATGCGCATTTGAAGTGTTTCCAGCTTGGGCTATTATGAATAAAGCTGTTACAAACATTTAGGAACAACTTTTTATGTGAGCATAAATGTTCATTTCCCGGGGATAAATTCCCAGGAGTATAACAGCTGAATAATATGGTAGTTGCATGTTTAGTTTTATAAGAAACTGCCTAACTGGTTTCCACAGGAGCTGTATCATTTTTCATTATTATGAACGTTGTATGAATGATGTCATTTCTTCACATCCTTGCCAGCTTTCGGTATTGTCACATTTTTAAGCCAAGCTGATAGATGTGTAGACACTATGTGTGGGTGGTCTCCCTTTCTCTAAATAACTGTGAAGCTGAAAGCCAAGACTTGAATTGTTCATTTTTGTATTTTCAGTACCTGGCATACCACATAGCACATAATGAGCTCTCAAGAAATATTTGTTTGATGAATAAATTAATAAATCAATAAATGAAAAATAGCACTTTATACTCTAAAATTATAAAGTCTAATATATTTAAATATTAATGTAAAACAAAAAGTGATAAAACTAAAACATAATTAAAATAGGCTGCCTTATATATAACTAGAACAAGGAAAAATTTCCATTATAATAATTGAATTTCATGGATTTATTGTTCTAAATTATGATGTTATCAACTGATTAAATTCCTGAAGACATTTATTGCATAATAAGTATGAGGTGAAAAAATGATCTTTGAAAACTTACTGATACTATTTCACAAATGGAAAGATTATCTCAGGATAAGCATTATAGTTATTCCTCAATAGAATTATTCTTGAAACTGAACATATATGAATGTTTTTAAACAAGACAGCATTTTATAATCAGTAATTACAGCAAGATTAAACTGTATTACCAATAGTAACGTGTTCACCTTACTTCACAAAGCAGGTCAGCTATTATGTAATCGGAACAAATTACTATAGGCTCCACACATAAAAAAATGTTTCACCATTAGGTGAGAAGATAGAATTTTATGTTTAGTATTCATTTTGGGCAAAATACTTCTATTTTCTGAAAATGTGAGTTGTCATGAAGTAGGTAGTGAACCAGCTGAACTCAAGGTTTCATTTCTTTTTAATTTAAGGGGGAAAAATATGAAAAGCTCAAAATGAAATTACTTCATCAGAATTCACATTTGATTTTCATCTTTTCAGCTACCCAGCTGCATCAATGCTCAACTGACTATACTCCCAGCTGCATTATTCAAGGAAGTTATTCAAGAAGGAATACTTGTAATATATGTTATGCTGAGTAGTGAGCTAATTAAAAGAAACTCACAGCTGGATTTTTAGAAGGCTTTGATCTTGATTGTAAGGTGCTAAAAATGCTTGTTGGTTGGATTATGTTCCTTATACTCTAGATCTGTAGTCTTGTAAAAAAATGAGTAAGGACTCTTCATAAATGAATAAATGAGTGATTCCTTATATCTTTTCTCTCTTCTTTCTGTTAGAGCTTAATAAACTACAGATAATACACAATTTTTTATATTTCAAAGAGATCCTCCAGGAAGGTACTGTTGTTTATGGTGAAATCAAATTCCTACATTTGAAAAAGGTGTACTCTAAAAGCTGCTTTCCCTTCACTGAAGGCTTGTGAAATACTGTAGTGTTTGCCTTGGATTTATTTTTTTCTCACCAAATTGCAGTACTTTGCCAAAGTGTAAGCTACATGAGATCTAGTGGGGAGGAGAGCAAAGATAATAGGGGGATCTAAACAGGAAAATGACACAGAAGTGAATAGAATGAATTATATGAAAATAATATTTAACAGTAAAATGGAATAACTGAGTCCTAATGCAGCTTTGTCCCTGTCAAACAGTTTAACTTGTGAATCTACCTCTTGCATTCAGTACAATATTCGTTTCTTCAATTGCAAATGTAGAAACTATGCAAGTCAGTGCGTTTTTATTCTTGAGGCAAGTTATTTTGTTGAAGGTAAACAATATTTGCTCCTTCTGGCTTAAGAAGAAATGGAGAATTTAATATAAGGGAAAAGGGTGCACCTTAATTAAACCAAGAGCAGAAAGCACAGTTGGGACTTACATGAAAATCAAAATCTGCTAGGATAGTAGTCAAGTGTGTAGTTTCTTCTGTAGTTTCTGGTTTCTTCTCTCAGTTCTACTGAGTCTGATTCCATATATAGGTTTTTATTCTCTCTGACTGTTTTCTTTCTCTGCTTCTCTGGTTAAGCCATTCCCGTTCTAGTCTCAACGCAGAATAAGTAGAATTGAGGTATCCTTGACAGAAATTCCAGCTTCATAGACAGAATCACAGGTTAATGAAGTGTGGATCAGAATCTGTCCCTTTTGAATTAACTGACACTGGAGATGAGGTTATATGGCTCACTGTGTGTGCAGCAGGAACCCTGAGTGTAGATACACAAAGACAGAAAGAGAACAAAACATGATTGAACATGTCTACCTCACTCAGAAAGAGATTATTATGAAATTTTGAAGAAGAAAACAGATTTTTTTCTTGATGTATGCAATGATAAACATATTCACTCTAAACATGAACATGTATGTATTTGTAGATTTCAAAAGTATTATGAAAGTAGACATGTTTGAAGAAAGAATATGTAACTTTTTGTGGCCTAAAATCTTTACCACTCTTAGGACTAATTTAAAACATGCTGTATGAATAGCATTATCAATTTCACTTTACAATTATCAGTCAATTAATCTTACTTCTGACTTTCCACATGGCAAATTTTCTTCATTTAGTCTTTACACTATAGCCATATGGCTATAAGGAATAAAAACGCACATATGCACCCCAACTGTGATTCAAGTTTACAATTCTTTCACTATTCTGCAGGGTCTAATATTCACTAACAATATCTATGTGTATAATAATCATTCTGCTCAATTAAAATCATACAACTGAGTAAATATTTTGTCTGTAACAGAAGCAATAAAGATTTCTTTGGAAAGGGAATTATCATTTTCTTCCAAGTTATCCTTAAAAAATAGTAGAATGTAATTATGTAACCTAAATATCCATACTTCCTCAGCGCATTATTTATGATATATGTAAATTCTTCTTGAGCCTATTTAGAAATTCATCCTGAACTCCTTCTGAATGATATCTAGGATTACTGAATACCATCACTTAAAATAACTTTCCACATTTAATCCTAAGGTCAAAGTCTTTATATTAGAATTCTGCAATTTGGAGATTGCTTTTATATCCATTGTAACTCTATTTTTAAGATTTTTATTTTTTGTGAAAACATGAAATAATTATGGTTCCATTTAATTTGGGCCAACCTTTTTTGACATATGACTACAGCTTGAACCCCATCTCATTTTAAGTGCAGAAAAACAACTATCAGGCCTAATAAATCTGAGTAAATTGTTTCTTGCATAAAGGCACTAACTAGAATTATTTTATTGCCTATGCTACATGAAATTTGAATATTACTGCAGAAATAAAAGAATATTTTATTTCTTTAATTTTAAAGACTATTACTTGAGGCTGAAATATTTACCGTATTTGTAGCTCACATGCAGAATGTTATAGCTGCATACATTAACTTTTTATTCTGCTGGCAGCATCAGAGGTATTGATTTTCTGATTTTAGAGATGCAGAAACTGAGGTACAAAGAGGGTTAAGATATTTCTCTCTATACGGCTAACAAGTGGTAGAACCTAACATAAGGTGT
This sequence comes from Macaca fascicularis, assembly GCF_037993035.2. Taxonomy (NCBI): domain Eukaryota; kingdom Metazoa; phylum Chordata; class Mammalia; order Primates; family Cercopithecidae; genus Macaca; species Macaca fascicularis. The sequence continues at coordinate 75,934,171 of NC_088376.1, forward strand.
CTGGATATCCTGCTCCTTCAGATGATCTTCAGGAGTTTTCCTGCTGTTACTGTGATATGTATGATCTACTGGCTGGAACCTCCTATTACCTACCTCAATGTCCTCTGCCTGCCAAGCCCTTGATTCTCCTTCTGTAAATTACTGACAACTTGAGATTTTTTTCTGTTGCCATTTTCTAAGGACATTTGCCTGACTCTTTGCTAATGTATCTCATGCCCAGGCTGCTTTTCCTCAAACTGAAGGTTTTTTCTGGCTTTGTATGAGCTGTATTTTCCAAGCTGAGCTAATAACTCAAACAAAACATCAAAATCAAGAATTTACAGACTATTAACTAAAAAGAGGCTGACATAGTTATCATTCAGGTGACCTCTTAAATATCTTTGAGGTCACAAATGAAGAATTTGTTTTTACCAAATGTTGTTATTTTTCTGTGTAGACACTGCAAATTTCAGAGGGAAGAAAATCTAAAGCTAAAGAGAGAGCTAGTACTTGAGTCATAGTATCATGACTTGTAATGGAACTCGCAGGAATGGGTCTAATTATTGGGATAGAATCAATCATATCATTAAAACTGAGATTGGCTCTCTGCCTTTAGACTCTGTAGTGCAATTAGACTAACAACTTCAAGTCTTACCCTCTAACTTGTTACATAAACTTAACTATTACAATGTTGTTTGCAATATTAACCATTTTTCTAGCTAACCAAAGAAATCAAATTTATCTAAATAGTTGATCAGTCAACTTTCTGCAAGTGGCATCTTACAAACAATAAGAAAACATGTCGATATCTAAATTGACTCCTGCATGGTCTAAAAAGGAGAGGCATGAATAATCCACCCCTTGTTTAGCATGTCATAAAGAAATAACCATAAAAAGGGGCAGCCAGCAGCCATCAGGACTGCTCTGTCTATAGAGTAACTATTCTTTTATTCCTTTACTGTCTTTATAAACTTGCTTTCCCTTTATGGACTCACGCTGAATTCTTTCCTGCATGAGAACCAAGAACCCTCTTTTGGGGTCTGGATTGGACCTCTTTCCTGTAACATAACACACTTCACCCCGACTTTCCTTTTAGTATTCTTTAACCCAGTTCATCATATATTTTCAATTACCTTTCATGGTCCACTGCTTTGAAGTTAGGTATGGCTAGGTGGCTTACTTTGGTCAATGTAAGGAGAAGTGACGTGTCTTCACCAGTAGAAACTTTAAGAGCTAGTGTACAATATGCCCCATACTCTTTCCACCTGTCAGGAGATCAACGATTTTCCAGAGAGCTGCTTTAGCATCCTAAGTACTAGAGTGAGGAGGACATGAAGCAGAATGCCCAGATGACCCATGACGTATATGTAGCATGAGCAAAATATAAACCTTTGTGATTTTAATTCACTAGGACTTGGGAGGGGGCTATTTGTAACCACAGCCTAGTCAAGTCTACTCCATGTTATTGAAACTGCCATTGAAAAAATTATAACAGTGAGAAAATTATGGCAGCGAAGGAGATCTGACCTGGCTAACCCTCATCTTGCCATTGGTCTTGAAACTGCCCTTAATTATTCCTGGGCAAGAAAGCTAATTTTTGGATCTATCTACTTTATAGTTTAAACAATAATGAACCTTTCTCAGAACTGAACCCCCTGTGTAAAGCTAATGAGAGAACACCAGGCTAGGAGGCTAGAGGACACTAAATTCTGCTAAGGTGGAAACATAAATGATTGTCAGCTATTATTCCAGAGGTCATGATAGGCAACTTTCCCAATTGCTCCTGCAGAAAACATTACTATTGTGGACTGGGGATTGGCCTTTTGAGATATCTTTTCACAATTTTTGCATGTCTGACAACTAACGGCTTTACCCGGATCCACCAACCGATGGCTCCACTTAGACCTACCAACTGCTCCGTGGTACCACTCAGAAGCAACTCAATGCAAGAGGACAGCTTCTACTCCCTATGATTTCATCTCCAACCTAACCAAGCAGCACTCCCCGTACCCTAGCCCCCGCTGATCAAACTGTCTTTGAAAAACCCCTAACATCTCAGCCTTCAAGGAGATTAATTTGAGTAATCACTCCATGTCCCGTATTGCATGGCTGGCCCCTGACAATTAAACTCTTTGCTGAAATGCCATGATCTCTGTGAATTGATTTTGTTTGGGCAGTGAGCAGGAAGAATCAGCTGAACAGTTACATTATGAGTACCAGTTTACTCATGTTTCCTCAAAGTAAATACATACGGAACATTGAAAATAGTTACATAGCTTCATACAGAGAGATGATCAGATTTCAAGGATATAAAGAGACAAGGAATGGGTGACGTTTTGTCGCTACTGATCTCCCCTTACTACACCACACAAGAAGCAAATCCTCACTAGATTCGACTATAGGTAAGGGTTGTCAGAGTGATTCTGTCTTCTTCAAAACATCCTACTCTGGTACTCCACCCATTCCTTTTATGCTAGTATGAGTGTCTTCCCCTAAATACATAATCAAGTTCAAGTTTATGGTGACCCTCTGGCAAATAGACCCCAAAGTGACCCAAATGATTCACATTTCTTAATGTACATCTTTTTGTATTCCCTCCTTGTTGAGTGAGGGTGTGGTGAGTGGTTGAGCAGGGTTATTACTGTCTTATAGGATATAGCATATAACAAAGGAGATAAGATGTCAGTCTCTCAACATTATATTATGTGATATAAGCAGACTGGAGTAGACTTTCCTTGCAGGTTTGAAGTTTGCAGCTGCTTGAAGGAACTGTGGGCTGACTCTAGATCCTGAAGATCTGTCTGACAGCCAAGTAGAAGCTGGGTTCTCAGTCACATCACTGCAAGTAAATGAATTCTTCCAATATGTTGTATGATCTTGGAAGTGGATTCTTCTCTAGTTACGTCTCCAAAAGTGAACAAGGTTTTGCCAACATTATAATGTCAGTCTTGAGAGACCATAAATGGAAGACATGGTTAAATTGTACTTGGATTCTTAACCCATGAGAAATGTGAAATAACAAATGTGCACTGTTATAAACTACTAAGATTATGGTAATTTGTCATGTAGAAAAAAAACACAAGACCATTCTTGATTCCATACTACGTCATTTATTACTCATCTGACCAGATTTTGCTTCTTTAATACGAAAGAGTGAATTCTTTTCACTGGGCTGTTATAATCTGCTGGAGGTGGAGGCAGATGAATGTACACGTGCAATATTGTGAAATACATATTTGGTCTTTGTCCCTGTTTCCTAGCATCCAACTCAGAAAATCCTTGGAATCTTCAAAGTGATATTGAAACCGCCTTTGCAAAATTATGACTGAGACAGTGAAAGTGATTTAACCTAACCAACTCCATATTGGTTCTAACCTTTAAGCTGTCCTTGTTCCTTCCTGGATGTAGGCTGAACTAAATTTGGGAGAAAGTTAGTTTATAGTTTAAAACAAAGATGATAACAACCCTTTCCCAAAACCAGCTTCTTTCTTGCCTAGGGACTCGACTGCCTTTGTAGGACTAAGAAATTGGCCACAAGATTAGAAATTATGGTTTAAAACTCATGCAGCTGGAGGCTACCTGATTCTGACCCTCCCTAAACTGCTCCTAAAATCAGTGCTTCAGATATTTTGCAGACCCTGCATTTGATGGATCAGCTGGCACCACCCAGATCAATAAACTGGCTCATCTGGTCTTGTGGCCCCCACCCAGAAACTGACTCAGTATATCAGGACAGATTCAACTTCCCATGATTTCGTCTCCTACCTAACCAGTCAGCACTCCTGACTCACTGGCTTTTCCCGACCTAAAAAGTTGTTCTTAAAAACTCTGATCCCCAAATGCTCCGAGAGACTGATTTAAGCAATAATAAAACTCCAGTCTTCTGCACAGCCGGCTCTTCATGAATTACTCTTTCTCTAATGCAATTCCCCTGTCTTGATAAATCAGATCTGTCTAGGCAGCAGGCAAGGTTAACCCTTTGGGAGGTTACAATATCTTTTTGCATGCTAACGAGTTGACTGGTGACTGGAAGCCCCCAAGTAGCTTCAGAATGGGGGCTCAGCACCAGCAAGAGTAAGGTGGTCAGGATTAGAGGGTTGGAACTTTTAGCTAGCCTTACCACTCTTAACATCCATGGAGGGAAGAGGACCTTAAGGTTAAATTGGCTACCAAGACTTAATTAATCATGTCTGTGTAATGCACCTTCCATATAAACCCAGAAGGACCAGGTTTGCATAGCTTCTGGATAACTGAACATGTGGAGGTTCTTGGACAGTGATGCACCTGTGGCATGGAAGCTCTGCACCCCCTGCCACATATCTCACCCTATGCATCTGTTAACCTGTATCCTTTGTAATATTCTTTACAATAAACTGATAAATAAAAATCAAATGTTTTCTTGAGTTATAACAGCTCCTCTAGAAAATTATTTGAACCTGAGGAGGCAGCTGTGGGTAAGAAACACCTGTTAGTAAGAAATACAGGTAAACTAAAACAACCTGGGTTTTTTTTATTGGCATCAGAAGTGGGAACAAGCCTTGTGGAAATGAGTCCTCAATGTCTAGCATCTGATGCTATTTTCAGGTAGAGAGTATCAAAATTGAATTGGAGTATGCACATTTATTTGGCATGTACACAAGGGAGCCTTCAAAATGAAGATCCAACCTCCCAGTGAGGTACAGAAATGATATACCATCTTTTAAGAATGCTAGCTCAGAGCACAGCCCAAAAGATACTATATTGGTAAATCAAATTTTAGTAGAGAGACAAGTATGGGAGGGAGAAAAGAAGAGGCCTGGCCAGCAAAGGTAGCCTTGTTATGTAGATAAAGCCTCAAAGGTGGTAGTCCTCAGAGAGAATAGATGGTAAATGTTTCTTTTCAGATCTTTAAAGGTGTCAGAGTCCCAGTTAAAGTCTCCTAGATCTGAGAAAGGCCTAGAAAAAGAAGGCTTGGCTGATTTAATGTAGATTCTCTACAGATGCAAATTTCTCCCACCTCATTCAGCTGGTCCTGTGACAGCTATTTGAAAATATGTCAAAGAAATATATTTCGGGATAAAATATTTTGATTTCCTTTAGTGATAGCACTGATTATGCAATGGGAGAATATTTTATGTTTAAAAACACTGGTGAGGAATATGACAAAAGAATGATGCATGAACATCAGCAGGCAGTCCAAATCACAGGTGAACATGTACTTTTTTGATTGACTATTAGATGACAGATACGGAATTCGTATTGGTGGTAACAAAGGCAGAAGCAGAAATATAATAAGAGATACATAAGGTCTTGTCTAGTACCTTGTTTGTGTGCATTTTAATAAAGTAAAATAAATTTATATATATATATATATTTATACGTGTGCTAATAGTGACCAAAAACCCATACTTTTAATTATAACCAGTGGTTCTCATCCTTACAGAACATTAGAATTTCCTAGGGACCTTTTGAAAACTGCCATTCCAGGGATGCCATTCAGGCTGATTCAACCAGAATCTCTGGGACTGGGTCCTCAGGAATGATACCTGTCAAATCTCCCCAGGGAGTGATAATGGGCAGTCTGGGTTGAGAAACTCTGCTTTAAACTATTGACAGAGACTGCTAAAGAGAGTCTTACTTTATACATTTTGTAGTATAGATTTTGGTAATACATATCAAATGCTTATTAACTTTCCTAAATATGCATACTTCCTAGTGAAAACTCAGAGCTATGAATTTTAAGATTTCCAAGACTTTCGGCTGCGCTCAGTGGCTCACGCCTGTAATCCCAGCACTTTGGGAGGCCAAGGCGGGCAGAACACGAGGTCAGGAGATCGAGACCATCCTGGCTAATACGGTGAAACCTCGTCTCTACTAAAAATACAAAAAAATTAGCTGAGCATGGTGGCGAGCGCCTGTAGTCCCAGCTACTCCGGAGGCTGAGGCAGGAAAACAACGTGAACTTCCAATGAGCTGAGGCGGAGCTTGCAATGAGCTGAGATCCTGCCACTGCACTCCAGCCTGAGCGACAGAGGGAGACTCTGTCTCAAAAAAAAAAAAAAGATTTCAAGGACTTTGATTTGAAACTAATAATACATCCTGACATCTGGGCAACCGGGCCATCAAATTATTTATTTATTTATTTTTGGCATTTTTAAACTTTTTTCTTTTTAAATAAACTTTTTTTTTTTTTTTGAGACGGAGTCTCGCTCTGCCGCCCAGGCTGGAGTGCAGTGGCGTGATCTCGGCTCACTGCAAGCTCCACCTCCCGGGCTCACGCCATTCTCCTGCCTCAGCCTCCCGAGTAGCTGGGACTACAGGCGCCCGCCACCGCGCCCGGCTAATTTTTTTTTTTTTTTTGTATTTTTAGTAGAGACGGGGTTTCACCGTGGTCTCGATCTCCTGACCTTGTGATCCGCCCGCCTCGGCCTCCCAAAGTGCTGGGATTACAGGCGTGAGCCACCGCGCCCGGCCTTTTAAATAAACTTTATCTGCTATTTTAGATCGAATTTTTCTTGTCTGCGAGGCAATGGTGCATCAACAAATAAAATTATTATAATTAAATAAAAGTGATTATTATGCATTAGGTCCTAGGTATCTTTTCTGAACCATCATTCCTCCACACCACTAAATGCATGAAATTAGACATATTGAATAAAATAGTCCTTCTACCTCCTAAAATGTATTAGAATTACTATATATTTTGTGAAATATATTTTTCATATAAACATTTTACTTTTATCATGAAATACTGTATACAAAATTCAATGTAAAGAATTCTAGTATCTTCAAGTAATATAAAATGAGGAACTCAGTATGTGCATAATTCAAGTGGTGATAAAAGAAACAAAGAAATTGTGAACTGACAGGACAAGTGTGGATTAAGCATTAGTTCTTTTTGTTTTTTCTTGAGACGGAGTCTCTGTCACCCAGGCTGGAGGGCAATTGCGCGATCTCAGCTCACCGCAAGCTTCGCCTCCCTTGTTTATGCCATTCTCCTGCCTCAACCTCCCGAGTAGCTGGGACTACAGGCGCCCACCACCATGCCCGGCTAATTTTTAGTAGAGACAGTATTTTTGTATTTTTAGTAGAGACAGTATTTCACTGTGTTAGCCAGGATGCTCTTGATCTCCTGACCTGGTGATCTGCCCACCTCCGCCTCCCAAAGTGGTGGGATTACAGGCGTGAGCCACCTCACCCGACCCAAGCATCAGTTCTTTTAAAAATAACTAACTTGAATGTAAGTCTTGACTCAAGTTTTAGAGGAAATGAAGTGACTTTGGTGGGCAGTGGAAAGAATCACAAAGAGAAATTAATTAAATGTACTGACTTTTAATAATTTTGCTTAATATTTCACATTTTTTAAAGCCTTTACACTGTTCACAGAAAGCCAGCATCTATTTTGGGCTCTATGTTTCTCATATTTCCTTTTCTCTGTTAAAGTGGAGAAGAAACAAGCGTGGTTACCTGTGGTAAGAAATTTATAGAAAATAATTTTGTTTCTCTTACAGACTATATGATCTTTAAATGAAGTAGGGTTTGCTGACTCTGATTATGCCCCATTGTTCTAATACATCAGGCAGATACTTTGCAGGAGATAGTGTCCTTCTTCATGATCATGCCAGTCCCACTTAATAGATTCAAATCTGGAAAGATAAAGTTCAGGAATAAGACATAGTGCTTCAAGTCAATTTCATTTGACAAACATTTATTGAAAACATAGTTTGTATAAAGTATAATAATGAAAGAAACTGGAATATAGAAATGAATATTGAAGTAGATATAAAGCTTGATAGAGTGAGACTAGTTAAGAAGGAGAACATTATTGAAGATAGAAATGTGTGTACACATTAAGTGTAGGGTAAAAGAAGATAAAGTATCACAAATATGGAGCAAAACTGATCAAAGGTTAAGACTGCCACAAGAATCTCATGCTAGCAAGCAGCCCCATAGTTGAATGCAATATAGAGTCTAGTTGAAATAAATCCTAAGCATGTGGTTTGTAATTGATAAATTAATCTTTTTGGGGAAATATTTTCATGAGGGTTGTTGGCAGAGCCCACAGCATGTAATGGAGTGAGATGTAAAAGAGCATAGGGAACATGGATAACTCATGTTTTCAAAGAATTAGACCTAGAAAGACAAGACATAGGAAAGCATAGTCAAGGAATGAATTTGTTAGGTTCTTAGAGGTCACACAAAGGAGTAACTAACTAGATGGAAAATTACTAAAAAGATACAAAGGGAACAGGGAAATCCTGAGGATATTGAGCAGGAATGAGACCAGTTGTTAATGTGTTTTTCTAAAACTAGAGAGTATAAAATACTTGAAGATATGGAAACATTTCAAATGAAAAGGACATATGTGAAAGAATTCTCAATGGCCAGTTCTAATCATTTTATCAACATAGAAAACCAATGTCACAGGATTGAAAGTGAGGGCTTCATTTGTTCTGTTACTAAACAAATTCTTAAGAATTTATGTATATTAGGCACAGTGCTGACCATTGAGGATTTGTTGAAAAATAAATGAAACATGCATGATTTCTTCTCCAGTAAAGGAACCAAATTAAAAGATGATAAAATAGATAAATAATATATCTAAAAACAGATAATAAGCTTTGAAATATACTCAGTGGGCTGAAAACAGAAAGGCTGTTGTAATAAGGGTTTGGGCTTTAGAATGGTGACAGAGAATTCCTCTTTGAGCAGTTGAATTTAAAATGAGACTTGAATGATTAGATGAAACTAGTAAAGTAAAAAATGGAAGGAAAGTCATTCCCAGTGAGGACTGCACAGATCAATAAAGGCTTGCCAGTAGAAAAGGACACAGCATGATGAAAGAACTGAAATGATTTCAGTAAGACTGGAAATAAGTGAGCATGTAAGACTAGGACCTGAGCCTGAAGAAGCAAGCAGGGGTCAGATCATGCAGAACCTTGTACAGCTAGTCATAGAATTTGAATGGTGCTCTAAAGACAGGAATAGGACTGTCATATTCTAAGGAATGCCTAAATATTATCTCTTATATTCTAAGAAGATAACTTGGGATATTGTATAGAGAATAGCTATCAAAAGGGATAAGAGAAACTGGAAAGAAAAAGCTGAGAAACAATAAGTGTTTCAGGAGTAGACTGTTGGCAGTAGATATGAAAAAACAATAGGCAAATTTGAGATACATTTTGGACCAAATGATGGCCCTTAGGAAGATGATTGATGTAGGGTTGAGCGAAAAGAAGGCATCAGTAACAACTCCTAGATCTGGGGCAAAATTACCTGGGTAATTGTGTCATTTAAAGACAGTTAGGATTGTGGATTAGGGGACACATTTGCTAGGGATAGAGGTTTTTAAGGTGAAATCATGGTAACAAAAGAAAATTTTTGAAACGGAGTAGAGTGGGAAAAAATAATGAAACTGGTTATCAAGAACGTAAACAATGATGCCAGGTGCAGTGGCTTATGTCTGTAATCCCAGGACTTTGGGAGGCCAAGGCAGGCAGATCACAAGGTCAGGAGTTCAAGACCAGCCTGGCCAAAATGGTGAAAACCCATCTTTACGAAAAATACAAAAAATTAGCCAGGCGTGGTGGCACATGCCTGTAGGCCCAGGTACTCAGGAGACTGAAGCAGAAGAATCACTTGAATCTGGGAGGCGGAGGTTGCAGTGAGCCGAGATTGTGCCACTGAACTCCAGCCTGGGTGACAGAGTGAGACTCCGTCTCAAACAACAACAACAACAACAAATAATAATAATAATAATAATAATAATAATAATAATAATGTAAACAATGTTCGAGTAGAAGAAAAGAAAAGTTTAGTCGTGGAGGCCCAGCTAGCACATTGATGTGACTTTTCTAAAAGTGCATGTTGGTTGACAAGGAAGAACTAAGACAAAAGGCTTGGAACCACTTGCTTTGAGGAGGAGCAAAACTTCAGAATCCAGAAGACAGTTACATTGGGTTGGAGGATTCATTTTTACACTGGAGCACAAAGTAGGGTCAGGAGGAATGAGGAGATGAAAGAGATAAATAGGTGAGAGAAAACTGTCTCAAAGAGAATAATTTCAGAATTTCCTTATGGGAGGTAGAACAGTTATAATATGACAAAGTTCAAATCTGGATGCGATTTTCAGCTGCTAAAAAATAAGACAAGGTGAAAGCTGGTGGTTTTCAGAAAGTCAGGAGACCAGGAGTTTGAGAAAAACAAGTTTGTTCACATATCCTTTCTAAGAACACACAATTGTGAGATATTAAAAACATTTTGTTTGGCTGGGCACGGTGGCTCACGCCTGTAATCCCAGCACTTTGGGAGGCCGAGGCAGGCGGATCATGAGGTCAGGAGTTCGAGACCAGCCTGGCCAACATGGTAAAACCCTGTCTCTACTAAAACTACAAAAATTAGCTGGACATGTTGTCGCATTCCTGAAATCCCAGCAACTCAGGAGGCTGAGGCAGGAGAACTTCTTGAACCAGAACCTGGGAGGCAGAGGTTGCAGCAAACTGAGATCATACTACTACACTTGAGCCTGGGCTACAGAGCAAGATTCTGTCTCAAAAAAATAAAACAAAAAACAAAAGGGTTACAATTAAAAAAGAGAAAACAGATCATAAACTACCATTAAGTACATAGTCTACCTCATGAGACTGATGACCACATAGAAAGCAAAATTTCAAGAACACATGGAAAGCCCATCTGCTCCCTAAATAATTATCTTCTAGTGGTCAGGTTTTTTATAACCTTACACCATTGAAGTTTCATTAGTTTGACTTTAGGGTCTCCTGTTACTAAAATGAAAAAACTTTCAGTCTTATAATACTTTAAGCTATGTCACCTATTTATACTTTAAGGTGAGCGATAACAGATTATGGAGGGGAAGCCAGTTTTTTTGTAAGGACATGAGTATGAACTACTGTATATGACTTTCAAGAAAATGTATCTGCTGGCCGGGCGCGGTGGCTCAAGCCTGTAATCCCAGCACTTTGGGAGGCCGAGACGGGCGGATCACGAGGTCAGGAGATCGAGACCATCCTGGCTAACACAGTGAAACCCCGTCTCTACTAAAAAATACAAAAAACTAGCCGGGCGAGGTGGCGGGCGCCTGTAGTCCCAGCTACTCGGGAGGCTGAGGCAGGAGAATGGCGTAGACCCGGGAGGCGGAGCTTGCAGTGAGCTGAGATCCGGCCACTGCACTCCAGCCTGGGCGACAGAGCGAGACTCTGTCTCCAAAAAAAAAAAAAAATAAATAATAATAAATAATTATAAAAAAAAAAGAAAATGTATCTGCTTTACTGTTTTACAAAATCATCTCTCTCCTTTTCTCCTTACGTTCCCTTTCTTTTTTTTCTTTCTTTTTTTTTTTTTATTCCCACTCCTCTTTATCCTTTGCATTAGTTTCTTATTAGTCGTGTTACTTCTACTTGTAATAAATTTCCATAAACCCTTCTGAGGGTTACAAGGCTTGTAGGGTTAACATCAAGGTGATGACAGAATTGCGTTTCTTCTAAAACCTCTACAGAGATTCCATTTGCCTGTCTTTTGAACTTTTAAAGCCTACCTGTATTCCTTGGATTATAGTCCCTTTCCCTATCTTCAAATACAGCAGCATAGCACCTTCAAATCTCTTGACCTCTGCTTCTATGGCTGCATCTCATTTGTCCTTGCCTCCCTTTTTCTCTTGTAAGGACTTTTGCACACAGATAATACAAGCTAATCTTCCTGTCTCAAAATTCTTAATCTGATCACATATGCAAAGTCACTTTTGTCATGTAAGGTAACATATTCACAAACTCAGTATACTAGGATGTGGACATCTCTGGAGAGGGACTGGTTATTGTTCTGCCTACCACACCATCTCACCACATGTCCAAAATTAGGAAAGTTACACCATTCTGAAGATACAGAGGCACCTCCGAAGAACACGTGTTGGCAAAATGTCTATCATTACTTACTAATTGTCAAATACTTATTATCTGGAATTATTCTAGAATAAGACTGTAGATTCTGCTAATAACAACAACAATAATAATAATTAATATTTCTCAAATAATTATTATGTACAGTTATTCTTCTCAATCCTTTTCCAAATATAATTAATTCTTAGGAAAAGAAATGCTCATATTTCTAAATGTGTATATCATTTATCTTTGTAATCATTATATATGTATTCCATCTCTCTCTGTCATCTATCTGTTAATTTATCCATTTTCATTCCATCTTTATCCATTATAAAAATAATTACCACCTAGAAGTAATTTGGGGTCAGTATATACTACATTGTGTTCCACTTGTATCAATAATAGACAATATATTTTGCTATTTAGGGAAGATAACTTTGTGATCATTTGGTTCAATCACTTCATCTGATAGGCCTGCATAGCAGGAGTGAAAACAAAGAAATAATTTGCTAACAGTCATATAGCTACTTACTCGTTGTTTCTTATGACCATTTTAAGTAACTTTGGGGTTAGGGTAGAAATAGTTTAGAAAAATCATACTTTAGAAAGGCATTAAATTATAAGTAATAATAGCTAGATCTTCCAGAAAAATAGAATACAGGAATTACAAGCATTAGATTTGTTCTTTTTTCAAAAAATTTCAGAAATGAATTTGACTTTGGCATAAGCTAGGGGTTTATATATTATAATAAATAGTAGAAAACAAGGATTTAACTATATACTAAATGAACAGAGACTAAATTCAACTGAAACAATTGTCTTTTATTGGGCCAAAGATTACTTATATTTAACTACTATGAAAGAATATAATTCAGCATATAATGGACCTAGGTGAAAATTTTGTCTCTATTCTTTGTCACTACATGTGGTAAGGCTAGTTACCAATAACTTTTCTCAATTTTAGTTTTCCTGTCAATAATGTGAATATAATAATGCTGTTGTTGTTGTTGTTTGTTTGTTTTTTGCTATAGGATCTCACTCTGTTGCCAGGCTGGAGTGCAGTGGCGTGATCTCGGGTAACTGTAACCTCCGCCTCCCAGGTTCAAGCGATTATCCTACCTCATCCTCCCGAGTAGCTGGGATTACAGGTGTGTGCCACCACACCTGGCTTATTTCTGTATTTTTAGTAGACGGGGTTTCACCATGTTGGCCAGGCTGGTCTCGAACTCCTGAGCCTGCCTCGGCCTCCCAAAGTGCTGGGATTACAGGTATGAGCCACCACGCTGGGACAATAATTCTTCTTTTAAAAGATTTTTGTACAGAATAAATAGATAAAGATTGTGGAGTGTGTTATGTAAATAAATATTATAGTATGTATTATAATTACAACAACTACTACTACCATAGCTGCTACCAAAATAATATAATTTACTAAATAGGTAGCTGAATAGATTGATGACATTAAACAAATCTGCTCTTAGCCTGTATTAAAAAAATATTGATTGAACACGGGTAATGAAGATATTTGAATTCCAGTACAATTCACTTAGATTTTTATACTATGAACTTTTAGTATCCACATTAGTGTTTTGTTTTGTTTTTTTTTACAAAGTGAATAATTATATGAATTTAATACTTTAGAAAAATGTATCTAGTGATACTAAAAATTGAATATAGATGCAAAGAGACTGATTAGGAAACAAATGGCAGAATCTTGGAGTGATTTAATAATTAACTGAACAGTGGAATACAATAAAAAGTTTCTTCAAAAAATTAAAAATAGAACTACTATATGATCCAGTAATTTCATTTCTGAGTATATTTTCATAGTAAATAAAATCAGTATGTCAAAGAGATATCTGCACTCCCGTTCTCTGCCATATCTTGGCTATTATGTCCAAGAGTGAGTATGAGTGTGAGTGTGAGTATACTATTATGTGTATGAGTAATGTTACTCATAATAGCCAAGATATGGAATCAATATAAATTTATCAATATAAATGTACATTGATACACCAATGTATCAATGAATACAGAAAATGTGGTATATTATACAATGGAATAATATTTCACATTAGGAAAGAATATCCTGGATATTTTAAAAAGATTTCTCTCAATTAAATGTAATTATATATCCTTTGACCAATATATCTTTATCCTCCCAACCCACTAGCCACCAAAGCCTCTGGTAACCACCATTCTACTCTCTACTTCTGTAAGATACAATATTTTAGATGCCACATGTGAGTGAGGTCATGCAGTATTTGTCTTTCTGTGCCTGTTGGTCAAAGGATATAACTACAGTTAGGGAGGAAAAACAGATTTTAAATGTCCAGAATAGACAAATATATGAGACAGAAAGTAGATAAGTGATTGCCTGGGGGCATGGGGTGAGGGAGAAAAGATAGGAAACAGGAATGGAGAACCAATGCTAATGGTTATGAAGTTTTATGGGTGATGAAAATGTTTTAAAATGGACTGGGGTGATGGTTGAACGACTGTTGTGAACATACAAAAATCCATTTTAAATGGATAGATTGCATAATATGTAAATTATATCTCAATAAAGCAGCTGAGTCTTTTAAGACAAATATTCTGTTATTTGCAACAAGATAGATAACATGGAAGGCATTATGCTTAGTGAAGTAAAGTGGGCGCAAAAAGACAAAGATTGTGTGATTTCAGTTATATATGAATCTAAAAATAAAAATAAATCAAACTCATAAAAACAGAGTAGAAATGTGGCGAACAGGGGCTGGGGCTAGAAAAAGAATAGGGAGATGGTTTAAGGGCACAAAGTTCCAATTAGACAGGAAGAATAGGTTCTGGAGATCGGTTATACAGCATGGTGATTATAATTGATAACAATGTATAGTATACTTAAAAGTTTCTAAGATGATAGATTTATCTCATTAAAGGTAAAAGGATAGCTAGCCACTATTCACTCATTTGCAAAAAAATACATTGAGACAATTTACATGTATATCTAAAATTAAGATTTATAATTTATTTCATTAATTAAAATTTTAGGTTTTTTCTTTTTTTATTCTTTAATAGTTTTGCCTTTCATAGCTGAATTTACCAAGTACTCATCTTTTTCTTCATATTAAGCTAAAAATGCACATTAATTTAAAGGGATAAAGTTCTGATCACAACATGATAATTATGTTAGATGATTAATATGTTTATTAGCTATACTTAGTCATTTCACAATGTGTGTATACATATCTCTCTCAAAATATCACATTTTATACCATAAATATACATAATTGATCCTTCAATCAATTAAAAAACATTAATATAACAAACTGAACAGAAAGCTGATTGAAAGGGTGACCATAGTAACTGAAGTGAATATAGGTAAGTAGAAAATTGAATATAAATAAGTAGTTTAATTAGAATTATAAAAAAGTAGTTAACACACTCTTTATGTGTTAATTTTAGTAATAAATCTAGAAAACTAGAACTATATTTCATATGTAAAATATTTAATTAAATCTTACTCATCTTATTCACCATATAAAAATTAAAAGAAGAAGCAGGTGTGCTTTATTGATTATTCTCTTTTACTGTAATTGATGTAAAGTTTTCCAAGAACTTTAATGTTGGAAAAGCTCAAATTTGTTTCTTCAGGACATTGTGAACAAATACAAGTCAAAGCTAAGTGATTCTGAAATAGAATGAATGCATTAGTTATTAGAGTGTCTATTAGGAACCTAAAATGAAAGCAGCATAAATATCACTGAGGCAGTAATGCTACCACAGTAACAATGTTATGCTTAAAACATTCCTTCCAAATAGGGTGTAACTCAATATGGTGTGTCCTTTTTTTAGCTTCCCATGAGGTGTTATATGGTAAGAAACAATACAACTATCAAAGTTACATTATTCCCTTTGCAAAAATAATAAACTAAACTCTGTTAACATAAGTGTATTTGTTTTATGATGTCAAGAGTTTTATATTTCCAGAATGATAAAATTGGTTTATAAAAGCAAAGAGTAATGCAGTTATCACATTTCATGGGAAAAAAGGCACTATAACACAGAAGTCAGTCGTGCTTTCATACTTTAGTCAAGCTATGCCTCTGCTTTTTACCTATACAATTTCCTTGAGAGTTAGCAATCTATACTTATTTTTATTATGCTATCTCATTAAAGATAAAAGGGTAGCTAGTCACTACTCACTAGTTTGAAAAAATATATTGAGACAATTTACATGTATGTATAAAAGTAAGATTTATAATTCATTTCACTAATAATTCATTATAGGGTTTTTTTTTTCATTCTTTAATAATCTTTGCCTTTCATAGCTGAACTTACCAAGTACTCATCTTTTTCTTAGTATTAAGCTAAAAATACACATTAATTTAAGGGGATAAGTAAAGTCTGTTAATTAACAAAATGAAAATGTAAACGCTAGCTTACTAATTTCAGGGAAAAGTCATCTAAATATTATTTTAAGTGAAATTTGAAACACATACCATATGTTTAATCACAAGACATAAACAGCATGAAATGCAAAACTTTTCATTATTCAGGTACACAAGAAACATTTTATTCAATAAATATTCTTACACTAGAGATTGAAAATTCATAGAGAATGTAGTTATTATTCTCCATACTACCTGAAATTAAAAACAATTCTCCCCACATGCTGGCCATAGAAACTAGAATCCTTCTTCCCGAAGTAAGGTCATACAAACCAGTTTCTTTTCCCAAGAGGCAGCCATAAAACTTAAAATATTCTC
Source organism: Macaca fascicularis (assembly GCF_037993035.2). NCBI lineage: Eukaryota > Metazoa > Chordata > Mammalia > Primates > Cercopithecidae > Macaca > Macaca fascicularis. The sequence goes on from NC_088376.1 coordinate 75,950,771, forward strand.
CTTAAAAACTGGCTAATACAAGATTATCTGAGCTAGCATGTTTGACTGTAGGTCATAGACCCCCCATTTCAGCAAGGGCTCCACCCCACACCCAGAGAGAGGAAATGTATGCTCAGAGAGGTAGGAAGAATCTACAACAAAAGGCCTTGCTGGGTTTCCCTACTCAGTCAATTAGCATTAGATCATGACCTTGTCATCCAATCATATTTCTACATAGCTTTCCATATTTTGTTAAATCTAATGATGAAAATAGATAATGCCCTTGTATCTTTGGGTCTTCATTCTGAAGGATCTCTGTATATACACTAAATCAATTTGTATGCCTTTTATCCAATTAATCAATCTGCTTCATGTCAGTAATTTTTCAGCAAACTTTTTGGTGGCCAAAGGTCTTTGCCCTCATGGTCCAAAACTAAATATGCTTTCTAATTCTTAATGAAAATAAACTCACTATTCTTGATTTTTTTTTTCTTTTCTTCTCAAGACAAAACATAATAGTGTTGGAAAAGGAACCTCTCTCTCTCTCTCTCTCCTCTCTTCACAGTAAAACAGTATTTACATGTAGGATACTTTTATTATTGTTTAATTCAAATCAAAATAGCTTCATATCCATATATCCATTCATTTAACTATTAGAATAATAAGAATGAAAATAATGGCTCTAGATAACTTAGAGTATATGTATGAACAACTTAGAGTATATGTATGAATTTTTTATAGCAACAACTATGAGAAGTTTTTTTTTTTAAATAACTATTTGACAGAAGACAGTCTTATAGAAAGGTTATATAATGTATCCATAGTCATATAACTAGTTTTAATCAAATTACAGATTGAAATTGAAACTGTATGATTCCAAAATGAATACCTAGAACCCAATATTATGTTAATGAGGTATTTATTTGTGGGAAAAATGGAAATGATGCTGTAGCATGGAAAATGATGGTGGGGGACTAAGTTAAATTGTAAAAAAAAGAATCCTGCAAATCTTATGCAGGCAACCACTTTTCAAAAGTGTTCATTTAAATGTGCTTTATATTCTACTGAAAATAAAAATTTGAATCAGAATCTGCATTCATCATGACTGAGAAATCACTTGTGAATTTCAGCAACAAGTGTGGCATTCATTAAAGTTTCAAAAAGTCTTGTACTTTAGTAATACAATATGTAAATGATGAATTATGCCAGTAATCCTTTCAGCCCATTTCACAGTGGTTCTTACGTGTCCTCTTAAATTGTCAGTAGTACTCTGGAGAGAGGAAATAACTTCTTTATGAAAAACGTCCATTCAACATACATTGCTTAATCTAAGTGATTTTTCACTATAGATTTTTCATTATAATTACTAACAGGTCTTACTATTATTATATCTATTAAAAATTCTCACTATTATTATAACTACTAATAGTTCTCACAGTGCCAGCCAACATCCTTAGTGTTAAACATACAGTTATGTATCTTAAATAAAGCAAATGAAGCAAACCTTTCCTGGAGTACTGCTATTTCTAGCAAATTTTGTTATGTTATTTGATATCACTCATGATACAAAAAGTTTATGACAGCAAATGAACTGATTACTAGAACACCTGGTTAACTAACTTGAGTTATCAACATTACTATTGTACTTTTATTTCCTGTATACAATGTGAATTCTTGTTAAGCAGAAATGAAGTCTTTCTATAATTACCTGCTTTTCGACTCTTCAGATCATAATTTGTACAAACTTAGGTTTAGTAAATATTTATTGAAAAAATAATTCAAACAACAGACTAAGTTGTTATGACACTGAAAATTGCAGATAAATAAAAAGGATGCTTAATTTGGAATCAAATCTCTGCCTATGAATCCCTACCCTCTCATTTACTAGTTTTTGAACGTCAGATCAATTATATATATTCTGTGATTCTCTGATTCTAATCTAATAAATGGCATCACCAAAGCTACATCTCAAAGTTACTAGTGAGCATCAAATGAGAAAATACAGGCAAAAATATTTTTCCAAGTTTGAAGTTGTGATTATGAATGTTTTAGTTCTTATTTATTTTTATAACGCATAGAAATAACTAAAGCTGTTTTGTCACTACAGTTTTAAAGCCATGAGTCAGTCTCCTAGTATATACCTGACAAAGACAACATGGTACAATATAAAACAAAATTAAGGAATTTAGGCTTTCGTTTTGACAATGACAGGAGACAGACAAATTCATAGACAGACAGGGACAGGTTCCTGGTGAAACTGACCTTCAGGCCAAGGATAGTCTGAAGCCTGAAAACCGAGCTGCCAGTTTCAGATAGAGTCCACGACCAGAATGAGAACTTCCATCGTTATCTTACCCACTCTCTCTCAATTGATTTCTTCTGAGTGATGGATGCCCTTTAACCAATTGAATGGTGCCTTTTCCAAGCCCACACATGGATCCATGCATTCCCCCATTCTAAGCCCTAAAAACCCCACAATCAGTCTCACAGATGGCAACCCACTTTTGGGTCCCTTCTTGCTGCTGAGAGCTTGCTGAGAGCTTTCTTTCTGCCGCTCCATAAAATTCTACTCTGCCTTACTCACTCTCTGGTGTCCATGTACCTTATTCCTCTTGGTGGTGAAACAAGAACCCAGAACTTGTGGAAGTCAAAAAGCTGTAATGCTTCTTGCTCGCCAAGCAACAGATGGCAGGAGTAAAAGAACCTTAACACTCCCTCCAGCTCACCAAGCTGTGGGAGCGAAGAAGCTGCTGAGTGCCACTCCCTCCTGCTCACTGAACTACAGGAGGGAAAAAGCCGCAAGATTTCAACTTTACCATTACAATTGTTTTTCCTTACTGATACCTTTTTTCTCTCTGAAACTTAGATTTTTTTCATTCGTGACATGAGAATGGAATACTGTAATACTTCTATAGATTCTCCATTTTGCCAGGTTCTTTAGGATTCTTCAAGATGCACGGTGATGTTAAATTACATTAAATATACTCGTTTTATAAATGTGAACACATCATTGTGACTGTACAATTTTTAGACATGTTTTTTAAAATATAATAATATAAATTTATTTGAATGATATCAGTGTGGTCCATTTTCATCTTTTGTTTTGTGATGCACCAAATATAACTCATTTGATACTCACTGGATGTTTATTGTAGTGATGCTGCCAATATTGTATATATACAGATATTGTTTTCTATGTCTTTCAATGATGCTTTTGTGAGAACCCATATTCTCAGTATCAGAAAAGTTTTGCCTCTTATGAACAACTGGTGTTAATTTTTTGACAGTGCTTTCAACATTACATCTAATCATGCATTTCTCTTTCTTTTGACTGCTAATACTATTATAGCCAAATATTTAGTTTGCATTCAATAAGCATCATAGAAATTTATGAAGCATATTTTTGTAAAACAAATATTTTATTATTTTGGTTGTTACTTTTTTCTCTTTCCTTTTTAACATCTTCGTAAGTGTAAATGTGTGTATCTATGGTAAATTCTGTTTCTTAGTTTCTTTTCCTATTCTCACTTTATTTTATATTTACTTATTGGCACGTCTATGTGTAAAAACATGGTAAACCAGCTCAGTATCATTTGGCAATTACAACATTCTATCCTGACTTCCATAAACCACTTATGAAAATCAGTCTTGGTTACCCTTAATTTTAGATCAAAGCAAAGTGATTGTGCTTGATGATTTATTGTATTTTAGATTGTTTTGACATTTATTAATCTCTCTTTTTTATATATATAATATGTCGACCTTTATACTTTCCATCATCCTGGAGCAAATCTCCTTTTGTTAATTATTATTATCTAGAGTAATTATGAGTTTCATGGGATTTTGACAACTAAAATAAAATAAATTTAAGAATGCAAATGATTGGAGCATATTTATGGCAACACATATTCTCAAAAAAAATTTTAAATTATACATACTTTCTTAGTTTTTTTCTAAATGAAAGAATAATTCATCAAGTGAATAAAATGGTTACAAGGAAAACAGAAATAAAAATTAGGCAATAGATAAAAGCTAGATTTCTCTAAATGTACCCTGTTTTGTAGGTTTGGCATAGGAGTTGTATAAAAATTTTGCATAATTATAAAACAAAATTATATCAAAGTAGAAGAAAAAAGAGCAATTCCTAAACGCTATGAGCAAAATAGAACACATAAACTTGAATTGGTGGCTTTGTCATGAAGAGAGGAAATCCTTCAAGTGAGCTTAAAGCTATTCTTTTCACAAATAATAATTTTTAAAAAGCAGTTAGAAGTTTCTAATAAATAAAACAAGCATTTACAAATTAGTCTTCTGCCATGATTACAAATTTCAATAGACTTCACTAAGATCAAGAAATACAATCCTTATGTATTAATTAAGCATATATGTATGGGTGTGCATTTCACACAATGATGGGGGATAAATGCCTTTAGGGGCTGTTATGTTTTCAGATGCCTTAGGAACACCAAGATGAAGAATTTCAGGAGATAATTGGATATACAGATTTGATACTGAGAAGCAATTTTGGAAATGGAGGGAGGGATTTGGTAATCTTATGTAAAGTCATAGAAATTGAGAGGGGAAGTGCAGTTTGAAGAAAAACAGATCAACATAAAATCCTTTGAAAACAAAAATTTTAAGGCATGAACAGAAAAATAACTAGTTAAGGAGAAAGAAAAGGGATGTTCAAAAATATTTAAATAACAGGATTTTCAACAGCTTTCTGCAAGAAAGATAAAAAATATTGTATCTCTTATAGAGGAGGGCAGGGCTGATTTTTGACATAGTATTTAAAGCATATGAAAAGTAAACCTTGAAACTGAGTTCAGCCAAAACGAGCTGGGTGCTTGAATTTTAAAAGGTAACTATGTTTATAATTTTGAAAAATTATTTTATTAATTGAAAAATAATTGCATTTATTTATGGGGTACAATGTAATGTTATGATAAAAGTGTATTTTATGACATGATAATTAAATCTGTCTAATTAATGTATCTGTCACTTTATATACGTATCATTTCTTTGTGGTGAGAGCATTTGAAAACCTACTTATAAAAATTTTGAAATATACAATATATTATTATATGTAGTCATGACACCATGTAATCGATGTCGAAAACCTATTTTTTCTCTCTTATTGGTATTTTGTCCCTGTGACTAACATTTCCCACTTCTTAATCCATCCCAGTTCACCTCACCTTCCATTCTTCACCCCATCCCCTATTCCACCACCATTCTATTTTCTACATCTCTCAGCATGACTTTTTGAGATTTTACGTGTAAGTCATGTCATGCAGCATTTGTCCTCTTATGCCAGGTTTATTTCAGTTAGCATACTCTCAGCATGTTGCGAATGACAGAACTTCCTTCTTTTTAAAGGATCAGTGGTATTTTATTGTGTATATATTATGTCAGCATTGCTTTAAAAATATGATATTAATGCACAGTGACTTAATCTTTGAAACTATTCAGTAAAATATAAAAGAAAAATACCTCAAGACCATCTGTAGCTTAAAAATTCAAAGCTAAATAGAGTGGAGGTGGCTCACTTTCATATTTCACTGAGATAAGCAGTTTTGTGATCAAAGTCTTCTAGTTTACATCTTGATTTCTTTGTTGCAGGATGTTCAAATTCACTTGAGCATCTTTCAGTATATAAAATAATGATGAATTTTGTATTTATAGATTGAGATATGACTCCAACCTGTCTTATTAACAATTTATTATGGATCTTTAATGCATCTTATCATCAATTAAAAATTACTTACAGTTCCATAATCATACAATTTTTTTATTAGGGGTATTGGCACTTGCTGACATTGCACTCCAAAATGAAAGCAAAGCAAAGCAAAGCTAAGCAAAAGAGAATAAGACTATTGGAAATCACTGGATTTGTAGATGAAATTGAATTCTGTTCTCAGATCAATATTACTGAAAAAGCTAGGAAACATTTCCTTTATAGAATAATAAATGCTATGGTAAATTAATTTAAAATATTAAATAGATAACACACTCGAACTTAATCCTTCCCTTGCAAGGCAGTCAGTTTTTAAGTTCATATGTTTGTAAAAATACCATAATATCACAAGGCTAACAGTCACTACAACATAAACTTCATAACTACATACCTTATCCACAAATATCTGCTCCCATTAGCCACATTCAGAAACTAAATGGTCTACTAATGGTCTGAATTCCCAGCAGCCATAATGTGGATCTTTTCCCCCCAGTTATTCTCTTATAAACAAAGGAAATGCTTTTATTAACTTATCTTGAATTTATATAATTATTTTACCTTGTTTCTCAATAAAATATATTTGAAATAGCTTACAAAATATATACAATAAGGTAAAAATGTAATTTAAAAAATCATGTGATGGAAAAAAATAAGGGCATAGATTGTTACAATTTATACTGAATGCCATTTCTAAGGAAGTTGAAAAATGTTACAAATCTTTGGGATTTGTAACCAGAAATCATAAAGTAGTATGTATTAATGGTTGACTCATTTTACACCCATAAGATAAAAATAAGCCAGCTAATGAGCAGAAGCACATTTTCCCCTATGAATCCTCATAAAATAGTTATTATACTGTGTTATAATGTTTTCTAGTGATAAGACTGAAGGAAGTAAAGGAAATAAAGCAGACAGCATCAAAGAGTCTTTGTAACATCTTGGTGAGGCAGAGTTCAGCATATTTGAAGCACACTTGACTAAGTAGCAGCTCTCTGATCATGTGGCTGAATCCAAGGATTCTTTTTCACATAATCTCCAAAAGGACAGACTGTATTTTTTTCAGGATATATTTTCTACATAGACTTTTTTTTCCAGCACAGCTTTTGCTAAGGCTTGAGCTATAGTAAATTCAATGTTAGATCCCTGACAAGAGAGTATACTCTACTACTACTCTCTTAAGGGTTTTCAGGTTAGGTATTAAAGTATCAATAACAAATAGGCCTTCTTTAACTGAACTGATATATTGTTCACCTGGAAAGGTTCCCTGATAATTTAAGTGAGGAAAAAAAAAAAAGATAAAATATTGGGTAGCATAATCTAATTATTTTAAATAATAATAATAAATTAATGAACAATTGTATGTATTTAAAACTTAAATGCTTAGCAGGATATTCAGTGACTGAAAACTCAGTATCTCACAATAGAAAGGTGACAGATGCTCTTTATATTTTTCTCTTAACTGATTTTTTAAAAATATTATGATGGTATATACATTTTATTCTGGTTGGTTATATTAGTTATGATCACATAATCATTGTAATATAGTATGATCCATGGTAAAATGATAAAATTAAGGTTACTAAGTAGAAATTATTATTGAAAATAGGGCAGATATTTACATATATGATTAAGAATTAGTTTGAGGAAATATGCATCAATATTCTACAACTTGTCTGGACATGGTATATCATGCCTGGAATCCCAGCACTTTGGGAGGACCAGGCAGGATTATTACTTGAGCTTGGGAGTTCAAGACCAGCATGGGCAACACAGGGAGATCCCATCTTCACAAAACATTAAAAATAATAAAATGTTAGCTGGGTTTGCTGGCCCATCACTGTGGTTCCAACTGCCCTAGAGACTGAGCTGGGAGGATCCTTTGAGTCCCAGACGTCTAGGCTGCTGTGAGCCATGATTGCACCACTGTACTCTAGCCTTGGAAACAAAGCAAGATTCTGTCGAAAGAAAGAAAGAAAGAAAGAAAGAAAGAAAGAAAGAAAGAAAGAAAGAAAGAAAGAAAGAAAGAAAGAAAGAAAGAAAGAAAGAAAGAAAGAAAGAAAGAAAGAAAGAAAGAAAGAAAGAAAGAAAGGAAGAAAGAAAGGGAGGGAGGGAGGGAGGGAGGGAGGGAGGGAGGAAGGAAGGAAGGAAGGAAGGAAGGAAGGAAGGAAGGAAGGAAGGAAGGAAGGAAGGAAGGAAGGAAGGAAGGAAGGAAGGGAGGATTCCAAAACTTATGTTTGCCTGTTTTAGGGCAGGAGTAGTGCAGAATGCAGAATGCTTAGCTTCATGATAACTGTGTCCTCAGTCTAGATATTTGCAACTGAATAAAACCTAAGATAAAGCAAAATGTTGTTGTGATATCACTAGAAAAAAAATTATAACTTAAATTTCTTGTTTTAAGTAAAACTTTCTGCATCTCCATGGAATTTTAAAATAATTAATTTCTTCCCATATATATTTTTATTTTTATTTGCAAGTCGCAATTTTGTATATTTTAGAAGGAATGTGTCTTCATTATTACAGGGATCTTTAACTGGAAACAAATGTGTTAAAATTAATTATACAACTTACTTTACGTACTTTAAATTTCTTTTTAGGAGGGTAAAATATATAATTCCACTCCGATTATGCTGTTTAACTTTTCTTACTTTTAAATCTTAGCATTTAATATGGCTTTTCAAGTGTCTGAACACAAAATATTAAAATTATTAAGTCATACATTTAATCCTTTCTTGTCTAGTATCATTTTCATATCACATTATGTTCTATCCATGTTTTTCTTCATTGGTAATATTTAGTATTGGTTGTTCAATGATTTTTTTCATTTCATTTCTCCATAACAAAGGGAAAGTGCTGTAAAAAGTATGGTGGCCTAAATTTTATCCTAAAAGTATTGTACAAGTATGGATAATATCCACAATATTTGATGACTATTTCTGATTAAGTTGTTTATTAACACTGAGAATCTTTACAGAAATTGCTGCTAACTACACTTTTTAATTTTAAATTTCTTACAATGTACACCAAGTGATATTTTAAACTATTACTGAATATACTTGAAAAGTGAATCAAATTTATGAATACTTGACTTACTCATGAAGAATTGGTCTTGATATTGTGTTCTCATTTACAAGGGCTTTATAAAACCAAGTATAGAGTAAGGCAGTATCTTATCCAGCAAATGTTCAAATAGACCTTTGTTACCTTAGTCAAAAGAGAGTGACTTGCAAAATATGCTGGGTCATGAAGCTAAAAATATTACATTAAGAAATGTTATTAACATGATAGTTTCTCTGTGCTTAACCTCATTTGTTTTAAGAATATATTTTATTAACTTAATATTATTATTTTTTAGTTGAACTACTGGCATTTATCACTCACCGCAGCAAGAGGGAAGACACCCCGGCCATCTTTGTATGAAGCTATCAGAAGTAATGTGATATAGGATTTGGACTTTGGGCCATGATTGTGCCACTGCACTGTAATGCCTAGCAGTGGGATTGTCGAATGATATGGTGGCTCTATTTTTAGTTTTTTGGAGAACCTCCAAACTGTTCTCAACAGTAGTTGTAGTAATTTATGTCTATATCAACAGCATACAAAGGTTTCTTTTTCTCCATATCCTTGCCATTATTCATTATTGCCTGTTTTTTGACAAAAGCCATTTTAACAGCGGTGTGATGATAACTCATTGTAGTTTGACTTACATTTTCTCTGATAATCAGTAATGTTGAACACGTTTTCATATACTCATTTGCCATTTGTATGCCTTATTTTGAGAAATGTCCATTCTGATCTTTTGCCCAGTTTTTAAATTGCACTCTTAGATTTTTTCCTACTGAGTTGAACTCCTTATATATCCTGGCTATTAATCCCTTGTCAGATGGATGGTTTTCAAATATTTCCTCCCATTGTGTGAGTTGTCCCTTCAATTTGTTGATTCTTTCCTTTCCTGTGCATAAGATTTTTAACTTGATGTGATTCTATTTGTCCATTTTTACACTAGTTGCCTGGGCTTATAGCGTATTACTCAAGAAATCTTTGCCCAGATCAATGTCCTAGAGACTATTCTCAATATTTCCTTTTAGCAGTTTCATAGGCTGACGCCTTAGATGCAAGTCTTTAATCCATTCTGGTTTGATTTTTGTACGTGGTGAGAGATAGGAGTCTAGTTTCATTCTTCTGCATGTTAATACCAAGTTTATCCAGCACAATATATTGAGGAGACCATCCTTTCCCCAATGCATGTTATTGACAACTTTATCAAAGATAAATTCACAGTAAATGTATGGATTTGCATCTGGTTTTCTATTCTGTTCCATTGCTCTGTGTGTCTGTTTTTATGACAGTACTAAGCTATAGTAATCATTGGTTACTATTGCTCTGTAGTCTAATTTGAAATCACGTAATGTGATTCCTTCAGTTCTGTTCTTTTCACTCATGATAGATTTGGCTATTCTGGGCCTTTTGTAGCTCCGTATAAATTTTACGATTGTTTTTTCTATTTCAGTGAAGAATGTCATTAGTATATTGATAGGAATTTCATTGAATCTGTAGATTGCTTTGGGTTGTATGGATACTTTAACAATATTAATCTTCTAGTCACTGAACATGGAGTATCTTTTTTTTTTTTTTTTTTTTTTAGAGACAGAGTCTCACTCTGTCTCCTAGGCTGGAGTGCAGTGGTGCAATCTCAGCCCACTGCAACCTCCGCCTCCCGGGGCCAAGCAATTCTTCTCCCTCAGACTTCGAGAAGTTGGGGCTACAGATGTGCACCACCATGCCTGGCTAATTTTTGTATTTTTATTAGAGACACGGTTTCACCATGTTAGACAGGATGGTCTTGATCTCCAGACTCTGTGATTCGCCCTCCTCAGCCTCCCAAAGTGCTGGGATTACAGGCATGAGCCACTGTGCCTGGCCTATATCTTTTCATTTTTTATGTCCTTTTTAATTTCTTGATTCAGTGTTTTATTATTTTTATTGCAGAGATCTTTAACTTTTTTGGTTAATTGCTAAGTATGTGATTTTATTTGTAGATATTACAAATGGAATTACTTTCTTGACTTATTTTGCATTGATCACAATTAGTATATAGAGATGTTATTGATTTTTGTATGTTGATTTTGTATTCTGAAACTTTACTTAATTTGTTTATCAGTTATAGTTCTTTGATGGAGTCTTTAGGTTGTTTTTAATATATGATTGTATCACTTGAAAACAAGAATTATTTTACATCTTCCTCTCCAATTTGGATATTTCTTTCTTTTTCTTGTCTGATTAATCTATCAATAACCTCTGGTCCTATGTTGAATAACAGTGGTGAAAATGGGCAGCCTTGCCATGTTCCAGAATCTAGAGGAAAGGCTTTTAATTGTTTCCTGCTCAATATGGTACTAGTTGTGAATCTGTCACAAGTTGCTTTTATTGTGTTGAGATAGGTTCAGCATACCTGAATATGCAAAGTTTTCTGAGGATTTTTATCATGAAGAGATAATTAAATTTTATCAAATGTTTATCCAGCATCAATTGAAATGATTATTTTTTTATCCTTCATTCTGTTATGATGTATCACATTTATTGATTTGTGTATGCTAAACCATCCTTGCATTCCTGAGATAAATCCCACTTGGTCATAATGATTTATATTTTTAATGTACTGTTGAATTCTGTGTGCTAGTATTTTGTTGTGAATTTTTGCACCACAATTAAAGTGTTAAAATACTATGTGTTTTTTTTGTGTTTTACTAGTGAGTTTTGTTACTTCACATGATTTCTTATTGCTTATTAACATCCTTTTCTTTCAAATTGAAAAACTCCCTTTAGCATTTCTTGTAGGATAGATTGGGTATTGATAAAATTTCCCAGCTTTTGTTTATCTAGGAAAGTATTTATTTCTCAATTTTAAAGGATATTTTTGCTGGATATACTATTCTGGATATTTTTTTTTCCCCTTCAGCACTTTAAAGATGTCATACCAGTCTTTCCTGGTTTGTAAAGTTTCCACTGAAAAGTCTGCTGCCAGATATATTGGAGCTCCTTTGTATGTTATTTATTTCTTTTTTCTTGCTGCTTTTTGGGTTGTTTCTTTATCCATAACCTTTGGGAGTTTGATTATTACCTGTCTTAAGGTAGTTTTATTTGGATTAAACCAGCTTGGTGTTTTATAACTTTCTTGTACTTGAACATTGTGAAGTTTATTTAGATTTGGGGCATTCTGTTATTTCCCTTTAAATAAACTTTCCACCCATCTCTCTCTCTCTGCCTCAATTTTAAGGCCAATATCTTTTAGATTTACCATTTTGAGGCTATTTTTCTAGATTTTCTAGGTGTGCTTCATTCTTTTTATTCTTTTTCCTTTTATCTTCTCTGACTGTGTACTTTCAAATAACCCATCTTCAAGCTCAAAATTTCTCTCTTTTTCTTGATCAATTCTGCTGTTAAGACTCTGAAACATTCTGTGGTATGTCAATTGCATTTTTTTTTAATCTCCAGGATACTTACATGATTCTTTTTAATTATTTCAGTATCTTTGTTAAGTTTACCTGATAAGATTCTGAATTCCTTCTTTGTGTTATCATAAATTTCATTGAGCTTCCTCAAAACAGCTATTTTTGAATACTCTGTCTTAAAGGTCACATATCTCTGTCTCTATAGGACTGGACATTGATGCCTATTTAGTTCATTTGGTGAAGTCATGTTTTCCTGGATGATCTTGTTATTTTTAGATATTTGTCAGTGTCTGAACATTGAGGAATTAGGTACTTATTGTAGTCCCTATAGTCTGGGCTTGTTCGTACCCATCCCTCTTGAGAAGGTTTTCCAAGTATCTGAATGGATTTAGGTGTTGTGATCTAAGTCTTTGCTCAATGCAGCTATATATGCATTAAGGGAGACCCCAAGCCCCATAATGGAAAGGCTCTTGTAGACTTATATAGGTACCACCTTGATGGTCTTGGGTAAGATCTGTGAAAATTTCCTGAATTACCATGCAAATACTCTTGTTCTCCTCTCTTACTTTGCCCCAAACAAAGTCCCTCTCTCTCTCTATGGTGATCTGCCTGGAGCTAGGGGAAAAGTAACATAAACACCCCTAGCCACCACCACTGGGACTGTTTTGGGTTAAAGTTAGCACAGCATTAGGTCTCACCCAAGGCCCATGATGAGGACTCCCTGGCTACTGACTGTGTTCACTAAAGGCCCAAGGGCTCTAAAATCACCAGGTGGCAAATCCATCCAGGCTTGTCTTCTTCTGTTCAGGGTGTCTAGTTCCCCCAACCCTGGGCTGGTCCAGAGATGTCTTCCAGGAGCCAGTGCCTAATGTTGGGAACCTTAGCAATCTACACGATGCTCTATATTCATGCTGAGGAGCTGACATTCAAGTTACATTACAAAGTCCTTCCCATTCTTTTCTCCCCTTTCCTCAAGCAGAAAAGTCTTTCCCTATGACCATCACCACCCTACGTCTGCAGCAAGTAGTGCCTAGCTACCACAAATGTTCACTCAAAGCCCAAAAGCTCTTTGGTCAGCTTTTGGTGAATGTTGTCAGACTTGGGTCTCTCCCTTTTGGGTATAGAAACTCCTTTGGCCCAGAGCAAGTCCAGAAATGTCATGAAGGGGCCAAAGCCTAGAATTGAGCCCCCAGGGAAGCCTACTTGGTGCTCCACCCCACTAAGGCCGAGCTGGTACCCAAGATGCAAGACAAAGTCCCCTTACTCTTTTCTCTTATTTCCACAATTGGAAATCTTTCCCTGTAGCCACCACAGCTGGAAATGTGCTAGGTCAGACCTGAAGCCAGCATGATTCTAAGTCTAACCCAAGGTCTGTGGTGTGTACCGCCTGGATAGCATTGCTCATTATTAAGGGCCCAAGGGCCCTTTATTTAGCAGGCAATGAAACCTGTTAAAACTAGGTCCTTTTGTTCAAGACAGCGAGTCCCTTTCTAGCCCAGGGTGTCTCTAGAAATATCTGGTAGTTAAGACCTGAAATGGGAGCCTCAGAATTCTTCCTGGTGCCCTATTCTACTGTGGGTGAGCTGGTATTTAATTTGCAAGATGAAGACTTCTTTACTTTCCCATCTCCTCTCCTCAAGCAGAGTAAAGGAGTGTCTCTGGGAGCTGCAAACTGTACTACTGCTATGCCTTCATGAGTGGTGATCCAAGCAGTTCCTTGGCTGTCCTGATTGATGTCTCTTTAGGTCACATGTCCCCCAAGTCCACTGGCTCCAAGCTTCCCCAGGGCTTGCCCAGGAATTTGCAGTCCTTGTGGCCTATACTGCCTTTCAAGTTTATTTAGGACCCCAGCACATGTTAGCTTTTCAGTCTTCTCTTACAGAGCCTTGTGACTGAACAGTTTCACCAGCAGCCCTGTATTTTGTTTGAGCAGTAAAAGCTGTAGAAGTGGGGTGTAGGCAAAATTGAACAGCACCTGCAACAAAACTGTGCTGATCATTGTTAACCAGCTTCCCAAGCCAGTGGCAAGGCTTTCTGGAGCTCAGGTTCTGAGTGCTGGGATGAATGATTTGCTTCTGTCTAGGGCTGGTCTAAATGCTCCTTTCAGGAGCACCAGCTGAGTTCTGCCCATGTCACTTGCCACTGTAACAGCACAGCACTCAGTTACAAGGCAAAGTTCCACAATCACTACCTTCTCCCTCCCCCAAGCACATAAATTCTCTCTCCACACCATAAGGCCATACTCAGGGGATGGGGGAGGGACAGTGCATACAATTCAAGACTGTCTTTCTTATCCTCTTCAGTGTCTCCTTCCTTAATAAGATCTCAAAACTTGGTTTTTTGATCACTCTCTTGATTTTGGGGTCTTAGGAGGGTGCTTCTTTGTGTGGATAGTTGTTCAATTTTGTTGTTCCTGTAGGGATTGCAATTGCTGGAGGCTTCTATTCTGCCATCTTGTTCCACCTCCTCTTTATTATTAACTTACATTTGATGTTGAAACTCTATATTACTTTATTTAAAGTTGTGAATAAGCAGTATTCTAGTTCAACTATTTCCTTTCAAAAACAAATATGTTATGTTATTTTTAACCTAAAAAATGTTTTCTTATGCATTTTTTTGATTTTTTTTTTCCTGGATTGGTTTTACATGCTACATCGGGGTAGCCCAAAAATATTAGAAAAGAAATTAAAACAAATTGTATAAAATATTAATGATTAATTTTAAACATATAAAATGAAACCCCATGAACAATGTTTTCTAAAATTTTAAAAACTATATCCAATATTATTTTTAAAGATTAGGGAGTAAAATGGTTTTCCTATGAATGCATGCTATTTAAAAGTCAAGTAGCAAATAACATTTTCCTATGAAGTAGTGATAATACCATTGCACTGGGGCACTGAAATCTAGATGAGTCATAAAAAATGTAGACATACTTTTTGTGTGTGTGCTGATATAATTATACACAATTAAAATAAGAAGGTTTATTATAATTGTTACCATTAATTAAGTTACCATTCTCTTTGACCAAGACACTACTATTATCATTTTATCTCTTAAGCAATAGGAAAATTTTTACTTTTAACTTTCACCTAGGCTTAAAATTAGTGGCCACACTTAAAATAGTTGCTTTTTCTTTACAAGAGAACATACAATTATTTAGACTAAATGTGGATTCTCAATTTTCAAGAAGTAGAGAATTTAACAGATTTGTTAATTAGAATGTTAAGATTTTCCAGCAGTATTTCCACTGTTGATACTGCTAACAAACAGGTAAAATGCTCAAAGTTGCATTTATTCTCTGCAAATTTTTCTGTAGTAACATAAAGGAACCCACAAATTTACTTCAGCCTAGAAAATTATAAACCATTTAATAGAAAATCTCCATTTTTTTATGCTCAAGCTCTTACATTCCTATTCAAGTTAAATTATTATATATTATTGTTTTGAAAACTCTAGTGTGTCCTATACTGAAAAAAAATTCTTTTTATATTGTGACATCAATTTACATTATTTTCCAATTTTTATCATAGCTACCTCATTTTTCTTTCCCTTGCCTTTAGTTTGACTCTTACAAAATCATAAAATGTGAAAAACAATGAAAAATGTAGAAAAAATCAACACAATATTAAAAGAAAAACATTAAGATTATTTGAAGGAATATTTGGACAGTCATTAATAGTAAGTTACTATAAAACATTTATAAAATATTCACAAGGAGATATAACTAGGCTACTTACTGAAGATACAGAAATAAAATACTTATTTGCTACCCTCCAAGTACCCAAAGTCTAATTGGGAATTATTATAATACAAGCTGAGGCTTTTCTCTCACTAGTCACTACAAAATACCCACTTCTATTAATAGACCTAGTCTCTTAATTCCTCTCAGAAATTACATAATTTCTATGTTAACTATTTTATTGTTTTTCTCCTCTCTTAGAGTATAAAGCAAATGAAGACAGGAATTTCAAAACCTCCTGTTTCATCAAAGTCTTTAAGAATATCTTGAACTCAGTAAAATTTAATAGAATTGATAAAACCGCAATTATAAGAATATTCAGATATTATTTTAACCTATAGAAGGAGCATGTGGCCAAGACTACAGAAAGGTCATTTCAAAAGAAAATGACATATAAGAGTAAGACGGGATTTAACTAAAGAATAAATAAAGTTGTTTCAGAGGCAACGGCAGAGTAAGTTTCACTTAGAGGCTCACCATGGCTGAATGAGACACCTTCAGAGAACTGTAAACACTTGGAAATTCATAAGGGAGAAAAGCAATGGTGACAGTTAGGTAAAGAATGGGCATGAATAACCTTTTATGGTTTGAGAAGTGGATTAATTTGAGAACAACAGAAAGATATTGAATAATTTTAAACATGAAGAAGCACAATCATCTAATTAATCTTTTAGAAAAATTATTCTAGAAAAATACAGGGGATGAATTAAAAGAAGAGTAACCATACATCCCAGTTTGCATAAGAGAATTCTAGTTTATCATGTAACCCAATTTAAAGTGTCCAAATATTCAGGTGTAAAAAATAAATTAAATAAATTAAAGGTGGTATATTTGTGAGAGGAGGTAAACCCCAAAATAGGTTAGTTAGAAATTCAATGCACAAATTCACATAAGTATTAAAAGCTGACTGAATCATGGGCATTAGTTGTAAAATACAGTGTGGCGTATTGAGTATAATAAAAAAATTTTTATATGACTGGACATTAAGTACTAGACGGGAGGAAAGGAAGGATGAGGCTGCTGAAGTAGGTAGAAACCCAGTCATTGGAGGTTTTACAAATCGAATGAAAGCATTTAGATTTTAGCTAAGGAAAATGTGAAAAACAAATGCAGTTTGAGAATGAGGGGAACATTGTTATATGTGTGCTTAAAACTAAACACTCAAGCTTCAGTATGGGGAATAAATTTACGAGACTACGACTAAAGTCAGAGAAAATAGAAGACTTTTGTAGTAATATATTAAAGTAATTCAGAAAAAAAAAGGATAATAGACTAAGGTTGAAAGAATGGAGACAGAAAGATGTATTCAAGTATTTCTTATCAAGTAGAATCACAATGCAGCTTAGTGACAAACTTGAAATCAAATATGAAGGGAGAAGAGGAAATTTCAGATTATCCTTAGAATTCTATTTTGATAAACTGAAGTTTTGTTAAATCATTTAAGGTGGAAACTCTGGAGAAGAATACATTTTGGGAATAGTTGATAACCTCTGCTTTGATATATGGTATTTAAGATATCTATAAGACATGAACACATATGTATACAGACAACTGGATATAGAAGTACAGAATTCAGGAGAAAACTAGTGAATAAATATACAGTTTAAAAAAGTTACCAGAATGTGGATTAACATGCAAGTTATGTGAATGAAAGAAATTGCTAAATCATGTTTCAAGTGGCACATATTCATTTCAATTTATCATTGAAATGACTGGCAAAGACGATGGATTTAATGTGAAACTCACTAAGTTATTTTACTAAAGATATTCTCAACAAACTGAATTACAGCAACCTGCTTAATAGGTACTCCATGAGTGTATAATGTATGACAGCTCCCACTATACATTATACACTGCTGATACAGAATGAAAAATGGCTCCTACAACATTATACAGCATTATAATGTATAATGTTTCCACCAACAGTGTATAATGGCTCTAATTTCCCCATATTCTCACTGATATATATTTCAGCGAGAATATATATATAAATCCATATATAGAAATACATATATATATAGAAAATATATATATATTTATAAAACAGCCACCCTAACAGTTATGGGGTAATATCTCATTGCAACTTTGAATAACATTTCTCTAATGCGTACTGACATTGAGCACCTTTTAACATTTCTGATGATGATTTATATGTCTTCTTTGGAAAAAAATCTACCTATTTTTTTGTTGGACTATTTGTTTCTTGCTGAAGGAAATTAAAGAAAACCTAAATAACTGGAAATACACTCCGTGTCATGGATTGAAGATTAATATTGTAAAGATGGCAATAGTTACCAAAGTGATCTACAGATTCAGTGAAATCATCATTAGAATCTCATCCAAATTTATTGAAAAAATTGGTGAATGAATTTTAAAATTCATATGGAAATTCAAAGGGTACAGAACAGCCAAAAACATCTTGAAAATAATACAAGAGGAATATTAAATCTTTCTAATTTCAAAACCTACTATGAAGTTGCACTGTGTGACAGTGTGAAACTGGTATAAAGATAGACATAAAGATCATGTAATAGAATTGAGAGTGTAGAAATAAATTCTTACATTTAGGTAAACTGATATTCTACAAGGGTGTCAAGAAAACGTAATCAGAAAAGAATAATCTTTTCAACAAATGGTGATAAAACAACTGGAAAGCCACATGCAAAGGAGTGAAGTTTAAAGTGAATCCCTACTTTAAAACATATGTAAAAATTAGTTTACAATCCCACCAACAGTGTAAAAGTGTTCCTATTTCTCCACATCCTCTCCAGCACCTGTTGTTTCCTGACTTTTTAATGATCGCCATTCTAACTGGTGTGAGATGGTATCTCATTGTGGTTTTGATTTGCATTTCTCTGATGGCCAGTGATGATGAGCATTTTTTCATGTGTCTGTTGGCTGTATGAATGTCTTCTTTTGAGAAATGTCTGTTCATATCCTTTGCCCACTTTTTGATGAGGCTGTTTGTTTTTTTCTTGTAAATTTGTTTGAGTTCTTTGTAGGTTCTGGATATTAGCCCTTTGTCAGATGAGTAGATTGCAAAAATTTTCTCCCATTCTGTAGGTTGCCTATTCACTCTGATGGTAGTTTCTTTTGCTGTGCAGAAGCTCTTTAGTTTAATGAGATCCCATTTGTCAATTTTGGCTTTTGCTGCCGTTGCTTTTGATGTTTTAGACATGAAGTCTTTGCCCATGCCTATGTCCTGAATGGTACTACCTAGGTTTTCCTCTAGGGTTTTTATGGTATTAGGTCTAACATTTAAGTCTCTAATCCATCTTGAATTAATTTTCATATAAGGAGTAAGCAAAGGATCCAGTTTCAGCTTCCTACTTATGGCTAGCCAATTTTCCCAGCACCATTTATTAAATAGGGAATCCTTTCCCCATTTCTTGTTTCTCTCAGCTTTGTCAAAGATCAGATGGCTGTAGATGTGTGGTATTATTTCTGAGGACTCTGTTCTGTTCCATTGGTCTATATCTCTGTTTTGGTACCAGTACCATGCTGTTTTGGTTACTGTAGCCTTGTAGTATAGTTTGCAGTCAGGTAGCGTGATGCCTCCAGCTTTGTTCTTTTGACTTAGGGTTGTCTTGGAGATGCGGGCTCTTTTTTGGTTCCATATGAACTTTAAAGCAGTTTTTTTTTTCCAATTCTATGAAGAAACTCATTGGTAGCTTGATGGGGATGGCATTGAATCTATAAATAACCTTGGGCAGTATGGCCATTTTCACGATATTGATTCTTCCTATCCATGAGCATGGTATGTTCTTCCATTTGTTTGTGTCCTCTTTGATTTCACTGAGCAGTGGTTTGTAGTTCTCCTTGAAGAGGTCCTTTACATCCCTTGTAAGTTGGATTCCTAGGTATTTTATTCTCTTTGAAGCAATTGTGAATGGAAGTTCATTCATGATTTGGCTCTCTGATTTGGCTCTCTGTTTGTCTGTTACTGGTGTATACGAATGCTTGTGATTTTTGCACACTAATTTTGTATCCCGAGACTTTGCTGAAGTTGCTTATCAGCTTAAGGAGATTTTGGGCTGAGACAATGGGATTTTCTAAATAATCAATCATGTCATCTGCAAACAGGGACAATTTGACTTCTTCTTTTCCTAACTGAATACCTTGATTTCTTTCTCTTGCCTGATTGCCCTAGCCAGAACTTCCAACACTATGTTGAATAGGAGTGGTGAGAGAGGGCATCCCTGTCTTGTGCCAGTTTTCAAAGGGAATTTTTCCAGTTTTTGCCCATTCAGTATGATATTGGCTGTGGGTTTGTCATAAATAGCTCTTATGATTTTGAGGTACTTTCCATCAATACCAAATTTATTGAGCATTTTTAGCATGAAGGGCTGTTGAATTTTGTCAAAAGCCTTTTCTGCATCTATTGAGATAATCATGTGGTTCT
This sequence comes from Macaca fascicularis, assembly GCF_037993035.2. Lineage (NCBI taxonomy): Eukaryota > Metazoa > Chordata > Mammalia > Primates > Cercopithecidae > Macaca > Macaca fascicularis. The sequence continues at coordinate 75,971,080 of NC_088376.1, forward strand.
TGTCTTTGGTTCTGTTTATATGCTGGATTATGTTTATTGATTTGCAAATGTTGAACCAGCCTTGCATCCCAGGGATGAAGCCCACTTGATCATGGTGGATAAGCTTTTGGATGTGCTGCTGAATCCGGTTTGCCAGTATTTTATTGAGGATTTTTGCATCGATGCTCATCAGGGATATTGGTCTAAAATTCTCTTTTTTTGTGGTGTCTCTGCCAGGCTTTGGTATCCTAGTTCAACCATTATGGAAAACAGTATGGCGATTCCTCAAGGATCTAGAACTAGATGTACCATATGACCCAGCCCTCCCATTACTGGGTATATACCCAAAGGATTATAAATCATGCTGCTATAAAGACACATGCACACGTATGTTTATTGCGGCACTATTCACAATAGCAAAGACTTGGAATCAACCCAAATGTCCATCAGTGACAGACTGGATTAAGAGAATGTGGCACATATACACCATGGAATACTATGCAGCCATCAAAAAGGATGAGTTTGTGTCCTTTGTAGGGACATGGATGCAGCTGGAAACCATCATTCTTAGCAAACTATCACAAGAACAGAAAACCAAACACTGCATGTTCTCACTCATAGGTGGGAACTGAACAATGAGATCACTTGGACTTGGGAAGGGGAACATCACACACCAGGGCCTATCATGGGGAGGGGGGAGGGGGGAGGGGGGAGGGATTGCATTGGGAGTTATACCTGATGTAAATGACGAGTTGATGGGTGCAGCACAGCAACATGGCACAAGTATACCTATGTAACAAACCTGCACGTTATGCACATGTACCCTAGAACTTAACGTATAATAATAATAATAATAATAATAAAATATGTAAAAATTAACTCAAAACGGATCATATAGGCTTACATATACAGGCTAAATCTACAAAATTATTAGAAGCTACATTGGAGAAAGTATTTGCCTTAGATTGGGCAAAAGTTTCATATACACAAAAACATTAATGATAAAAAAAATAAATGAATTGCAACTTTTCATTATGAAAATCTTTTTTTGTTACAAAATACCATCACAAATGTGAAAATACCACCCATCAAATGGGATGTAATTCATGTATCTGACAATTCATGTATCTGACAAGACACTTGTATCCACAATGAATAAAGAACTCTTTAACTCAAAAACAATAAAAAATAAATAGACAAAATGAAAAATGAGCAAAGGATTTGAATAGACATTTCTTTCAAAAGGACATGCAAATGGCCATGTGCATAAAAAGATGGTCAGCATTATTAGTTATTAGGGAAATGTAAAGCAAAAACATGATTAGGTGTCATTTCATACCCATTAGGATGACTAAAATCGCAACCATCAACAGTAAGAAGGGACAGTAAAGATGTGAATAAATCGGAAGTCTCAGATACACTGATGATGGTATTTTAAAGTGGTGCAGGTACTTTGGAAAGCACTTTGGAAGTTTCCTGAAACGTTAAACATGAAGGCATATAATCTAGACTTTCAACTTCGAGATATATATCCAAAAGAATTGCAAACATATATTCACCAAAAGATCTATACACAAATATTTATAGCAGCATTATTCAAATCACCAAGAAGAAAAACCCAAATATCCACCACCTGATGGCTGAACAAAAAAAAAAAAAAAAAGGTCTATCCATACAATAGAATACATTTTTTTGACAGTAAAAAATAATGAAGTACTGATTCATGCTACAACACAGATGAACCTTAAACACATTATGGTAAATTTAAAAAGCTAGACACAAAAGACCATGTATTTTATTATTTTATTTATTTGAAATATCCAGAATAAGCAACCCATGAAGACAGATAGTAGCGGTTTTCGGGCTGAAGAGGGGTAGAAATGGAGAGTGACTGCTAATGCCTATGAGTCTATAGGGCTTCTTTTTTGGCTGATGAAAATGTTTTGGTATTACAGAGTGATGACGGTTGCATAACACTGAAAGCCCTAAAAACTACATTTGCACTTTAAATGGGTAAATTTAATTGTATATGAGTTATATTTTAATAAAACTGATTTTTAAGTAAAAAATGAAATAAACACTAAAAGTGATTATTGTCTTAATGGAGTCCCAAAATCTTTTTTTTTTTTTTTTTTTGACAGGGCCTTGATCTGTCACAGAGCACAGCAGCACAATCATGGCTTACTGCAGTTTTGACTTCCAGGGCTCAAAGAACCTCCCACCTCAGCCTCCAAAGTAGCTTGGACTACAGGCATGCACCACCATACCCAGACAATATTTTTGAAAACTTTGTAGAGACAGGATCTTACTGTGATCCCCAGGCTGGTCTCAAATTCCTGGACTCAAGTAATCCTCCTTCCTCAGCCTCCTAAAGTGTTGGAATTACAGGAGTGAGCCAGTGTGCTATGCCACCAAATTATTCCTATGTTCTAACTCTTCAGCTATACCATCAAATGAATCAGAATAATACAGGATACATATAAAGGTGAAAAAAAACCGTGAATGATGCCTCATATTGACATAATACACATATACTCTCAATTCAAGAAAATGAGATTTACTTGCATTTCCTGAAGCATGAGATTTGTGTTAAATACTAAGGATCAACAAGTCAATACATATCGCTTTATGCCAGATTATGGGAGACTTTAAATGAAGTTGATCTTGTATTACAATTGTTGAATATAGGTGATGGGTACAGATAATGATGCTATTCTGTTTTCTTTACCCATTTGAAATTTTCATAAAAATAAAAAACTTAAAATTGTATATTTTAAAACTACTGCTAGACACTGGAGGAGAATATAAAAATAAATAAGCATGTCTTCAACCCTTAATGAGTTGGAAATTTAATGGAGAAATAGTGTACTACACACCCAAAAAGAAATATTTAAAAAGAAAAATTAATCAAAGGATTGTGATGAAAGAGAGAGAGGTGGGTAGAGAAAGATGGCACCCTGCCAAAGTGTTATAAGGAAATGGCATTTCAGCTAAGATTTCAATAGGCAGAGTTGGGAGTGAAAAGCTGACAAGACAAAATGTGGCAGGGTAGTTTCATGTTCAGAGCGGAGATTTCCTCTGGAGATAGCCTGAAGAATTTGTCTGACTGGTAGGAATCACAGAGAAGAAAACCAGCTATAAGGCAATAGCAGTATATCTATAACTGCAATAGATAGGGTTGAATAAAGGTGATAGCAGTTTTTTAAAAAAATAAGCCAGTTTGTTAAAATGTATTAGAAAGAATGCGTTCTTAAATAGCAAACGTTTTGTTTTTCAGTAATAACAATAACAACCACCATCTTGTAATGTAAAGGACCACTAGAAGTCATTTAACCACATACTCATTTAAGGGATAAAACATTAATTTTTGTTCAGTGTGAGCGGGTGCTTTGATGAGAACATCAATACTTCGTGTGTTTATCTATTCCATTCTTAGACATTCTCCCTCAGACCTAAGAAAGCTCATTGAGTCTTAGTTATTCTCTCAGAAAACACAGAATAAACCTCAGCCTCCTCCACATTATTTTCCTTCAATATTTTAGGATGGTCTTCTTGTCTGTCATACTTCGCTCTAGAATAAACATCCCCAGTTGTATACAGTTTTCAAATTTAAGTTGAGTATTTATGGCTTACTAAAGGATACTGATAAATTCAATCATGTAATCATTTTAGACATTAAGCAAAGAACCTAAGAAAATAAACAATAAAAAATATCCTCCGCAGCTATAGCCACACTGTGTCCATGTGTACTGTCATTGCCATAGTGCTTGCCCCAGCAGTGCACAGAATTCACACAAAGAGTTTTGTCTTTTTACTTATTTATAAGAAGTGAACCAAAAGATATTTTCATTTTTAGTCATATTGTTTCCTATAACAGAAATAACAAATATCACTTTCTATTTCAATGTATTAAGGGAATAATAATAAAAATATTAATACTAAAAGTAAATATTGCCCTAAGAAATTATTTAATCCAGGCTCTTAGTGCTAAAGCTAATTTCTTTTCTTTTCACAGTTGAAATTATAATGGTCCGGGAAATTGGAGAGACATGATTAAGATCACATCATCAGTGAGTTTGGAGGTCCCCAGGATCAACTGGGTGTACATGTAGGACCATCCTGTCCCATTTACAATAATTAAATTGTAGCAGAACAAATTAATTAACCGTGTTTCAATGTTTATTATTATTATTATTACTTCAGCTCTTAGAAATCCTGTTTTAATTTTAAGTGCTATGATCCTCATTCCATCACTCACCGCTTTACAGCTTTCTCCCCTCCTTTTCCATCTGTGCAGTGGGAAGCCTCTAATATAATACTGAGCTGGAAAATCAGAAGTAGGAAGAAAGAAAAAGATGTCTTCTGTCTTATCTTGCACACTCATGTTCTACTTCAAAGTGAAGAGCCAAGAATATCTTTTAATAGTTTTATTGACTAAAAAGCATTGTAATGAATGATGTCATTATATTGCCTCGACATATGCTAAGTATTGTTAAATTTTGCTGTATAATCATCTACAAATGTTAAATATACTTTGATTCCTAACGTTGATTGCAGATAACTAATAAATTGATGTAAATTAGCAGCCTTGGTTTGAAAGATGTTTACAGAAGTGTATTAGTCAGTCTTCTCTAGAGAGACAGAACCAACGGGATATATAGAGAGATAATATGAGAGGGGATTTATTAGTGGAATTGGCTGTCATAATCATGTATGCTGAGAAGTCCCACAACAGGCCAACTGCAGGTTGGAGACCCTGGGATACTGATAGTGTGGCTTAGTCTAAGTCCGAAGGCCTGAGAACCAGGGAAGTCAATGGTGTTATTTGAAGGCCAAAGGCCTGAGAACCCAGAGGGCAACTGGTGTAAGTCCTGGAGTCCCAAGGCCACAGAGCCTGGGGTCCTGATATCCGAAGTCAGGAAGAGAAGAGTGTCCCAGATTCGGGAGAAAGAGAGAGAGAGAGAGAGAGAGAGAAAATATTTTTCTCTTTTTTCTTCTCTCTGAGTCCCTAGCCAATGGAATGGTGCCTGACCACATTGAGGGTGGATCTTCCCCACTCAGTTCATTGACTCACACACCAATCTCTTCCAGAAATACCCTCAGAGACACAACCAGAAATAATGCTTTACCAACTCTGTAGGTGTTACTTAGTCCTGTCAAGTTGACACCTAAAATAAACTAAGGCAAGGAGTGACTTGGAAAAATATTCATTGGTTATATATGTTTGTGAAAATATACAGAGTGCCTACTTCTTGGAGATTCTCAGATCATATTGTTACAGTAGCAAAGTTAAAACATTTGACAAGTTTTTTTTTTTCTCCAAAGCATCCTCTTCATTCTTTTTGAAAACATGTCAGTGTGTACGTGTGTGTGTGTGTTTGTTTGTGTGTGCGTGTAAGATGTGTTGGTTTGTTTGTATGTATGTTTTGTCTGGGTTTTTGTTCTATTTTTCCCCACATACAAATAACACATAAACATAGGTAAATATGCATGATTAAATAATAACTCATTGAATTTTTAAGAGTTCACAGTATTGGGCTTACCATATGCTTATGCAATTTATTATTATTCTCTCTTTTGACAGTGGCTGTATAATATGTAACCTTCTGCTAAGGTACCATTATTTCTCAGATACTTTTGTTTGAATTCAGACATTGTACTTGAAACCAGGAAAAATGCCTTTCAAAAGTAAAACAAATGATCCATATACTTAGTTATCAAGGAAGGGCAACACTCTGTTAACAATTATTGTTAAAGAGTAATCTGCTAATCACGTCTAATTTAAGCTTAAAGTTTTTATATTTTAAATATTTTTGATAAAGATATATGTAAAATATATTAATTACTTATTTCTTTCACTAAGGACACAGAACATAGTTTTACAATTACTTTATGATGAACTGATAATTTCTAGACATTGATATGACACAGTAGTATCTTTAGAAATAATTGAAATACAAGTATGATTGAATTAAACAAATTTATATTGATAATGACTGTAAGTTTCTCTTAGCTGCTTTGTCTTTATACACATTTGCTCTTTACATTTTATCAATTTATTTTTATTTAAATGCACTAAAAACGATAAAAACAAAATATTTAAATTTATGCAGGTGTTATGTTATACCTGTTTTACCGTACCCACAGAAGCATATAGAAATGTAAAAATGGAACAGTACTAGAACAGAGCTCATTAGATGTTTGTCTAAAATTAGATTGAAAAGACTTACAATAAAGAATTAGAGAGCTTTCCAATACACAGGCTATCTGCAATACTTAATAACCAATATGGTTTGTGTACTGCCTAATGAGCTTCAGCACCAGACACAGCGCGGAAGCAGGATTCTGAAACTCTCCATCTGTATGCCCTTTGGGTGCAGCATCCTTAAGAGAACTGAGGCTTTTGGAGTACAGGCCAAAGACAGCTGCAACTCTGAAAAGTATTTGAAACCATTTGGAATTCATTCAATAAATGAACAACTACTGTGTTCAAACCAGTGTGTACTGGCTGAATATTAGGCCTTTTCCTATAAACGTTAGCATGGGGAATGAGGTTATTGACATGTACTTTAACTGCTCAGATACACACACAGACACACACAAACACACACACACATAGGCTGCACATATGTGTGTATTAAATATACATATATTTAATTTTCTTTGCTGGTTCCAGGTGAATTTTGGATTGTACATGTGATGGATAAGAGTTCTTCAGTTATTTTTGCATTTCAAACATCATTTTTAGTATTTAATTTCAAAAAGAAATTCCTGAAAGGTACCCTCTTATTTAATAATTATAACATTGAAAAACATGATTATATCTAGGTTACCTTTGAAAGGCAAGAAAGTCTTTATAATTATCTGAACAACTGTTTAATATTAAGAATTTTCAAAATACTACCTAGGATAAGAAAAATTAGACACATATAATTAAAATGATTATTTAAAATTGTGCTTTGTACAGGGAGGAAATTTATAGTAATTAGATAACCATGATTACCAGTTATTCAGATGAAAATTTTCTACATGATCACTTAGGAGGAGTAAAAGGTGGATAGTTCAGATTGTTGTTATTAAATTATTTCCTTGTATCTTAAGAAAAGCTTGATACATTTTTAATATCCCAAAAAGACGGAATATTTTTTAAGAGTGCCATAGTTTCAAAAGTTGGCTAGTTTCTCAGTAGATCACATTGTTTTCTTAGAGATTTTAGTGTCACACTCAACATTGTAACCAGAGTCAAGAAATAAATGGCACACACTAGAAGAACTTTAGAAAGTATCTTGCTTTCAAGTCTTAAAGTTAATAGAAAAACACCATCTGTGTCTATTCATTAGCATGAACATAATAAATAACTATGATAACTAAAAAGGTTTTATTTGAATTCCCTTTATCCTATTTCTGCTCTTCAGTCTTGCTCACGTGCATAAGGAAAAGCTGTCTTGAAAAATATCTCAACCATATTTTATGTATAACCTATTGACTTAGTTCAACTGTACAGCTATGGAATTAGTAGAGCTCCAGGGGTATAAATTGTCTCAATTTTTAAGAATAGAATTTTTGTTGAGGTTTTAGGTGGTAATATATCAAGCTTTGTCTTTGAAATACACATTTCTACATATAGCTTACAGCTCAAATATTTCTCTTCTCAAGTACAAAATATCTAAAACTTAAATTATAAAAATTGTCTAAATAAATATTTAATTTCTATTCATTTTTTTAGTCAGATGGGCTGTCTTTTGCTAATACAAGTATAAACTTCTCATGATCAGATTCTACTTTCTCACAAAAATGTTTCACTACATTTTATTATACAACTATTTAATGATTTAGCTTTTTCTTTTTAAAAATTTAACCTCGGAAATCAATATTTTTGGCTTTTTTTCCCCACAGTTGCCTTGAAACACATAAATCACTAATGTCTTTAAAAAACAGATCAGGAAGAATTCATATATTTGAAATGAATGCCTATGTGTGACCTTAATAAATCAATGTAAGTAGAAAAAAAATAGTTAATTTGTGTTCTTCAAATCTCTTAGGCTACTTCTGTGATTGATTTAATGTTACTTATTAAAACAAATAGGTTAACTAAATTAAAATGTTATAATCCATTAATGAAATTTCATTAAAAACTATAAGATAATTTTTAATTACTTGAATGAATAAATTTAGCTTTTACACATTTATACTAATATTTTCATTATATTTCTTAAAAAGTAAAGCAAAATGTTATTTAAGTTATTTTAATTTACCTAATTTTATAAAATTATCTAATTTTAAAAAGCATATGATTACAGAAAGAAAAACTTTTTTCCTAATATTGTGATCTAGACCATTTAAACGCATAGCTTGTCATATAAAAGACAGTTACTAATCTACTAGACAATACATTTTATCACGGTTTTACAAAGGACACAAAAATATTCAAGGAAAAATCCTTAGATTATCCTGCCAAAGAATATGTTTGTAATGAGAAAGAACTCACTGATACTATCTCTGTGAAACCAGAGATGATACAGTTACAGAAGACATTTTCTAAGGATCAAACCAGATAACTGCTATGGAAGTAAAACAAACAAAACTTAGAAAATATGTTTGAAATACTACATTATTACTCAAGTATCAAATGTTTCAAATGAACGTTTGGCATATCCTAAACTTATAAATTAATCCTAGCCACATAACCTTGATTTTGCCAACACAGTTGAATTAACTATATCCCACTCTCTCTGCTACTCCACATCACTAAAAGATGAGTCTGACTCAAAATAAAAATGTAGAAAGCTGATATCAGTAAGATGGTAGAATAGGAATCTCCACATCCCTTTTCCCCGCTACAGAGATATTGAACCAACAATACACAGATTTATTTCCTTTGTGAGAAACAGTGAAAACAGTTAAGAGTCTCCTGAATCCCAGGTGAATGCAAAATCAGCTGCATCAAAGCTGGTTTAAAAAAAAAAAAAGAAAAAGTGGCACTCACTCATTAGAGCCCTACCTGCTAGCTCAGTAAAGTACAATTGAGAAGGAATTCCCAGTTTATGTCTTCTCCCTGGAAAGGGGAATGAAAGACTGAAACACATGTCCAAAGTCAACACTTTGCAAGGGATTGCCAGAGGAACAAGTTTCTGTTTTGCCTGAATCTAAACACTGAGAAAGTTTTAGTCTGGGGATTCTCTGAGAACGAAGACAAATGTTTAGACTACATAAACTCACTTGCCAAAGTCTTCCTCACCTCAACTCAGTGCTGAAGGGGTGAGAGAAAATCCTCAACTTGTAACTTCTTAATGGAGAGGAAAAGAGATAGAATGTGTGCCCAATGTTCTGGTTTTTTGTAGGGTAGCCACAGGGACCAGTTTCTGTCTCATCCATGTCAAAGTGCTGACAGGACCCAGCGTATTCTACATGTCTGAAGGCCTTGAGAAGCAAAGAGAACTGGGGTGCCTGGTGCAGCTGCAGAGGATTTGGAATAAGCAGATGGAGGCTGAAACAACTTGATGGGCTCTCTCTCAGTGGGTAAAGTGTTTACCCAACATTCTGACTTGTGGAGACACTGTTTGAGGGACCATTTGTGTCTCATCTAACTCAAGAGTCCTGACACGACCCAGCATATTCTAGGATCCTGGAGGTTGTTGAGAACAAATGAAAGCTGTGTGGCTTGTGGCAGCTACAAAGAATCTTCAGTGTCATGGGCAAACACCAGAAAGAGCAAGTGCTTATAAGGTCCTAAAAAAGAAACTGGCAAACTCCTGTAATTAGGAAATTTATACATAGATGTTCAAGGAAGATACATCTACAGAAAATGTTGGAGAAACACTCAGAATCTGTAGCTTGGCTGATTGACAGAGGTCTTACCCTGTATGATGTCAGTCTTCAAAGATGGGGAGAAGTGGCTGTTTTTTCAAATGAATGAATTCCAGCAAAAAGTTACAAGACACATGGTAAAACAACAAAACGTGGCCCATTCCAAACTAAAACTCTAGAGACTGGTCATAAAGAAGTGAAGGTTCATAGATTACCTGTGAAAAAATTTAAAATGACAGTCATCAAGGTGCTCAGTGAGCTCAGGAAAATTATGCATAATCAAAATGAGAATATTAGCAAAGAGATAGAAATTATACAAAGAATCAAACAGAAATTTGGAGGCTAAAATACAATAAATGAATTGAAAAATGTAGTAGAAGGATTCAGTAGAAGACTTGACAAGAAGACAAAAGAATCAGTCAACCCAAAGACAGGTCATTTGAAGTTTTCTTGTAAGAGGAGTAATAATAATAATAGCAATAACAATAATAAAAATAATTTAAAAGTGTAAAGAAAGCATAATGAAACATCATCAAGCAAACCAATATATATATTGTGGAGTTTGCAGAAGGAGACTAGAGAGGGGGAAAGGAAAAAAGCTTATTAAAAAAAAAAAATGACTGAAAACATCCCAAATCTGGAGAAGGAACATGACACCCAGATTCACAGAGTCCAAAAACTTTTAGCTTGAAAGAACACAGACAAGTGTCCTTCAAAACTAAAGGAGAAAAAAGATATGCCAAGATAATGAAAAGCGGTAGGAATTCATCATCTCTAGACCAGTCTTATTTTAAAATATGGTAAAAGGAGTTGTTCAAAATGAAACAAAAGGATTTATACAACAACATGACAGCATATGGAAGTCTAAAGCTCACTCACTGGTAAAGGTAAGTATATACAAAACCACAGAACACTCTAATACTATACTGATGCACAAATGTTTTTAATTATGGTATAGAACATTAAAAGTATAGAAAAATTATAAAAATAACTATAAGTATAAAAATACATTAATGAATACACATATAAGCATATAAGCAATATGTAATTTCTGATATCAGTAACAATGTGCATGGAGGGAGAAGTAAAAGAATAGACTTTTTGTATGCCATTAATGTTAGTTAATATCAGCTTAAAATAGAATGTTATATCACAATATATTTAATGTAAACTTCATAGTAACCACAATAGAAATAGCCATTAAAGAAAATTAAAATGGAATAGAAGCATGTCACTACATGTAGCCGACTGCCATTACTACTACTTGAGACCATCATTACAGCAGTTACTACTGTTACTGCTTGAGACCATCACTACAAGACTGAATGAATGGACGAATGTAGAAATGATAACAGAAAACAAAAGTAACTATTTTAAGGAAAGGCTAGCATGGGGAAGAAGAAGAGAGCTCCCTGCTTCTAGTGAGGAAAGGCAGCCCCTGAGCTTCCAGAGCCCTTCTTATTTATTGGATAACAAGAGCAAGAAGGAGGAGGTAACAACTGGTCACCTGCTTAATTGATCACAGGTTCATATTGTTACTGACAGGCTTCAATTATGCCTCATCATTAAAAAAAAAAATTTGGTGCAGCCTCCAACAACTACAAACAGTCAACAAAATACAAAGCAAGAGAGCAAGAAAAGAAAAGGACTAAAGAGCTACAAGACAGACAGAAACAACTAAGAAAAGGCGATTGTAAGTACTCCTCAATCAGTAATCAATTTAAATGTAAATAGATTGAACTCTGTAATCAAGAGAAATAGAATGGCTAAATGTATTTAAAAAATAAAAATAAGATTCAACTATGTACTCTCTACAAGAGACCCACTTTATATTTAAAGAAACACATAGGCTGAAAGGGAAAGGAATGGAAAAGTTATTCTATGTAAATAATAATAAAAAAGTAGAAATGACCAAACTTAGACAAAATACACTTTGAATCAAAAAGTGTCACAAAAGACAAAGACATCATACAATAACAAAAGAGTCAATTTACTAGGAAGATATAACACATATATGTACTCAACTTCAGAAAACTCAATTATATGTGACAAACACCGACTTAACGGAAGGCAGAAATAAAATATAACACAATAATACTAGGGAGTTTCAACTCCGCTTTCAAAAACAGATAGAGAGCATTCAGACAGAAAATCAATAAGGAAACAGCGGATATGAAAACACTGTAGACGAACGGTACCTAACAGTCATACACAGAACACTCCCCCAAGAGCAGCAGAAAAGACTTCCCTCTTAAGCACACTCAAAGCATTCTCCAGGATAAATCACATGTCAGACACAAAACTCTGAACAAATTTAAAAAGGTTTAATCATTCCAATAATCTTGTCTAATCAAAATAGAATGAACCAAACAATAAATGCTTTTGGGGATGGAAACCCCATTCTCCATGATGTGCTTATTTCACATTGCATAACTGTATCGGAGCATCTCAGGTACCCCATAAAAATACACACTAGGTACCCACAAAAGTTTAATAAAAGTTAAAACTAATTTAAAAAGAAATCAATATTGAAAGAAAAATTGAAATTTCACAAATATGTGTAAATTAAATAACACATCTGATCCAAGGAATCACAGAAGACATCAAAAGGGAAATTAGAAAATATCTTGAAACAAATTATAACATATCAAACTTAAGAATGCAGCAAAAGTGGTACTAAGTGGGAAGTTTATAACAGTATATACCTTTGTGGAAAAAAAAAAAAGGCCGGGCGCCGTGGCTCAAGCCTGTAATCCCAGCACTTTGGGAGGCTGAGGCGGGTGGATCACGAGGTCAGGAGATCGAGACTATCCTGGCTAACATGGTGAAACCCCGTCTCTACTAAAAATACAAAAAAAAACTAGCCGGGCGTGGTGGCGGGCGCCTGTAGTCTCAGCTACTTGGGAGGCTGAGGCGGGAGAATGGTGTGAACCCGGGAGGCGGAGCTTGCAGTGAGCCGAGATCACGCCACTGCACTCCAGCCTGGGCAACAGAGCGAGACTCCGTCTCAAAAAAAAAAAAAAAAAAAAAAATACTTAGCCTGGAACAGTGGCTCACGCCTTTAATCCCAACACTTTGGGAGGCCAAGGCAGGCAGATCATGAGGTCAAGAGTTTAAGACCAGCCTGGCCAACATAGTGAAACCTCATCTCAACTAAAAATACAAAAAATTAGCCAGGCATGGTGGCAGGCGCCTGTAATCCTAGCTACTCAGGTTGAGACAAGAGAATCGCTTGAACATGGGAGGTGGAGGTTGCAGTGAGCTGAGATCGCGCCACTGCACACTAGCCTGGGCGATAATGCAAGATTTTGTCTCAAAACAAACAAACAAAATACTTATCTCAAATAAGCAACCTAATCTTCTATATGATGGAACTAGAAAAAGAAGAACAAACTAAGCCCAAAGTTAGCCGAAGGAAGGAAATAATAAAAGTCAGAGAATAAATAGGTGAAATCAAGACTAGAAAACTTAATATAGAAAAATTAATAAAACTATGAGTGGGCTTTTTGAGTAATTCATTTTAATTGACAAATCTTTAGCTAGCTTAAGAAAAAAGAGAGAAGACTTAGATAAATAAAATTATTAGTGAAAGACAAGACATTGTACCTGTTGCTACAGACACAAAAAGGATTATAGAAACTGTTATGAACAATTATACACCAACAGCCTGGATAACTTAGAAATGGATACACTCCTAGGAAAATATTACCAATAATAAATCATGAAAAAAATAGAAAGTTCTAACAGACCTACACACAACAAGGAGGTTGAATCATGGTCAAAAGCCTCCCAACAATGAAAAATCCAGGACCAGATTGCTTTATTGGAGAATTCTACCAAACATTTAAAGAACTCATGCTAATCCTTCTTAAACGCTTCAAAAAAAAAAAAAAAAAAAAAAAAAAAATGAAGAGGAGGAACTCTCCCAAACCCATTTTATTCAGCATTACTCTGATACCAAAGCCAGACAAAGACACTACGAGAAAAGAAAACTACAGGCAAATATCCCTGATAAACACAGATGCAAAAATCTTAAAAATATTATTTAGCTAATTGAATTCAATAGCACACAAAAAGGATCATGCACTATGATCAAGTACAATAGTTACAGAGATCTGCTGTACAACAATGTTCATCTATTACAGTACATACAGTACAGAACTGTACTGTATACTTAAAATTGTTAAGGAGGTAGATGTTCTGTTATGTGTTTTCTAACCAAAATAATAATAACAATAAAACATAAATGCAAAGAAAAAATGGAGTTGAGAGGGGATTGCTAGGCATTGTTCATTTAAATAATCAGGAACCTTACCAAAATTTTAAGACTTGACTTCTACCACTATCAGGATGCTTTTGGAATAAGACAAATACGCTACATGGTGATTTGGATTTTTAATTCATTTGCATTATATACAACATCAAGAAGAAAATAATAAAACAACATCTTAGGTTGTTTTACTTTGAGGAATTGCACAATTTTTAATAAAATACTGTGGTTGAAATCTGATTTGTTTGAGTATGGCTTTGTAAATTTCTTCAGTGAGCTGCAAAAGGAAACAGATTTTTACACTTTTTCCAGTTATGTAACTTTAAAACAACCAGCATGTACATATTTACAAAACACAAGAGAACTTTTATAGCTGACAGTTTAGCTACAAAATAACTCAACAAATTGGTAAAAAAATAAATCAATTTATTGATGCTATTTTATCTATGGCGAGTCTGTAATGTATAGTAGAAAGAATAAGGGCTTTGTTGCAAGACAGACCTAGGGACATCCTGATTAAATGTGACCAATTGTAAATTAAGCTTTCCTGAGTTTCAATGTAGAAGGTAACTTAGATTGTCTTTAAACTCATTACTACCACTATCTGAAAAGTACCACTGCACACAGGGAAAAACTAAACAGCTATGTGTGTACTGCCTGAACCCGGCTTCTTGACCACCATTGTTTGAAATAAAGATACCTTGGATATTTCGGATTGTAATTCATAGAGTTTGAGTACATGAAGAACATCTGTTTGGAACTGATGTTTTACATAGATCAGCATAACAGACGCACACAAACAGGTCGAGGGAGGACCCTGAGGATCCCGGTAGTTTTCCAGATTTTTTCCTGAGATCTCGATGGACTCTTGTTTTATTTCTGCATAATAAAATTTCTGATTTTATGCCTCTAATAGATCTTACCCTTCAGTTTCCCAAAACATAAAGAAGTGAAAATGTTGCCTAACTACCTTGCAGGGTCAGGCAATCTTCCGTGCAGGTAGCAGGTGCTCAATAAATGTTAACTATAATTTTTCACTTAGGAAACTAATCAGGTAAAATCAGAACTTGGCTCAAAGCATTTAACACCAGAAGGAACCTAAGAGCTATGAATCTGAGAAGGCTGGAACTAATCTCTGATGCATTATGTATTTCTAGAAATAATCACATTTTCTTTGAAAAATATTCTATAATTCTAATCTTATCCTTATTCAAAGACAATTTCTGTTAAAGAAAATACAGTTGGTCCTCTATATCCATAGGTCTGAACCTGTGAATTCAATCAATTGGGGATAAAAAAAAATGGAAAAATAAATAAATGAAAAATAAAAATACAATAAAATAATGCAAATAAAATACAGTATGATAACTATTTACATAGCATTTGCATCGTATTAGGTATTATAAGTAATCTAGATATTACTTAAAGTATATGGAATAATGAGTGTAGGTTACATGCAAATAATATGCCATTTTACATAAGGAACTTGAGCAGTCATGGACTTTGATATCTATGTGTTCCTAGAACCAATCCCCCACAGATACCGAGGGACAACTGCATGCATTATTTGTTAAAGGATTTTCATCTTTAACTGCTTAATTTTCATCAATATTAGATAGTAAAGGATCACACGTCACTGGAAATTAGGTTAAAAGAACAAGAATGTGGACTACGACTTAATCGTGCAATACAATTGATCATCTTTCATTGTGTCATCCAGGGATTGGTACTTGCAACATAATTCTTATGAAATATATTTTTCAAGTGTTAATAGCAGTTATCTCTTGAATGATTCAGTTATGGGTGATTTTATTTTCTTCCTTATCTTTATACTTTGTAACTTATCTTAAAATATAAATGAATATATATTATTTTTGCAACAAAAGCATATAATAAAATGAAATGGATAACTAGGAAGATGGTAGGTACTGTGGTATAATTAATATTAGAAAGAACTGCTTAATATTAATAATACTAAGATCAAAATATTTGCTCATGGAAAACATTTTTCATGCTCAATACATAATACTAAATAATCCTATCCAAGAACCCTATTTGTTCAATTTTTATGTAAATGAATCAGATGTACCAATTGTCATTTCTTCCATTTATTCTCCAAATATTTATTGCATCCTTGCTGCATACAAAGTATTGATCTAGCCTCTCTTTATTATTTTTGGTTTTATTCTTGATCGCTTTTAAAATTTGCTATGCTCTAATAATATTTTCTATATTTTTAACAGTGTCATGACACACACGAGTGTGAGCATCCATCCAAGTAAAACAAAAATTAAAAATCACAATAAAATACCAACTCTTGCATGTTATTGATCTATTTTTGTAATTAGAGCAGATCAAAGCTAATATATATAATAACATTATTCTCAAAAGTGTGTTGATGAAAATCATGAATTTCAGAGTGAGAAGCATGAGTCTGAGTCTTAGCTCTGTCAGTAGCTAGTTATATGACCTTGGACATGTTACTTACTTTTCCATATGCCTCAGCTTTATCATACCTTAAAAAAAGCATAGGGATGTTAAGAGGATTAAAATAAATGAGAATGCAGCTCAGTAAATGTAAAATAACAAATAGGATATGTAATATATACTAAGCACCATATAATAGAAACTGTTTTATTATTTTCACCCACTATGGGACTGTTGCCTGAAATGTTAGCAATCTTGATCAAATAAGTCATTTGGAAAATGATGAGAATTGTTATTTTCACACATAGAAATCTAACTTAACTACTTGTGTAAATCTAAACCTACTTATTACAAATAATTCTAGCTCACTTCACTGTGCATGTATGATGTAGAATCTCCAAATCTCATGGATGTGAATTTTCAACTTTATACTCTGAATAGATAACTCATAAGAATAACTTTTGAACTCACAGACTGAAGCTGGGCTTGACATCGGATATCATTATTTTTACAATGAGATTAATTGTGTGTGTGAAAGCATGGTAAAAGCCACTGATAGTTTTTTTCAAAATAAATTGACTGGAACAGTACCACTGATAAATGCTATGTATGGACAGAGGAACATAAACCTGCAAAACACGTGGCCTTTCATTCCTTATCATAACAAAAAACTCTTTGGAAAATAGGAAAGAACATTTTTAATCTTATAGAAATTTCGAGACATCTCCAAGGAAACTATTGTTAAGCATTTTCCTTTATTTAACTGTCCATGAGCAACACAATTCAGTACTTTTGTAACAGGAATCCTTCTGCTATCCCCAATCCCGCCCTCACCATGTGTAATCAACCACTTATCCAAGATAGAACTTTGGAAGTAATCCTTGAGTCATCTTTCTCAAGCAACATTCCACCTGAATTTAGTGAATTACTCACAAATCAAAAAGGTTTACATTTCTCATGTTCATCCCTTCCATAATCTTTACTTAACCCATATATCTCCAAGTTTAGACAAAGTCTTTTCCTCCTGATTCACTCTAAAAACCCTCCATTTGATCTCCCTGACTCTAGTTTTGAAATCAATCTTTTATGCCTTTGCCAGAAACATTTATTTTAAATACGTTTGAAACATTTCAACTATTTTCTGCTGCCTACAATACCCTGACCAGTTTCATCAATGAAAAAAATAAACTTTCACAATTGACCCAGGCTTTTTAAACTTCCTCAAACAGAAAACTCATTTATAGCCAATGTTGCCTTTCTTGAACCTACTTTTCCTATGCCTTCCACCAACTACTCCCAACATCCAGCTTTATCCCCCAGCCCGCAACTCAGTGTAGTACCAATTCTATCAGTCCAAATACACCTGTGGAAAATCACTATTGCTGCACTAATTAAACTGCATTATGATTATCTGTCTCTCTGTAAACCTAGGTGATTAACTCTTGTAAAGGGAGTAGTATGGGATGAGAGTAAGAACTTTGAGATTAAACAAGCCTTTGTCAAATTTTGGTGAGCAGTTTACCACTATGTAATGTTGGGCATATATTTAATCTCTCCATACATCAAATTCTATATTCAAAAATGAGTTATCGAGAGATATAAGTGAATATAATATCTGCAATTCATTTTGAAATATTTCAACATATACATGATATTTAAATTTGATCAGAAATACACACCCACTACAGAATGATAAATTAATATTTGAAATATTCTAGTCAAATGTTCACATCAGACCTGCAGTTACTCCAATGTTTTCAACCCCCTTTGTCTGTGCTAAATATAAAAAGATTCATTATTTACCATTATAAATTATTTAAATATTATTTAAGTAATTGATTTGCTTGTTTAATAAGTTGTTCACTATTTACGTTAGAAAGATGTTCACTGCCTATCCTTTAGTTTATTAGTCTGTTTTCATGCTGCTGATAAAGATATACCTAAGACTGGGCAATTTACAGACAAAAAAAAAAAAAAAGAGGTTTAATGGACTTTCAGTTCTACGTGACTGAGGAGGGCTCACAATCATGGAAGAAGGCAAGAAGGAGCAACTTTCATTTTACATGGATGGCAGCAGGTAAAGAGAGGACTTGTGCAGGGAAACTCCCATTTTTAAAAGTATCAGATCTCATGAGACCCATTCACTATCATGTGAATAGCATGGAAAAGACCCACCCCATGATTCAATCATCTCCAACCGAGTCTCTCCCAAAACACATGGGAATTATGGGAGCTAAAAGATGAGATTTGGGTAGGGACACAGAGCCAAACCATATCATTTAGCCCCTAGCCCCTCCCAAATCTCATGTTTTCACATTTGAAAACCAATTATGCTTTCCCAACGGTCTCCCTAAGTCTCAACTCAATTCAGCATTAACTCAGCAGTCCACAGTCCAAAGTCCCATCTGACACAAGGCAAGTCATTTCTGCCTATGATCCTGTAAAATCAAAAGGAGGTCAGTTACTTGCTAGATATAGTGGGGGTACAGACATTGGGTAAATGCAACCATTCCAAATGATAGAAATTGGCCAAAACAAAGGGACTACAGGGCCCCTGAAAGTTCAGCAGGGCAGTCAAACCTTACAGCTCCAAAATGATATCCTTTGACTCCATGTCTCACATCTGGGTCATGCTGATATAAGAAGTGGATTCCCATGGTCTTGTGAAGCCCTACCCTTGTGGTTGTGTGGAGTATAGCCTCCCTTTCGGTTGCCTTCATGTGCTGGTGTTGAGTGCCTGTAGCATTTCTGGGCACATGGTGCAAGCTATCAGTGGTTCTACCATTCTGGGGTCTGGAGTATGATGCCCCTCTTCTCACAGCTCCACTAGGCAGTGTCCCAGTAGGGACTCTGTGTGGGGGCTCCCACTCCACATTTCCCTTCTGCACTGCCCTAGCAGAGGTTCTCCAAGAGGACCCTACCCCTATAGCAAACTTCTGCTGGGCATCCAGGAATTTTCACACATTTTCTGAAATCTAGGCAGTGGTTCCCAAATCTTACTTCTTGACTTCTGTGCACTTGCAGGGTTGGCACCACGTAGAGACTGCCAAGGTTTGAGGCTTGCACTCTCTGAAGCCACAGCCCAAGCTCTATGTTGGCCCCTTTCAGCCAGGGTTAGAATGCCTGGGATGTAGGACACCAAATCCTTAGGCTGCATGCAGCATGGGGACCCTGGGCCTGACCGAGGAAACCACTTTTTCCTCTTAGGCCTCTAGGCCTGTGATGGGAGAGGCTGTCGTGGAGACCTCTGACATGCCCCGGCCACATTTGCCCCATGGTCTTGGGGATTAACATCTGACTCCTCCTTACTTATTCAAATTTCTGCAGTCTGATTGAATTTCTTCTCAGAAAATGGGATTTTATTTTCTATCACATTGTCAGGCTGCAAATTTTCTGAACTTTTATGCTCTGTTTGCCTTTTAAAACTGAATGCCTTTAACAGCAACCAAGTCACCTCTTCAGTGCTTTGCTGCTTAGAAACTTCTTCTGCCAGATACCCTAAATCATCTCTCTCAAGTTCAAAGTACCACAAATCTCTAGGGTAAGGACAAAATGCCACCAGTCTCTTTGTTAACACATAACAAATCACCTTTGCTCCAGTTCCCAGCAAGTTCCTCATCTCCATCTGATACCACCTCAGCCTAGATTTCATTGTCCATATCATTATTGGCATTTTGGTAAAAACCATTCAAAAACTCTTTAGGGAGTTCCAAACTTCTCCATATTTTCCTGTCTTCTTGTGAGTCCTCCAAACTATTCCAACATCTGCCCGTTACCCAGTTCCAAAGTTACCTCTACATTTTTGGGTATCTTTTCAGCAATACCCTATTCTACTGGTACTAATTTACTGCATCAGTCCATTTTCATGCTGCTGATAAAGATATTCCAGAGACTGGGCAATTTACAAAGAAAGAGGTGTAATGGACTTACATTTCAATGTGGCTGGGGAAATCTTGCAATCATGGCAGAAGGCAAGGAGGAGCAAGTCACATCTTTCACATATGTCAGCGGGCTAAGAGAGGACTTGTGCAGAGAAATTCCCATTTTTGAAACCGTCAGATCTCATGAGATCCATTCACTATCACATGAACAGCATGGGAAAGATCCATCCCCCCATAATTCAATCATCTCCCACTGAGTCCCTCCCACAACATGTGGGAATTATGGGAGCTATGAGATAAGATTTGGGTGGGGACAGAGAGCCAAACTATATCAGTTAGCAAGAATTTATTTTTAGAAATTCTACTTTGCATGTGTCAAACAAAAGAATCCAGTGAAACCAATAACTTACACACTTTAGAAATGCATCCTAAACTTAGGAGTCCAATCATACCTATAATCAAAGCTGACAGGAGAGCTTGTTGATATTTCTGCTAGAATATTGTTTTATGTACCAGAAGCAGCATTTTGTGCACAGTGCTGATGAGAGCACATCAGGGACAGAAAACTAGTTCTTCCTAGAGCTTAGAGAACATGAGGAAGATTATCACTGAGCCTGCTTGCCAAAAAGATTTTATGTGGGCAAATTCTTGTCTGAGAGTTGCATTCAGTTGAAACATACTTCTTCGTAGCAATGTAAAGAGATAGAATACCTTGCCCCATCACTAAGGCCACTGATTTCTACCAAAGAAATTATATCATAATGAGTGAAAATATTTCTTAAATAAATGTACATTAATGAAATAACTTTGATTATTCAAACTATAGAACTTAGTATGTGCAGACATATCTTGGAGATACGGATTTGATTCCAGACCATCACAATACAGGGAATATTCCAACAAGGTGAGTTAAAAGAATCTTTTGGTTTCTCACTGCATGTAAGAGTTATGTTAGTCAGGCACCGTGGTTCATGCCTGTAATCCCAGCAATTTAGGAGACTGAAGCAGGAGAATTGCTTGAGCCCAGGGGTTTCAGACCAGCCTGGGCAACGTGGCAAAATCCTGTGTCTACAAAAAATACAAAATAATTAGCTGGGTGCTGTGGCTCATGCGTATATTCCCAGCTACTTGGGAGGTTGAGGTGGAAGGATTGCTTGAGCCCACAAGTCAAGACTTCCATGAGCCATAATCATGGCACTGAAATCCAGCCTGGACAACGGAGCAAGATCTTGTCTTGAAAGAAAAAAAAAAAAAAGAGAGAGAGAGAGTTATGTTTAAACTATACTATAGTCTATTAAGTGGGCAATAGAATTATGTCTAAAAATGCGTTACACACCTTAATTTAAAAATACTTTATTGCTAAAAATGCTAATAATCAACTGAGCCTTCAGCAAGTCCTCAACTTTTTGCTGATGGAAGGTCTTACATCTATGTTGATGACTGCTGACTGTTCAGGGTGATGTTGCTGAAAGTTGAAGTGGCTGTGGAAATTTCTTAAACTAAGACAATTGAATTTTCCACATTGACTCTTCCTTTCACAAAAGATCTCTCTGTAGCATGTGATGTGCTTCTTAACAACATTTTATTCATAGTATAACTTCCTTCAAAATTAGAGTCATAAACTAAGTTTATGTATCAACTAAACACTTGGTTGTCATTTTGACAATGTTTACAGCATCTTCATCAGAAGCAGATTTTATCTCTGAAGACATTTTCTTTGCTCATCCATAGGAAGAAACTTGTCATTGGTTCAAATGTTACCATGATATTGCAGCAATTCAGTTACATCTTCAGGCTCCAATTGTAATTCTACCTATCTTGCTCTTTCTACCACATCTGTAGCTCCTTCTTCCGTTGAAGTCTTGAATCCCTTAAAGTCATACAGGAGGATTAGAATCAACTTCTTAGAAACTCCTATTCATGTTGCTATTTTGACCTCCTGTAACTCAGAAATTTTCTTAATGGCATCTAGAATGGTGAAACCCTTCCCGAAGGTTTTCAATTTACTTTACTCCTCTACATCAGAGGAATCACTATCTATGGCAGCTATATCTGTACAAAATGTATTTCCTGAATAATAAAAGTTGTAAGTCAAAATTACTCATAACATTGGGCTGCAGAATGGATTTTTCATTTACAGGCATGAAAACAACATTTATCTTCCTGTAAATCTCCATCAGAGCTCTGGGGTGACCAGGTGCATTGTCAATGAGCAGCAATATTGTAAAAGGCTTTTATTTTGTTTCTCTGAGCAGTAGGTCTCAACCGTGGGCTTAAAATAGTCCATAAGTCATGCTGTAAACAGATGTGCTGTCATTCAGATTCTGTTGTTCCATTTATAGAGCAAAAGCAGAGTAGATTAGGAATAATTCTTAAGACCCTTAAGATATTTTAAATGGTAAATGAGCATCAGTTTCAACTTCAGATCACCATCTGCACTAGCCCTTAACAAGAGTCAGATTCTCCTTTGAGGCTTTGACATCAGGCATTAACTTGTCTCCAGCTATGAAGTCCTAGATGGCATGTTCTTCTAAGAAAAAGCTATTTTGTCTACATTGAAAATCTTTTGTTCAGTGTACCCGCCTTAATTATCTTAGCTAGGTCCCTGGATAACTTGGTCCAGCTTCTACATTAGCATTTGCTGCTTCACCTTGCACATTTATGTTGTGAAGGCTTTTTTCCTCAAACCACATGAGCCACTCTCTGCTATCTTCAAATTTCCCTCTTGAGTTTCCTCACCTCTCTTAGCTTTAATTTAAATGAAGATAATTAGGCCCTTCCTCTAGATTAGGATTTGTTTAAGAGAATATTATGGCAAAGTTGATCTTCTCTTCAGACCACTAAAACTTTCTCCATGTCAGCAGTAAGGGTGTTTTGCTTTCTTACCACTTGTAGCACTTTTAATTTCCTCAAGACATGTTGCATTACATGCACACCTTAGCTAACTGCTTGATACAAGAAACTTAGCTTTCAGCCAGTCTTGGCTTTCAACATTCCCTCCTCACTAGGCTTAATCGTTTCCAGTTTTTTTATTTTGTTTTGTATTGTTTTGTTTTGTTTTGTTTTGTTTTTTGCTTTGAGATGAAGTCTCGCTCTTGTCCCCCAGGCTGGAGTGCAGTGGTGTGATCTTGACTCACTGCAACCTCTGCCTCCCGGGTTCAAGCGACTCTCCTGCCTCAGCCTCCTGAGTAGCTGGGATTACAGGTGTCTGCCACCACACCCAGCTGATTTTTTGTATTTTTAGTAGAGACGGGGTTTCACCATGTTGGCCAGGCTGGTCTCAAACTCCTGACCTTATGTGATTCACCCACCTCAGCCTCCCAAAGTGCTGGGATTACAGGTGTGAGCCACCGCGACTGGCCTATCATTTCCACTTTTTAATTTAACCTGAGACAAGCAACTCTTTCATTTGAACATTTGTAGTCCATTGTAGGGCAATGAATTAGTG
This sequence comes from Macaca fascicularis, assembly GCF_037993035.2. Lineage (NCBI taxonomy): Eukaryota > Metazoa > Chordata > Mammalia > Primates > Cercopithecidae > Macaca > Macaca fascicularis. Next base: position 75,994,892 of record NC_088376.1, read on the forward strand.
TAATTTCAATATTGTGTGTCTTTAGGAACATTTGAGGAGAAAGAGAGAGAAGAATGGCTACTTAGTGTTGCAGTCAGAACACATACAGTATTTACCCATTAAGTTTGGTGTTTTTTTATGGGTACAGGTATGGTGCCCCAACCAATTACTGTAATAACAGCAAAGATTCCTGATCAAAAGTAATCACCATTAGTGAAACGACAATAATAAAAGTCTTTGAAATATTATGAGAATTACCAAAATGTGACACAGAAACACAAAGTAAATGCCTGCTGTTGGAAAAACAATACCTGTAGATTTGCCCACTTGTCATCCACCTTTAATTTGTAAAATCTGCAATATGCAGTATCTATAAAGTATAGTAAAGTGAAATGCAATAAAACAAAATATGCCTGTAGTATTTACAATTTTAAAATATGTAACTATGTGTTTATCTTTATATCCCCATTGCCTACAGTTTTTCAGCCTTGGTACTACTTACATTTTGGGCCAGATAATTCTTTGTTTGGAGGCTGTACAATGCATTGTAACATGTTTAACAATATCCATGACTTCTACTCAATTGGTATCAGTAGCACTTCCTAGTTATGACAATCCAAAATGTCTCTAAAGACAACCATATATTCATTAGAGGGACAAAATCACCTTGAGGTGAGATCTATTGCTTGCACATAACACAATGCCTGGTATATACTACAGGTTCAATTTTTTTTAATTAGAAGTTTTATATTTCAATGGTTATTTGGTTCACATGAAGCTAAATTATTTCAATCCTCGAGGATCCAGAATCCAAAAGTAAAAACTTCATTAGAACCTTTTTACTTTTTATGCAACTTTTATAATGACCAAAAAATTTTATTGTCCAAATTTTATTTATTATGACCATTCTAGATTAATAATTAGTAAGCTCCAGAGGTAGGAGAATGTATTTTTCAGAAGGAAATGGAGACAAGCCACAAATTTTCTTATTTTCTCTTCCTCTGTATGAATAAAAATTATTTCTGAACTTTTAACTCAAGGAGATGGAAATAATTGCTAAAAAATGTTTATTAAATGGGATAAGAAAAGTTGTTTTATGTAAGAATTGTATCCTGTAATTGTAGTGTCTTTTTTTCTTACTAAAACAATGTGTAAAATAATTACTTACACTTAAAATCATCTAACTTTGCTTTACTGTTGAAAAAGCCCAGTCTTGTTCTCTCACCAATTTACATATGCCAGATTGGTAAAATCAGGTACACAGTAAATCCTCACCAAACCTCCAAGGTAAGAGAGTAATATGTAACTCTTGTGCTACATATAGTCAAAAGAAAAAAAATGCATAAATAATATCTTTTGTGAGCTTAGAATTTAAAACCTAACTTAAAAAAAGTTTACTTATTAAATATTTTGATATTGAATCTGTGACTACTCTTATAAAAAGAGTGTGGTAGACATGATACTACGTTACTCCTGAGATCAAGTAATTTCTAATTTGCGTTTAGAAACTTTTGGAAACTCATAAGGTAATTTCAATTAATATCAATATAAAGATACTCAGCACGCTATATTTCACACATTGATAATGTAATCTTTAATTCTTGGAATTTTTATATAATCAAAATCTCATAAAGAGAATAGTTTTGTGTACAACATTTTTATTTATATGTCATAAAATACAGCTCTCCCAAAAGGAAAAACAATACATGAATAAATTAACTCCAAAATTATCCACTTTTGGTATTATCAATAATTTTTATTTTCTCCCATACACTAGCTCTACAGTTTTTAAGTAATATGTGGTTTAAGAAATGTAACTTTTAAAATATTTGGCTCTTGGCAGATCTGTTATTTCCTTCTATATGTATAAAGTGGCACAAGTTTTTATGTATTTGAAAAACATTTCTTGAATCCCTATTTTGTGGCAAACATTGTACTACATTATGAAAATTGTTGAGCAAGAGTATTAGAAATTATATTTGGTCATGAATCATAAAACGGAAATTCTAGTCCATAAATTAACATTGTTAAGTACTCTTTATTATATTGGTTTTAGTACCTTATTTGTGTGAAAACTGTGATTTTTAACTCAATGTATTATGTTCATTGCATTATTTTGATTCTTATAACAATCCTGTAAGAAATTTATGACCTCTATTTTGAAATAAGAAACTTGGAAAAACAACTTCTCTGAACTTCCCCCCCCCCCCCACCACCTAGTAATAATGAAAGTAGCTATTTCCAGGGTTGTCATGGAAATCATGTCCAGTCATGGGCAAGAGTGGCCCATACAAACTTCAGGTGATATTATTATGATAAATGACATTGAATAGTCTTTTTCAGCGCAATAATCCTTTTACAGTTCTACTTCACTTCACCACTTGGATGGTTAATAGGCAATTCAGAGGTAATATGTACAAAAACAAATTGTACAGTTCTGTTCTAACCTTGTCACTTAAATATGCTCCTTTCCAAGTCCTCCCACAACTCAGTGGAAGATATTATTACAGTTTCTCAGGCCAAAAAAAGAGAAATAAAGTAATTTTTTAAAAAAGAAACACACATGACAAAACAGAAAACAAAAATCTCCTGGAAACTTCGGTCTTATAATCCACATCTATCTATAAGCAAATTCTTCCCTCCTGCTATACTTTCTTACATATATATAGATTTCAACCTCTAATGTTACAACCTTATTTCATCAGCTTTGATAATTGCAATAGCGGCCTATCTATTCTTCTGCTTGAACCCTTACTTTATTTAAATATTTTCTTACATAGATGTCAGATGTCACTTATCTACCCTTGAACAAGTACCTAGCCACTAAAGTCAGAGTAAAGCCAAAGCCTTTAAAATAGTTTCCACTGACCAGTACAAGTTACACAACCTCTTTTTCTTTGTTACCTCATCTGTCAACCTCCGTTTTCATTAACCGTGCAAGCAAACATCTCCCCAAATCTCATCTTTGTTATTGAACATTTGGTCTGATTACTCTCGTACTCAGAAACGCAATTGTCTCATTTCCTACAAGTCACTGTGCAATGTCATCTTACCAGAGAAATTTCCCCTGTCACTACTTGCCATAGCAGGCATGTGATTATAGAACAGGTCATTTCTAGGTAACTGGGTCACTTAACCTAAAATCACTAACTGAAAATGACCCATGCTTTGTTTTATATCACAATTTCCAATAGGCAAGTCTAGAAGAAAGATTTGACAGAGTGATTTGGATGAGAAGCTACTTTTTAAATATAAGTAGTCTCTGGGGATTGCCATGATATGAATTCTTATAAATGAGAACAACAATTTTAAAAACATTGTGGAATTAGTGGCAAAGCTCAAAATAAGGAAAATTAGAGAATTCAAAAGTAATATATTATCAAAAAAGTAAATAATGTCAACTATTTTGTAAACTTGCAAAATCTTTAGAAGGTGTTTTAGAGTTAGAAAATGTCATATTCAAATGCGATTATAACTATAAATAAATCACTATATTCTTATTATGTTGTTATATCTGCTTCTTTGTTTTCACTGATAATCACAATTTAGACAGTCTTTTTTATTAATGATTAATTTGCTCTACTTACTCACCATTGTACAGGGAGCATTCATACTATTAAAAGACAGGCATGATTTAAAAAAGGAAGCATTTCATCTTTAATAAGTGATTTTTTCAAACATAATTATATACTGTTAATTACTGTTTTTACCTTTTCTCAATGTTTCATTCCCTCTTTGTCTTTATGTTACTTGTTTCTCTAGGAGCATTTATCAAAAGATTTAAGTGACAAAATCTTTCATAGAGAATAATGTGGACAAACATTCATACTTTATGTAAAAGTGCTAGGAAAGGAAATAAAATATTTCATTTCTCAAAAAAACATTAAGTCTATTAGCAAAAGTAATAACTTGTATCTTTTCTACATTTGATTTCTGCATGACGATAATAAAAGTCAAGTCCGTATTTGAAACTAGAGAAATGTCAAATTAAAATTATGTATAAAACCTCTGTGTTACTTTCTTTGATCACTACTAATGTTGAATTGATGGTCAGTCACTTTAAGAGACCGCTGGCTTTCAGAAGCTGCTGGTTCTCTGAAGTTTTTGATACATTGATGAGAGACTTTGTATCTTTTGTTATTGGGATCTATAATATAAAAAATAATAATATAATTATTTGTGATAGACATTTTCTATTTTCAAATGGACATGTTTATTAATTAAATATAAAATATATGTCACATAATTAGTGTACACAATTAGTAAATTGAAGTAATCTTCTGGAAGAAAATACATTATTAAAAGTATAAGAAACATTGTAATATTTAAGGTTTTTAGTCTGACAGAGATAATGAGTATTTTCTTATTTTCAGGTCAATCTGTAAATTACTTTTTTAATACAAGCCTAAATCTATAGGTTCATATAACCAGATTTTGAATAAATTTAAATAAATTTTAGTATAAAATAAACATAGTATCTTGAAATTACATTGCTTTTCATGGTCTTACAAATTATAATTATTTCTCTTCAGAATGCATTTACTTTTAAATTGATGGAGTTTTGTGGCTACTGACAACATTCCCATTGTCTAACATAGGTGAATAAATATTTACCAATATTTAAATATAATAACTCAAACTGCTTTTCACTCTCACTCATCATATTTATTTTCAATTTAATTACCTTTCTGCAAACACTAGACTTAAAACCAGTTTCGGCCAGGCGCTGTGGCTCACGCCTGTAATCCCAGCACTTTGGGAGGACGAGGCGGGCGGATCAGGAGGTCAGGAGATCGAGACCATCCTGGCTAACACGGTGAAACCCCGTCTCTACTAAAAATACAAGAAATTAGCCGGGCACGGTGGCGGGCGCCTGTAGTCCCAGCTACATGGGAGGTTGAGGCAGGAGAATGGCGTGAACCCGGGAGGCAGAGCTTGCAGTGAATCGAGATCACGCCACTGAACTCCAGCCTGGGCGACAGAGCAAGACTCCGTCTCAAAAAAAAAAACAACAAAAAGTTTCTAGGCATCATATAGTTTGACAACTATATGATGTATTCTTTGTTAATTTTCACTTGCAAAATGTAGAGGACAAAAAGATTCATATAATAGGTTTGTATATATGTTTGAGATATATATATATATAAGTTTTTATATATATCCTTGTTCCAGATAAAGTCAATCTCAGAATGCCAGGAGTCTTAATTTGTTAATGAACCTTTTAGTAATTTTATACTAAATATTTAAAAATGTATGTTATTTCCATTTTTTTTTATGCTCACTGTCTAGAAAGTGTAAGGTTGATACCAATTGGGGTTAACAGAAACATCTGGACCTAGAAAAACAAGTAAAATGTATAGAATTAATACAAAATTAATATATTGTGACATTTATGCAAATATAATTATGCTCTATCTGCTAAATAATTGTTGATATATATTTGTGGTAAAAATAGCAGAAAACTAGGAATAAAATACAGATATTCATTGTAAATCTTGTTGCTAATTCTGCATAATGGATACATCATCTTCTGAAACTAATTTCTTAGCTTAAAATTAGCTTGACTTAATGAAATCAATGGCTCTCCATTAGAGAATATTGCATGAAAGCATTTCACTAATGCACATATAACTACAGAAAATTTAATCTGTAAATTTTTGGAGGGGGGTCTGTAGCTATTGTTGGATCCTAATTGTTAATAATTATAAAGCTATGTAACAAAAGAAGCAAAATCGATTATCTCCATGGCCCTTTTTATTTCCAAATTTCTTTGGTTCAGTTCTACATGGAATTCATTAACTTCCTCTGTTTTAAAATACCATTACTAACTGAGAGTATAAATGAGCGTGTTACAAATAATTTGCACAGATAACAAAAACTGTAATTTGAATATTCTGAAAACCAAATCTTGAACTAGAGATGATTGGCTATCTGACTCTGTGTTCTGAGAAGCACACTGGTAATATTATTTCCAAACAGAGTAGGTGGATACATGCTCCTAAATTCGACTTTAAGTCCTTACAAGGGAGAGATGGAGAGAGAGAGACAGAAAGACAGAGAACAAAAGAGAGACAGGACATAAGCACCACTATAGACTTGTATAATTAAAGAGCATGTTGTTCTTAGAGAAAAGTGTACTTCACCTGTGTTTGTTCTTGTCTTTTGGTCAGTTTTATAGCCATTATTGATTCCAAAGAAGCACCAGGGAAGGAAAGACTAACTCAGTGGGTGTCAATAGCAGCCACACTGTCCACTCACTGCCTGTGAAAGCAACACAAAAATTGCATTATATGTGATTTTCCATCATGCCACTATTAAATTTTCACATAGAGCTTCATTTTGCCTATGCCAATGAAAATGCTCATTGCTCTTTCCACAAAACATGCTTTATCATAAAATTCACCGGGATTTTCTGGAAACACACACACACACACACACACATTTTAGTCAGAAGGCCAAGGATTGTAACTGCATATCTGCCACACCATCAAATAAGCAGTTTAGCTAAAATGTCCTAATCCTCCATTGTCACATCTGAAAAAGAGTACTTTACTTGCATTCAATGGCTAGGATGAGTATTAACTGTGATGATATTTACAAATGTTTGTATGCCACATGGACTATAATGAATGAATAACAAACAGGAGGCAACCATAATACACCACACATCCAGCTGAAAATTGGAATATGTCTACAAATTGCTGTAAAACTTTGAACTGACATATATATTTATGATCCTTAGAAACTTAAGTAAATAATAGTCAATTAAACTTAGTGATTAACCTTTTCAAATTACTTGTTTTAAGGAGACATATCTTCCAAGATAGATTTTCATGTATACACAACCCATAATACATTTACATATTTATAGACCATAATTTAATGAACAGCAATAATGAGCTTTATTAAATATATTAGAATAATTTTACAGGAGAAAAATTTATATAAATATGCATGAATACAACATACACAGTGAAATAGGGATAATTTTTTTTTTTTTGGGTGAGAAATTTCTCTTTTATTTCTAATTTAAGTGTTTTTTTTAAATTTATTTATTATTATTATACTTTAAGTTGTAGGGTACATGTGCATAACGTGCAGGTTTGTTACATATGTATACTTGTGCCATGTTGCTGTGCAGCACCCATCAACTCGTCATTTACACCAGGTATAACTCCCAATGCAATCCCTCCCCCATCCCCCCTCCCCATGATAGGCCCCGGTGTGTGATGTTCCAATTCCTGAGTCCAAGTGATCTCACTGTTCAATTCCCACCTATGAGTGAGAACATGCGGTGTTTGGTTTTCTGTTCTTGTGATAATTTGCTAAGAATGATGGTTTCCAGCTGCATCCATGTCCCTACAAAGGACACAAACTCATCCTTTTTTATGGCTGCATAGTATTCCATGGTGTATATGTGCCACATTTTCTTAATCCAATCTGTCACTGATGGACATTTGGGTTGATTCCAAGTCTTTGCTATCGTGAATAGTGCCACAATAAACATACGTGTGCATGTGTCTTTATAGCAGCATAATTTATAATCCTTTGGGTATATCCCCAGTAATGGGATGGCTGGGTCATATGGTACATCTAGTTCTAGATCCTTGAGGAATCGCCATACTGTTTTCCATAATGGTTGAACTAGTTTACAATCCCACCAACAGTGTAAAAGTATTCCTATTTCTCCACATCCTCTCCAGCACCTGTTGTTTCCTGACTTTTTAATGATCGCCATTCTAACTGGTGTGAGATGGTATCTCATTGTGGTTTTGATTTGCATTTCTCTGATGGCCAGTGATGATGAGCATTTTTTCATGTGTCTGTTGGCTGTATGAATGTCTTCTTTTGAGAAATGTCTGTTCATATCCTTTGCCCACTTTTTGATGGGGTTGTTTGTTTTTTTCTTGTAAATTTGTTTGAGTTCTTTGTAGGTTCTGGATATTAGCCCTTTGTCAGATGAGTAGATTGCAAAAATTTTCTCCCATTCTGTAGGTTGCCTGTTCACTCTGATGGTAGTTTCTTTTGCTGTGCAGAAGCTATTTAGTTTAATTAGATCCCATTCGTCAATTGTGGCTTTTGCTGCTGTTGCTTTTGGTGTTTTAGACATGAAGTCTTTGCCCATACCTATGTCCTGAATGGTACTACCTAGGCTTTCCTCTAGGATTTTTATGGTATTAGGTCTAACATTTAAGTCTCTAATCCATCTTGAATTAATTTTCGTATAAGGAGTAAGGAAAGGATCCAGTTTCAGCTTTCTACTTATGGCTAGCCAATTTTCCCAGCACCATTTATTAAATAGGGAATCCTTTCCCCATTTCTTGTTTCTCTCAGGTTTGTCAAAGATCAGATGGCTGTAGATGTGTGGTATTATTTCTGAGGACTCTGTTCTGTTCCATTGGTCTATATCTCTGTTTTGGTACCAGTACCATGCTGTTTTGGTTACTGTAGCCTTGTAGTATAGTTTGAAGTCAGGTAGCGTGATGCCTCCAGCTTTGTTCTTTTGACTTAGGATTGTCTTGGAGATGCGGGCTCTTTTTTGGTTCCATATGAACTTTAAAGCAGTTTTTTCCAATTCTGTGAAGAAACTCATTGGTAGCTTGATGGGGATGGCATTGAATCTATAAATTACCTTGGGCAGTATGGCCATTTTCACGATATTGATTCTTCCTATCCATGAGCATGGTATGTTCTTCCATTTGTTTGTGATCTCTTTTATTTCACTGAGCAGTGGTTTGTAGTTCTCCTTAAAGAGGTCCTTTACATCCCTTGTAAGTTGGATTGCTAGGTATTTTATTCTCTTTGAAACAATTGTGAATGGAAGTTCATTCCTGATTTGGCTCTCTGTTTGTCTGTTACTGGTGTATAAGAATGCTTGTGATTTTTGCACATTAATTTTGTATCCTGAGACTTTGCTGAAGTTGCTTATCAGCTTAAGGAGATTTTGGGCTGAGACAATGGGATTTTCTAAATATACAATCATGTCATCTGCAAACAGGGACAATTTGATTTCTTCTTTTCCTAACTGAATACCCTTGATTTCTTGCTCTTGCCTAATTGCCCTAGCCAGAACTTCCAACACTATGTTGAATAGGAGTGGTGAGAGAGGGCATCCCTGTCTTGTGCCAGTTTTCAAAGGGAATTTTTCCAGTTTTTGCCCATTCAGTATGATATTGGCTGTGGGTTTGTCATAAATAGCTCTTATTGTTTTGAGGTATGTTCCATCAATACCGAATTTCTTGAGCATTTTTAGCATGAAGGGCTGTTGAATTTTGTCAAAAGCCTTTTCTGCATCTATTGAGATAATCATGTTGTTCTTGTCTTTGGTTCTGTTTATATGCTGGATTATGTTTATTGATTTGCGAATGTTGAACCAGGCTTGCATCCCAGGGATGAAGCCCACTTGATCATGGTGGATAAGCTTTTTGATGTGCTGCTGAATCCGGTTTGCCAGTATTTTATTGAGGATTTTTGCATCGATGTTCATCAGGGATATTGGTCTAAAATTCTCTTTTTTGGTTGTGTCTCTGCCAGGCTTTGGTATCAGGATGATGTTGGCCTCATAAAATGAGTTAGGGAGTATTCCCTCTTTTTCTATTGATTGGCATAGTTTCAGAAGGAATGGTACCAACTCCTCCTTGTACCTCTGGTAGAATTCAGCTGTGAATCCATCTGGTCCGGGACTTTTTTTGGTTGGTAGGCTATTAATTATTGCCTCAATTTCAGAGCCTGCTATTGGTCTATTCAGGGATTCAACTTCTTCCTTGTTTAATCTTGGAAGAGTGTAAGTGTCCAGGAAATTATCCATTTCTTCTAGATTTTCCAATATATTTGCTCAGAGGTGTTTATAGTATTCTCTGATGGTAGTTTGTATTGCTGTGGGGTCGGTGGTGATATCCCCTTTATCATTTTTCATTGCGTCGATTTGATTCTTCTCTCTTTTCTTCTTTATTAGTCTTGCTAGTGGTCTGTCAATTTTGTTGATCTTTTCAAAAAACCAACACCTGGATTCATTGATTTTTTGGAGGGTTTTTTGTGTCTCTATCTCCTTCAGTTCTGCTCTGATCTTAGTTATTTCTTGCCTTCTGCTAGCTTTCGAATGTGTTTGTTCTTCCTTCTCTAGTTCTTTTAATTGCGATGTTAGAGTGTCAATTTTAGATCTTTCCTGCTTTCTCTTGTGGGCATTTAGTGCTATAAATTTCCCTCTACACACTCGTTTAAATGTGTCCCAGAGATTCTGGTATGTTGAATCTTTGTTCTCATTGGTTTCAAAGAACATCTTTATTTCTGCCTTCATTTCGTTATGTACCCAGTAGTCATTCAGGAGCAGCTTGTTCAGTTTCCATGTAGTTGAGCGGTTTTGATTGAGTTTCTTAGTCCTGAGTTCTAGTTTGATTGCACTGCGGTCTGAGAGACAGTTTGTTATAATTTCTGTTCTTGTACATTTGCTGAGGAGTGCTTTACTTCCAATTACGTGGTCAATTCTGGAGTAAGTGCGATGTGGTGCTGAGAAGAATGTATATTCTGTTGATTTGGGGTGGAGAGTTCTGTAGATGTCTATTAGGTCTGCTTGCTGCAGAGATGAGTTCAATTCCTGGATATCCTTGTTAACTTTCTGTCTCGTTGATCTGTCTAATGTTGACAGTGAAGTGTTGAAGTCTCCTATTTTTATTGTATGGGAGTCTAAGTCTCTTTGTAAGTCTCTAAGGACTTGCTTGATGAATCTGGGTGCTCCTGTATTGGGTGCATATATATTTAGGATAGTTAGCTCTTCCTGTTGAATTGATCCCTTTACCATTATGTAATGGCCTTCTTTGTCTCTTTTGATCTTTGATGGTTTAAAGTCTGTTTTATCAGAGACTAGTATTGCAACCCCTGCTTTTTTTTGTTCTCCATTTGCTTGGTAAATCTTCCTCCATCCCTTTATTTTGACCCTATGTATGTCTCTGCGTGTGAAATGGGTCTCCTGAATACAGCAGACTGATGGGTCTTGACTCTTTATCCAGTTTGCCAGTCTGTGTCTTTTAATTGGAGCATTTAGTCCATTTACATTTAAGGTTAAGATTGTTATGTGTGAATTTGATCCTGCCATTATGATATTAACTGGTAACTTTGCTCGTTAGTTGATGCAGTTTCTTCCTAGCCTCGATGGTCTTTACATTTTGGCATGTTTTTGCAATGGCTGGTTCCGGTTGTTCCTTTCCATGTTTAGTGCTTCCTTCAGGGTCTCTTGTAAGGCAGGCCTAGTGGTGACAAAATCTCTAAGCATTTGCTTATCTGTAAAGGATTTTATTTCTCCTTCACTTATGAAACTTAGTTTGGCTGGATATGAAATTCTGGGTTTAAAATTCTTTTCTTCAAGAATGTTGAATATTGGCCCCCACTCTCTTCTGGCTTGGAAAGTTTCTGCCGAGAGATCTGCTGTTAGTCTGATGGGCTTCCCTTTGTGGGTAACCCGACCTTTCTCTCTGGCTGCCCTTAAGATTTTTTCCTTCATTTCAACTTTGGTGAATCTGGCAATTATGTGTCTTGGAGTTGCTCTTCTTGAGGAGTATCTTTGTGGCGTTCTCTGTATTTCCTGGATTTGAATGTTGGCCTGCCCTACTAGGTTGGGGAAGTTCTCCTGGATGATATCCTGAACAGTGTTTTCCAACTTGGTTCCATTTTCCCCCTCACTTTCAGGCACCCCAATCAGACGTAGATTTGGTCTTTTTACATAATCCCATACTTCTTGCAGGCTTTGTTCATTTCTTTTTCTTCTTTGTTCTTTTGGTTTCTCTTCTCGCTTCATTTCATTCCTTTGATCCTCAATCACAGATACTCTTTCTTCCAGTTGATTGAGTCGGTTACTGAAGCTTGTGCATTTGTCACGTATTTCTCTTATCATGGTTTTCATCTCTTTCATTTCGTTTATGACCTTCTCTGCATTAATTACTCTAGCCATCAATTCTTCCACTTTTTTTTCAAGATTTTCAGTTTCTTTGCACTGGGTACGTAATTCCTCCTTTAGCTCTGAGAAATTTGATGGACTGAAGCCTTCTTCTCTCATCTCGTCAAAGTCATTCTCCGTCCAGCTTTGATCTGTTGCTGGCGATGAGCTGCGCTCCTTTGCCGGGGGAGATGCGCTCTTATTTTTTGAATTTCCAGCTTTTCTGCCCTGCTTTTTCCCCATCTTTGTGGTTTTATCTGCCTCTGGTCTTTGATGATGGTGATGTACTGATGGGGTTTTGGTGTAGGTGTCCTTCCTGTTTGATAGTTTTCCTTCTAACAGTCAGGACCCTCAGCTGTAGGTCTGTTGGAGATTGCTTGAGGTCCACTCCAGACCCTGTTTGCCTGGGTATCAGCAGCAGAGGCTGCAGAAGATAGAATATTTCTGAACAGCGAGTGTACCTGTCTGATTCTTGCTTTGGAAGCTTCCTCTCAGGGGTGTACTCCACCCTGTGAGGTGTGGGGTGTCAGAGTGCCCCTAGTGGGGGATGTCTCCCAGTTAGGCTACTCAGAGGTCAGGGACCCACTTGAGCAGGCAGTCTGTCCCTTCTCAGATCTCAACCTCCGTGTTGGGAGATCCACTGCTCTCTTCAAAGCTGTCAGACAGAGTTGTTTGCGTCTGCAGAGGTTTCTACTGCGTTTGTTATCATTTACTGTGCCCTGTCCCTAGAGGTGGAGTCTACAGAGACAGGCAGGTTTCCTTGAGCTGCTGTGAGCTCCACCCAGTTCGAGCTTCCCAGCAGCTTTGTTTACCTACTTAAGCCTCAGTAATGGCGGGCGCCCCATTGTGTGTCTCAGTTCCCCTGGCTAGGAAAAGGGATTCCCTTCCCCGTTGCGCTTCCCAGGTGAGGCAATGCCTCTCCCTGCTTCAGCTCTCGCTGGTCGGGCTGCAGCAGCTGACCAGCACTGATCATCTGGCACTCCCCAGTGAGATGAACCCAGTACCTCAGTTGAAAATGCAGAAATCACCAGTCTTCTGTGTCGCTCGCGCTGGGAGTTGGAGACTGGAGCTGTTCCTATTTGGCCATCTTGCTCCGTAACAAATAGGGATAATTTACAAAGATTGGGAAACTTTTTAACAATTTGAAAGTCTAATGCTAAAAAAGAGGAATAAAATAAATTAAGCATAGGTGGTTGTCCTTGTAAATATCTGAAAAGTGTTTCTTTTACTGTTTCTGTTGAAATTTATCTACTTTCTAACACTTTATTAAGTGTGTGTATATGTGTAGAGGGTTAAATGTATGCATTTGTGTATCAAAATTATAGTGTTCTTTTATCACACTTTTCTGTTCAAAATGGTTTTTGAATTGTGGGGACACACTGCATTGTTTTATCTCAAAATAAGTGATGAAAAATGAAATTCGACCTTTTATTTTATTTGATAAATTTAAAATCATTTAAATTTCATTAGATATAACAAATATTGATTTCTTTTAGTAATCATCTGGCAAAATATATTTCATAATTCATTTTTCAGGGGTTTTTGTTTGTTTTGTTCACTTCAATGTACTTGACCACAGATTGTCTTTGCCAGCTAGATTATGACGTGGATGTTTTCTGTAAATCAAATGAGATAAATCATTTTATAAAAAGTTTATTGAAACTAAGAATACTTTCATTCTTTCACCCACATCTGATAACACTGCATTAACCCAGATAAGTGAAAATGAAGGTACTGTTAGTTAATTCTCTATTAGGTGTTATGGGTGTATTCTCAGACTTTAATATCCTCAATGACTCTAGTGAAAGAGTAAGAAGTCCTTTTCAAAGTAAGGTGTTTCCAATTATTTACTTTTAAAAAAAGATTAAAACAAAGAGGATACAGAGATCCTAGCTGACATATAACAAGCTTTTAAAAGAACATTTTTACTTATACAAATATGTTTTGCTTAAGAAATAAGAAAAGTTTAAATAACTGAGTGAGCAATTTCATAACAAAATTTAAACATCCTTTTATTTGTGTAAACATGAATTAACAACTCAAAAAATCTTTAAAAGTGAAAAGTAAGAGTATAATTAATACCAAGTTCTATCTCATTCAATCAAAAGAGTCCTGATAAACTCATTATGAGATGTATATTCAATAAAATTTTAGTTTTTTATCCATAAATGGATAATTGTTTAGGGTATTTTAAGCAATTTAGTAGTAGTAGTCAAAATGAATTCCCAATCAGAAGAAATATTTCTAATTTATTTATAAAATAATTTATTTCCATTTATTTATAATTTTTCATTTTTCATTGAAGTCTTTAATCTACCATGAGTTGATTTTTGTATACGGTATAAGAGAAGATGGCCAAACAGTAACAGCTCCAGTCTGCAGCTCCCAGCTTGAGCAACATAGAAGACAGGTAATTTCTGAATTTCCAACTGAGGTACTGGGTTCATCTCACTGGGGCTTGTCAGACAGTGGGTGCAGCCCACAGAGCAGGATGAGACATCGCCTCACCTGGGAAGCACAAAAGGTCAGGCAATTCCCTTTCCTAGCAATGGAAAGACATGACAGATGGTACCTGGAAAATCGGGATACTCCCAACCTAATACTGCACTTTTCCAATGGCCTTAGCAAACGGCACACCAGGAGATTATATCCCACGCCTGGCTCAGAAGATCCCATGCCCACGGAGCTTCAGTCACTGCTAGCACAGCAGTCTGAGATCGAACTGCAAGGCAGCAATGAGGCTGGGGAATGGTTGTCTGCCATTGCTGAGGTTTGAGTAGGTAAACAAAGTGGCCAGGAAGCTCGAACTGGGTGCATCCCACTGCAGCTCAAGGAGGCCTGACTGCCTCTGTAGACTCCACCTCTGGGGGCAGGGCATAGCTGAACAAAAGGTAGAGAAACTTCTTCAGACTTAAATGTCCCTGTCTGACAGCTTTGAAGACAGTAGTGCTTCTCCTAGCATGGAGTTTGAGATCAGAGAACAGACAGACTGCCTCCTCAAGTGGGTCCCCGATCCCCAAGTAGCCTAACTGGGAGACACCTCCCAGTACGAGCCGACTGACACCTCATACAGCCAGGTGCCCCTCTGAGATGAAGCTTCCAGAGGAAAGACCAGGCAGCAACAACTGCCGTTCTGCAATATTTGCTGTTTTGCAGCCTCTGCTGGTGATACCCAGGCAAACAGGGTCTGGAGTGGACCTACAGCAAACTCCAACAGACCTGCAGCTAAGATACCTGTCTGTTAGAAGGAAAACTAACAAACAGAAAGGACATCCACACCACAACCCCATCTGTACATCACCATCATCAAAGACCAAAGGTAGATAAAACCATGAAGATGGGGAGAAACAAGAGCAGAAAAGCTGAAAATTCTACAAATCAGAGCACCTCTTGTCCTCCAAAGGAATACAGCTCCTTGCCAGCAACAGAACAAAGCTGGACAGAGAATGACTTTGATGAGTTGAGAGAAGAAGACTTCAGATGATCAGTAATAATAAACTTATCTGAGCTAAAGGAGGATGTTCAAACCCATCGCAAAGATGCTAAAAACCTTGAAAAAGGATTAGATGAATGGCTAAATAGAATAAACATTGTAGAGAAGTCCTTACATGACTTGGAGCTGAAAACCATCGCACGAGAACTATGTGATGCATGCACAAGCTTCAGTAGCCGATTCGGTCAACTGGAAGAAAGGGTATCAGTGATTGAAGATCAAATGAATGAAATGAAATGAGAAGGTAAGTTTAGAGAAAAAAACAGTAAAAAGAAATGGAAATGAACAAAGCCTCCAAGATATATGGGACTATGTGAAAAGACCAAATCTATGTCTGATTAGTGTACCTGAAAGTGACGGGGAGAATGGAACCAAGCTGGAAAACACTCTTCGGAATATTATCCAGGAGAACTTCCCCAACCTAGTGAGACAGGCCAACATTCAAATTCAGGAAATGCAGAAAATGCGACAAAGATACTCTTTGAGAAGAGCAACTCCAAAACACATGATTGTCAGATTCACCAAAGTTGAAATGAAGGAAAAAATGTTAAGGGCAGCCAGAGAGAAAGGTCGGGTTACTCACAAAAGGAAGCCCATCAGACTAACAGCGGATCTCTCAGCACAAACTCTACAAGCCAAAAGAGAGTTTGGGCCAATATTAAACTGCTTAAAGAAATGAATTTTCAACCCAGAATTTCATACCAACCAAACTAAGCTTCATACGTAAAGAAGAAACAAAATCCTTCACAGACAAATGTTGAGAGATTTTGTTACCACCAGGCCTGCCTTACAAGAGCTCCTGAAGGAAGCACTAAATATGGAAAGGAACAACTGGTACCAGCCACTGCAAAAGAATGCCAAACTGTAAAGACCATCAATGCTGGGAAAAAATTGCATCAACTAACAAACAAAACAACCAGCTAACATCATAATGACAGGATCAAATTCACACAAAACAATATTAACTTTAAATATGAATGAGCTAAATGCTCCAATTAAAAGACACAGACTGGCTAAATGGATAAAGAGTCAAGACCCATCAATGTGCTGTATTCAGGAGACCCATCTCACGTGCAGAGACACACATAGGCTCAAAAAAAAGGCATGGTGGAAGATCTACCAAGCAAATGGAAAACAAAAAAAGCAGGGGTTGCAATCCTAGTCTCTGATAAAACAGACTTTAAACCAACAAAGATCAAAAGAGACAAAGGAGGCTATTACATAATGGTAAAAGGATCAATTTAACAAGAAGAGCTAACTACCCTAAATATATATGCACCCAATACAGGAGCACCCAGATTCATAAAGTAAGTCCTTAGAGACCTACAATGAGACTTAGACTCCCACATAATAATACTGGGAGGCTTTAACACCCCTCTGTCAACATTAGACAGATCAAGGAGACAGAAAGTTAGCAAGGATATCCAGGAATTGAACTCAGCTCTGCACCAAGTGGATTTAAGAGACATCTACAGAATTCTTCACCCCAAATCAACAGAATATACATTCTTCTCAGCATCACATCACACTTATTCCAAAATTGACCACATAGTTGGAAGTAAAGCACTCCTAAGCAAATGTAAAATAACATAAATCATAACAAACTGTCTCTCAGACCACAGTGCAATCAAACTAGAACTCAGAATTAAGAAACTCACTCAAAACCGCTGAACTACATGGAAACTGAACAACCTGCTCCTGAATGACTACTGGGTACATAATGAAACGAAGGCAGAAATAAACATGTTCTTTAAAACTAAAGAAAACAAAGACACAACATACCAGAATCTCTGGGACACATTTAACACAGTGAGTACAGGGAAATTTATAGTAATAAATGGTCACAAGAGAAAGCGGGAAAGATCTGAAATTGATACCCTAACATCATAATTCAAAGAACTAGAGAAGCAAGAGCAAACACATTCAAAAGCTAGCAGAAGGCAAGAAATAACGAAGATCAGAGCAGAACTGAAGGAGATAGAGACAAAAAAAGCCCTTCAAAAAATCAGTGAATCCAGGAGCTCGTTTTTTGAAAAGATCAATAAAATTGATAGACCACCAACAAGGCTAATAAAGAAGAGAGGAGAATCAAATAGATGTAATAAAAAATGGTAAAAGGGATATTGCCACTGATCCCACAGAAATACAAACTACCATCAGAGAATACTACAAACACCTCTGAGCGAATAAACTAGAAAATCTAGAAGAAATGGATAAATTCCTGGACACATACACCCTCCCAAGACTAAACCAGGAAGAAGTTGAATCCATGAATAGACCAATAACAGGTTCTGAAATTAAGGCAATAATTAATAGCCTACCAACCAAAAAAAGTCCAGGACCAGACAGATTCACAGCTGAATTCTACCAGAAGTACAAGAAGTGCTGGTACCATTCCTTCTGAAACTATTCCAATCAATAGAAAAAGAGGGAATCCTCCCTAATTCATTTTATGAGGCCAACATCATCCTGATACCAAAGCCTGCAGAGACGCAACAAAAAAAAGATAATTTTAGACCAATATCCCTGATGAACATTGATGTAAAAATCCTCGATAAAATACTGGCAAACCAAACCCAACAGCATATCAAAAACCTTATCCACCATGATCAAGTTGGCTTCTTCACTGGGATGCAAGGCTGGTTCAACATATGCAAATCAATAAGTGTAATCCATCATATAAACAGAACCAAAGACAAAAACTATATGATTATCTCAATAGATACAGAAAAGACCTTTGACAAAATTCAACAGCTCTTTATGGTAAAACTCTTAATAAACTAGATATTGATGGGACATACATCAAAATAATAAGAGCTATTTATGACAAACCCACAGCCAATATCATAATGAATGGGCAAAAACTGGAATCATTACCTTTGAAAACTGTCACAAGTCAGGGATGCCCTCTCTCACCACTCCTATTCAACATAGTGTTGGAAGTTCTGGCCAGGACAATCAGACAAGAGAAAGAAATAAAGGGTACTCAAGAAGGAAAAGAGAAAGTCAAATTGTCCCTGTTTGCAGATGATATGATTGTATATTTAGAAAACGCCCTCATCTCAACCCAAAATCTCCTTAATCTGATAAGCAACCTCAGCAAAGCCTTAAGATACAAAATCAATGTGCAAAAATCACAAGCTTTCCTATACACCAATAACAGACAAACAGAGAGCAAAATCATGAATGAACTCCCATTCAGAATTACTTCAAAGAGAATAAAATACCTAGGAATCCAACTTACAAGGAATGTGAAGGACCTCTTCAAGGAGAACTACAAACCACTGCTCAAGGAAATAAAAGAGGACACAAACAAATGGCAGAACAATCCATGCTCATGAATAGTAAGAATGAATATTGTGAAGATGGCCATAGTGTACAATGTAATTTATAGATTGAATGCCATCTCCATCAAGCTACCAATGATTTTCTTCACAGAATTGGGAAAAACTACTTTAAAGTTCATATGAAACCAAAAAAGAGCCCACATTGCCAAGACAATCGTAAGCCAAAAGAACAAAGCTGGAGGCATCATGTTACCTGACTTCAAACTATATTACAAAGCTACAGTAACCAAAACAGCATGGTACTGGTACCAAAACAGAGATATAGACCAATGGAACAGAATAGAGACCCTGGAAATAATACCACACATCTACAACCAGCTGATCTTTGAAAAAACTGACAAAAACAAGAAATGGGGAAAGGATTCCCTATTTAACAAATGGTGCTGGGAAAATTGGCTAGCCATATGTAGAAAGATGAAACTGGTATCCTTCCTTATACCTTATACAAAATTTAATTCAAGATAGATTAAAGACTTAAATGTTAGAGCTAAAATCATAAAAACTCTAGAAGAAAACCTAGACAATACCATTCAGGCCACAGGCATGGGCAAGGACTTCATGACTAAAACACCAAAAGCAATGGCAATAAAAGCCAAAATTTAGAAATGGATTCTAATTAAACTAAAGAGCTCCACACAGCAAAAGAGCTACCATCAGAGTGAACAGGCAACCTTAAGAATGGGAGAAAATATTTACAATCAACCCATCTTGCCGAGACCAGCTCAGTCGGGAGACTCTAACCCAACAGCACTAGAGGAATTAAAAACACACACACAGAAATATAGAGGTGTGAAGTGGGAAATCAGGGGTCTCACAGCCTTCAGAGCTGACAGCCCCAAACAGAGATTTACCCACATATTTATTAACAGCAAAGCAGTTATTAGCATTGTTTCTATAGATGTTAAATTAACTAAAAGTATCCCTTATGGGAAATGAGGGGATAGGCCGAATTAAAGGGATAGGTTGGGCTAGTTAACTGCAGTAGGAACACGCCCTTAAGACACAGATGATTCATGTTATTGTTTGTGGCTTAAGAATGCCTTCAAGTGGTTTTCTGCCCTGGGTAGGCCAGGTGTTCCTTGCCCTCATTCCTGTAAACCCACAACCTTCCAGCTTGGGCATTAGGGCCATTATGAAAAGGTTACAGTGTTCCAGAGCTTTGGTTTACGGCCAGTCTTGGGGCCAGTTTACAGCCCGATTTTGGGGGGCTTGCTCCCAACATGTCTCCCTTCTTTGATTTGCAAAGAGATAAAAGCAAGGTCAGCTTTGTCACAGTAAGCTACTTCTCATAGAAGTCGGGATCCACATCTGCAGACTATACAAGGACAAATAACATAGATTAAAAGCACAGTCATCATTGAAATCACAGAGCTTACAAGTGTTTTTATCCATTTTAATGGGTTACTAACTGTCAATTTGTCTGCAGCTCCTTTAAGCACTCCAGTTCCTGTTATTAAGGTCAGGTGTGCCTGGGATGCTTTAAATATTTGTTCTTTTAATTTTGCTATATCCAAAAACAAGTTTGTAGAGTATCCTTCTAGATGCTTTTTTATTCTTTCCCAAATTTTGCTCTTATTAAGAGCATTTAATAGTTTCCAAAAATCCTTATGTTTAGCTCCTAGAGTGGGCCATATCATTTGAAGTTGAAGTGCCACCATACCGCCAAGGTTCCACATAATGGGAACTTTTGCCATACTTCTTAACATTTCTAACATGTGGTCATTTTGTTCAGATCATCTGAACATAATGTGACTGTGGCATGCAGACTGAAAGGTGCAATTCAAGCTAAACATTCCCTTAGGGGACCAATTAATAATGATTCCATAGGAATCGTTGTGCAGAACTCCTGCCTGTTCTGCAAAGCAATATTCCTAAATAATAAAGTTTGTTTTTTCTAACTGGATCCAAACCTGTTTATAAATAGGTTTTTGAGGGTGGTATGCCTCAATTATAGGAGCAGATTTATTATGGTAAATACTGAGATCAGAAAGCATGTGTAACTGTATCATAGAGTGACTGCATCCAGGCATTATTACCAGCCCTTATTGAAGGAATACTCACAGTAGTGGTGATATAGCTACCATTAAATTATTATAGCTACCATTAAATTATTAGTTGTGACTAGTTGTCCCACTTTCCTCAGGTTTTCTTCTGCCATCTGTGACAGCTTCTTCATCTGTCCCCAGATGGTTGGCTGTATTTGACGGGTGTTGCTCGTGACAGTTGGGGTCCTCCTCTGCATCAGTCTTGACATGGCTGCAACCTGGGGGTCCTCAGGATCCTCCCGGAATCTCTTCCTCAGCATCTGGCTCATGACAAGGTTTCAGGTGTCTTGATGGTATCCAACTCAACTGTTGATTTTTTTCTGGAGAAATACAAGTATAACCTCTACCCCAAGTTATTATTTTACCTATTTCCCAACTTTCTGTTATTGGATCTTTTCACCAAATAATGCTAGATTCAATTGTGTATGGGCTGTCCTATAATCCCTATTTTTCCTCCTTTTCTGTTTTTGTCATCAGTTGGTCATCTGTATGAAATCATAACTGGGCATTTTCAATTAAATGTGTGGAGTGAACCATGTATGAAGAGTCAGAAATCACATTAATAGGCATATCAAAAGCAGTCAATACTTCAATTACAGCTACAAGCTCCGCTTTTTGAGCTGAAGTACAGGATGTCTGAAAAACTACATTTTGAGCCAGAATAAGAAGCTTTACCATTACTAGACCCATCTGTAAAAACATTCTCAGCACCTTCAATTGGTTTAAATTTAGTTATTTTAGGGAGAATCCAATTAGTTAATTTCAAAAACTGAAACAACTTGGTTTTGGGAAAATGATTATTGAGAACACCCACAAAGACAGCTAAATGGGTTTGCCAAGTAAGACTATTTATAAAAGCTTGCTGTATTTGTGCCTTTGTGAGAGGCACAATAATTTTTCCAGGATCAAATCCATGTAATTTAACAATCCGAGTTCTCCCAATCTCTAACATACTAACGATTTGATCTAAATAAGGAGTTAGAGTCCATGAATTAGTATGTGGAAGAAAAAGCCATTCTACTAAGTCCTGTTCTTGGACAATAATACCAGTATGTGAATACTGAGTGGAAAAAAATAGCAAATCTAGAGTCTTCTCTGGATCTATTCTAATTATTTGAGCTTTCTGGACTTGCTTCTCAATCAGTTGTAACTCTGCCTCTGCCTCCTTTGTTAATTGCTGATGGCTAGTAAGACTAGGATTTCCTCAAAGGATAGAAAACAGATTAATCATGGCATAGGTAGCAATGCCTAGAGCAGGTAGTATCCAATTAATTTCAAAGTCATTTAATGTTTTCAGTTGATCCCTATGTATGGTTACTTTCTGTGGCACAACGGTAGTGTCATTTACTAAGGTCCCCAAGTAGGAGTAAGGACTAGTAGTCTGAATTTTGTCAGGAGCTATAATTAAACCAGCACAAGGAATCAAGTTTTGCAAGTGATCATAACATTGGAGTAATATTTCCTGAGTGAGGGCAGCACAAAGTATATCATTCATATAGTGAATAATGTAACACTGAAATTTTTTTATGAGTAAGTTCAATTACTTGCCCCACATACATCTGGCAAATTGTTGGGCGGTTTGACATGCCCTGTGGCAACACTTTTCAATGATAATGCTTAACAGACTGGAGGTTGTTTACTGCAGGAATTGTAAATGCAAACCATTCACAGTCTTTCTCAGCTAAAGAGATAGTAAAGAAACAGTCTTTTAAATCTATGACCTCATTAGAGGCCAATTTTTTGGAATTATAGCAGCAGAAGGCAATCCTGACTGTAATGTTCTCATAGGTTGTATAACTGAATTGATGGCTCTTAAGTCAGTTAACATTCTCCATTTACCTGATTTTTTCTTAATTACAGAAAATGGAGAATTCCAAGGGGAAAATATTGGAGCTATGTGCCCATTTTCTAATTGTTCAGCAACTAATTTCTCTAAAACCTCAAGTTTTTCTTTACTTAGCAGTCATTGTTCTATCCAAATTGGCTTATCTGTTAACCATTTTACAGGTATAGATTCTGGAGGCTTAACAATGGCCACCATCAAAAATTGTTTCCTAATCTTTGACAGGAACTTTGTTTTTCTGCTTGAAGTGGTTCTTTCAATCCTTGCAAATTTTTTTCTAGTCCTGTACCAGGGACATACCCCATTTCATGCATTGTATGTTGACTTTGAGGGCTGTATAATTGTTCTGGAATTAGAACTTGTGCTCCCCATTGTTGTAATAAATATCTTCCCCATAAATTTACAGGTACAGAAGTTATAATTGGTTGAATAGTCCCAGGTTGTCCATCGGGCCCCTCACAATGCAAAATATAACTACTTTGATATACTTCAGTGGCTTTACCAACTGCAACTATGTTAAATTGAGCAGGTTGAATTGGCCACGTGGACGGCCAGTGCTGTAGAGAAATGATTGAAATGTCCACTCCTGTATCTACCAAACCTTTAAATTTCTTTCCTTGAATAGTTATTTCACAGGTAGCGTTTTTATCAGTAATTTGATTTATCCAATAAGCTACCTTGCCTTGTTTCTTTGTGCTTCCAAATCCTCCTGTTCATTTAATTTCACGTTTTCCCATTCCACAAATGGCACAATCAGATGCTGTGCTATGCGCTCTCCTGGCTCGCTCTGCTTTCCAGGGAACAGAAGTAAATACAACAATTTGAATTTCCCCATTGTAATCTGAATCAATGACTCCTGTATGTATTTGTACCCCTTTTAAACTTACAGTAGACCTTCCAAAAAGTAATCCTGTTGTCCCTGCTGGCAAGGGTCCACAGACTTCTGTTGGGACTTTTGTGGGGATTTCCCAGACAGAAGGCTCACAGCTTTTGTGCAGCATAAATTTACTCTGGCACTACCAGATGTGGCGGGGGACAGACCTTGTACAGGGGTGAGATAATGGCCTGAGCCAGAATTGCCTCGGTTTAGAATGGGGCCCGGGACAGGCCTCTCAAGGTATTTCTCAAAATTGGGTTCCCATCTTTATCAAACTTGGAATGACACTGACTAGCCCAGTATTTTCCTTTTTAACATTTTGAACACATTTCAGGATCAACAGTTTTATTTTTTCTCCTTTCTTGTGGCCTGACTCACTGATTTTTTCTGCATTCTTTCTTAGTATGACCATGCTTCCCACAGTTAAAACAAGCTCCAGGAAATGGAGTATTTCCTTTATCCACTCTCACTCCTGCCATTGCCTGTGCCAACAAGGTAGCTTTATGCAGATTACCTCCAATACCATCACGGGCCTTGATATAATCAACTAAATGTGCTTTCCCTCTGATAGGTTGCAGAGCAGCCTGGCAATTGGGATGAGCATTGTCAAAAGCTAATAACTGCAACACTGTATCCTGAGCAGCCAAATCTGCAATCATCTTTTTAAGAGACTCCTATAACCGAGCTATAAAATCAATGCATGGTGTTGCAGGAAGTCAGGGACCCCGAATGGAGGGGCCAGCTGAAGCCATGGCAGAAGAACATAAATTGTGAAAATTTCATGGACATTTATCACTTCCCGAATCAATACCCTTGTGTTTTCCTATACCTGTCTTTACTTTAATCTCTTAATCCCGTCATCTTCTTCGTAAACTGAGGAGGATGAATGTCGCCTCAGGACCCTGTGATTGTATCAACTGCACAAATTGTTTGTAGAGCATGTGTGTTTGAACAATATGAAATCTGGGCAACTTAAAAAAAAAAAAAAAGAGAACAGGATAATAGCGGTGTTCAGGGAACAAGAGAGGTAACTTTGAACTGGCCACCGGTTAGCCAGAGGGAACAGAGCTATATTTCTCTTCTTTCATAAACAAATAGGAGAAATATCCCTGAATCCTTTCTCTCAGCAAGGAACATCCCTGAGAAAGAGAATGCACCCTGAAGGTAGGCCTGTAGACGGCCCCTTTTAAGGCATCCCGTCTTTTATGGTTGAAGCCAAAGGGATGAAATAAGCCCCGGTCTCCTATAGCGCTTCCAGGCTTATTAGGATGAGGAAAATTCCCAACTAATAAATTGTGGTCAGACAGGTTACCTGCTCTCAAACCCTGTTTCCTGATAAGATGTTATCAATGACAATGCATGCCCGAACCTTCATTAGCAATTTTAATTTCACCTCATCCGGTGGTCCTGTGATCTCGCCCTGCCTCCATTTGCTTTGTGATATTTTATTACCTTGTGAAGTATGTGATCTCTGTGACCCACACCCTATTCGTGCACTCCCTCCTCTTTTGAAAATTGCTAATCAAAACTTGCTAGTTTTACAGCTCGGGGAATATCACAGATCCTGCCAACATGTGATGTCTCCCCTAGACACCCAGCTTTAAATTTCCCTCTCTTGTGCTCTCTCCCTTTATTTCTCAACCCAGCCGAGACACTTAGGAAATAGAAAAGAACCCACGTTAAACATTGGGAGTGGGTTCTCCCGATAGTATGATTCTCTGGGTCCCTGTTTTATAGCACTAAAGGAAGGGTATTGTTCCCCACCTGAAGTGATTTTTTTTCCCCAAGCTCTAACGCACACTCCTCTAAGCTGTTCAATGGCATCATCCTTCATGACCAGTTGTGCATCTAAACCAGCCCAGCCACCAACCCCCAAATGTTGGTCTGCAGTTATATTAATTTGAGGTTGGGCCTGGGCATTGCTAGCAGCCTGAATGGAAGCTTCATCTGCGCACCAAGTTTTAAATCATAAGAACTGAGAAGGACTTAGACAAGCTCGAGTAAGAGCATCCCAGTCAGTAGGAATCATTCGACTGGAAACAGTAACATTCTTTAACAGTCCCATTACATAAGAAGAACCTGGTCCATACTGACTTATTGCTTGTTTTAATTCTTTGAGTAATTTAAAAGGAAAAGGCTCAAATGCAGCTGTAATATTTCCCTGTTGATCTGGGGGGTGTATTCCAACAGGGAACTGCCAAGCCTCTAAATCACCCTCTTGTCTAGCTTGCTGAATTCCTGCCTGAATAGAACTAAGAGCCGTCACTCAAGGTGCTGCTTGAACAGTCACTGGGGCAACTACTTTTTGCCCATGTCCTCCAGAAAAAAAAGATCTGTGGGGTCATTTTCTTCAAAATATTAAGGAGGGGGTGCAGAAGGGTAGGGATGAACCTCTCCTTCCTTTGCCACTTTAGCTTTAGCTGGCAAATAAACATGCTCTGTAACCACTTCTGTTACTTTGCTGTACTCTTGTTCCTCCTCATTATCAGTGTGAAAAAGTTCCAAGGTGAAACGAACCAGACCCCAGACCTGTCCCATTGTTAGCCTGATGCTTCCAAACTCCCCTTCTTACTCACCACAGGGATTGCTTTAAGAGTACTCGGGTGTCCTCCAGGTAGTTTTCCGTTCCAACCGTTGCTCCAATGACCCTTTGACCTGCATTCGAGCCCCCATGAATGGACACCACTTGTCCAGACCAGCTCAGTCAGGGAGACCCTAACCCAGCAGTGCTAGAGGAATTAAAGACGCACACACAGAAATATAGAGGTGTGAAGTGGGAAATCAGGGGTCTCACAGCCTTCAGAGCTGAGAGTCCCAAACAGAGATTTACCCAAGTATTTGTCAACAGCAAACCAGTCATTAGCATTGTTTCTATAGATGTTAAATTAACTAAAAGTATCCCTTATGGGAAAAGAAGGGATGGGCTAAATTAAAGGGACAGGTTGGGCTAGTTAACTGCAACAGCAACACACCCTTAAGACACAGATCGCTCATGTTATTGTTTGTGGCTTAAGAATGGCATTAAGCAGTTTTCCACCCTGAGTGGGCTAGGTGTTCCTTGCCCTCATTCCCCTAAACCCACAACTTTCCAGTTTGGGCATTAGAACCATTATGAACATGTTACAGTGCTGCAGAGATTTTGTTTATGACCCATCTTGGGGCTAGTTTATGGCCAGATTTTGGGGGTCTTGTTCCCAACACATCTGACAAAGGGCTAATATCCAGAATCTACAAAGAACTTAAAAAAATTTACAAGAAAAAAATCAAACAACCCCATCAAAAACTGGGCAAAGGATATGAAAAGACACTTCTCAAAAGAAGACATTCATGCAGCAACAGACTCATGAAAAAATGTTCATCATTACTGGCCATTAAAGAAATGCAAATCAAAACCACAATGAGATATCATCTCACACCCGTTAGAATGGCAATCATTAAAAAGCCAGGAAACAACAGGTGCTGGAGAGGATCTGGAGAAATAGGAACACTATTACACTGTTGGTGTGACTGTAAAATACTTCAACCATTGTGGAAGACAGTGTGGTGATTCCTCAAGGATCTAGAACTAGAAATACCATTTGACCCAGCCATCCCATTACTGGACATATACCCAAAGGATTATAAATCATGCTGCTATAAATACACATGCATAAGTATGTTTATTGCGGCACTATTCACAATAGCAAAGACTTGGAACCAACTCAAACGTCCATTAATGATAGACTGGATTAAGAAAATGTGGCATATATAAACCATAGAGTACTATGCAGCCATAAAAAAGGATAAATTCATGTCCTTTGCAGGGACATGCATGAAGCTGGAAACCATCATTCTGAGCAAACTATTGCAAGGATAGAAAACCAAACACCACATGTTCTCACTCATAGGTGGTAAATGAACAATGAGAACACTTGGACACAGGATGGGGAACATCACACACTGGGGCCTGTCATGGGGTGGGGGACTTGGGGAGGGATAGCATTCGGAGATGTACGTAATGTAAATGTCAAGTTAAGGGGTGCAGCACACCAACATAGCACAGGCATACATAAGTAACAAACCTGTACCTTGTGCACATGTACTCTAGAACTTAAAGTATTAAAAAAAATGGGGTCCATTTTCAATCTTCTGCCTATGTCTAGCAGTTATTCCACCACCATTTATTGAATGGGAATTCCTTTCCCCATTGCTTGTCATTGTCAACTTTGTTGAAGGTCAGATGGTTCGTGTGTGGTTTATTTATGGCTGCTTATTTTGTTTCATTGGTCTAGGTGTCTGTTTTTGTACCCGTACCATGTTATTTCAGTTATTCTAGTCTTGTAATGCATTTGAAATCAGGTAGAGTGATGCCTTCAACTTTTTCTTTTTGCTTAGGATTACTTGGGCTATTTGGGCTCTTTTCTTGGTTCCAAATGCATTGCTAAATAGTTTTTTCTAATTCTAGAAAAAAATGCCATTGGTGCTCTGATATGAATAGCATTGATGCCATACATTGCTTTGACCATTTTAGGCAGTATGATCATTTTAACAATATTCATTCTTCCTATCCATGAGCATGGAATGTTTTCCCATTTGTTTGTGTTATCTCTGATTTCTTTCAGTAGTGTTTTATAATTCTATTGTAAAGATCTTTCACCTCCCTTGTTAGCTGTATTCATATATATATATATATATATATATATATATATATATATACATGTATATAGTGTGTGTGTGTATGTGGCTGCTGTGAATGAGATTGCATTCTTGATTCTTGCTCTCAACTTGGATATTGTTGGTATATAGAAATGTTACTAATTTTTAACATTGATTTTGTATCGTGAATTTGTATCGTGAATTTACTGAAATTGTTTATCTGATCTAGGAGCTTTTGGGTCGAGACTATGCAGTTTTATATATATAAAATCATATCGTCTGTGAGAGGAGATACTTTGACTTCCTCTCTTCTTATTAGATGCCTTTCATATCTTTCTCTTGTCTAGTTGCTCTGGCTAGGACTTCTGGGACTAAGTTGAGGAGGATTGTTGAGAGTGGACATCCTTGTCTTATTCTGCTTCTCAAGGAAAGTGCTGCCAGGTTTTACCCATTAAGTATGATGTTGACTATGGGTTTGTCACAGATGGCATATATCATTTTGAATCATGTTCTTCCTCTCCCTTTTTTTTTTTTTTTTTTTTTTTGAGATGGAGTCTAGCTCTGTCACCCAGGCTGGAGTGCAGTGCTGCGATCTCTGCTCACTGCATGCTCTGCCACCTGGGTTCACACATTCTTCTGCCTCAGCCTCCCAAGTAGCTGGGATTACAGGTGTCTGCCACCATGCCTGGCTAATTTTTTTGTATTTTTAGTAGAGACGGGGTTTCACCATGTTAGCCAGATGGTCTCAATCTCCTGACCTCATGATCTGCCCACCTTGGCCTCCCAAAGTGCTGGGAATACAGGCATCAAACACCCCGCCCAGCTGGAACCATGCTCTTTTAATGCCTAGTTTGTTGAGGGTTTGTTTTTTTTTTTTTTCCAAGAAGGGATATTGAATTTTATTGAAAGTCTTTTCTGCATCTATTAAAATATTTCTGTGGTTTTGGTTTTCATTCTGTTTATGTGATTAATAAAATTTATTGATTTTCATATGTTGAACCAACTTTGCATCCCAGGTATAAAGCCTACTTGATTATTGTGGATTAGCCTTTAGATATGCTGCTGGATTCAGATCACTCGTATTTTGTTGAGAGTTTTTGCATCTGTGGTCATCAGAGTTATTGGCCTGAAGCTTTCTTTTTAGTTGTTGTGCCTGTACTAGATTTTGGTATCAGAATGATGCTTATCTCATAGAATGAGTTAGGAAGGAGTCCCTCCTCCTTAATTTTTTGAAGTATTTCCAATACAATTGATACTAGCTCTTCTTTATAAGTCTAGTAAGTTTCAGCTGTGAATCCACTTGGTCCAGGACTTTTTCTGGTTCATAGGCATTTTATTACTGGTTCACTTTTGGGACTCATTATTGGTCTATTCAGGGTTTCAATTTCTTCCTATTTCACTGTTGGGAGATTATTTGTTTCCAGGAATTTATTCATGTCTTCTAGGTTTTCTAGTTTGTGTGCATAAAGGTGTTCATAATAATCTCTGAGGATTTTTGTATTTCTGTGGGTTTGGTGATAATGTCTGCTTTATAATGTATGACTTATTTATTTGGATCTTCTCTCTCTTTTTCTTTATTATTTAGCTGGTAGTCTATTAATCTTATTTATTTTAAAGAAAACCAACTTTTGGTTTTGTTGATTTATGTATGGTCATTTTGCATCTCAATTTCATTCAGTTTGTCTCTGAGTTTGATTATTTACATTCTTGTACTACATTTGAGTTTTGTTTGGTCTCATTTTTCTAGTTCCTCCACTGTGATCTAAGGTTATTAATGTGAAATTTTTCTAACTTTTTGCTGCAGGTGTTTAACAGTATAAACTCTCCTCTTAACACTGCTTTAGCTGTGTCCCAGAGATTCCGGTATGTTACATTTTTGTTTTTATTTTATTTATTTATTTAGTTAGTTAGTTAGTTAGTTATTTTGAGATAGACTTTTGCTCTTATTTCCCAGGCTGGAGTGGAATGGCACAATCTTGGCTAATGGCAGCCTCTGCCTCCTGGGTTCAAGCAATTCTCCTGCCTCAGCCTCCCGAATAGCTGGGATTACCACCATTCACCACAAAGCCCAGCTAATTTTGTATTTTTAATAGAGAACAGGTTTCTCCATGTTGGTTGGGCTGGTCTGGAGCTCTCGACCTCAGGTGATCCACCTGCCTAGGCCTCCCGAAGTGCTGGAATTACAGGTGTGAGCCAGCGCACTCAGTCACAGTTTTGTTTTTATTTAGTTTCAAAAAATTTCTTGATTTCTGCCATAATTTAAATGTTCACCCAGAAGTCATTTAGGATCAAGTTGTTTAATTTCCATGTAATTGTGTGATTTTGAAAGATCTTCTTAAAATCAATTTCTATTTTTATAGCATATGGACTGAGGGTGTGATCGGTAGGATCTCAGCTTTTTTCAATTTGTTGAGAATTGCTTTATGGCCAATCATATGGTCAATTTTAGACTATGTGCAATGGGTGGATGACAAGAACATATCATCTGTTGTCATTGGGTGGAAAGTTCTGTAGGTGTCTATTAGATCCTTTTGGTCACAAGTCAAATACAGGCCTCAAATAAATTTGTTAGTTTTCTGCCTCAATTATCTGTCTAGTAATGTCAGTGGGGTTTTTTTGTCTCCTACTATGGTTTTGTATTTATTTGTCTTCATAGGTCTCTAAGAACTTATACTATGAATCTCGGGACTCCAGTGTTACATGCATATATATTTAGAGAGTTAAGTCTTCCTGTTGAATTGAATCCTTTATTATTATATAATGCCTTTTTTGACTTTTATTGACGGTTTTTTGTTTAACACCTCTTATGTCTGAAATTACAATAACAACTCCTTCTTTTTTCTCTTTTCTGTTTGCTTAGTAGATTCTTCTCCATCCCTTTACTTTGAGCCTATAGGTGTCACTGAAGATGGGTCTCTTAAAGACAGCACACAGCTGAGGTTTGCTTTTTTATCCAATTTGCCACTCTGTGACTTTTAAGTGGGGTCCTTAACCTGTTTGCATTCAAGGTTAATATTGATATATGCAGATTTAATCCTGCCATTATGTTGTTATCTTCTTGCTTTGCAGGCTGTATTGCATGGCTGTTTTACATTGTCAGTGGTCTGTATATTTAAATGTGTTTTTGTGGTGACCATTAACAATACTTCATTTCCATGATTAGCACTCCCTTAAGGACCTCTTTTAAGGCAAATCTGGTGGTAACAAATTCCCATGTCATTTTTTGGTCTGAAAAGAATATTATTTTTCCTTCACTTATGAAGCTTAGTTTGGCTGGATGCAAAATTCTTCACTAAAATTTATTTTCTTTAAAGTTGCTCAATATAGGACTCTGGTTTGTAAAGTTACTGCTGAGAAGTCCACTGTTAGCCTTATGGTGTTCTGCCTGTTTTCTCTTGCTGTCATTAGCATTTTTTTTTTTTTTTTTCGTGTTGACTTTGGAGTATCTGAAGACTATGTGGACTATGTGTTTTGAGGATGCTCAACTCTAGTATCTTACAGGCATGCTCTGCACTTTCTGATTCTGAATATCGACCTCTCTAGTGAGGTTGGGGAAATTTTTGTTGGCAATGTCTTCCATATGTTTTTCAAGTTGCTTGTTCTGTCTCTTTTTCAGGGACACTAATGAGTGGTAGGTTTTGTCTCTTTACATAACCCCATATTTCTTGGAAGTTTTGTTTATTCTTTTGTATTCTTTTTATCATTGTTTTTGTCTGACTGAGTTAATTTGAGGAATTAGTCTTTGAGCTCTGAGATTCTTTCCTCAGCTTGGTCTATTCTGCTGTTAATACTTCTGATTGTATTAAAAAATTCTAGTGAGTTTTTCAGCTCTAGCAGTTTTGTTTGTTATTTCATAAAATGGCTATTTTACCTTTCTGCTCTTGAATTGTTTTCCTGCACTTCTTAGATTCCTTGAATTGAGTTACAATTTTCTCCTGACCGTCAAGTATCTTCATTCCTACCAAAATTCTGAATTTTATGTCTGTCATGTCAACCATTTCAACCTGGATAAAAACCATTTCTGGGGAACCAGGGTAGTCATTTGGAGGTTAGAAGACAGTGACATTTTGAGTTGCCACTGTTATTATGCTGGTTCTTTCTCATCTGTATGTGCTGATGTTCTTTTAGTGAAGTTGCTGTTCTTTGATTTTTTTTTTTTTTTTTTTTTTTTTTTTTTTTTTTTTTTTTTTTTTTTTGCTTTTATAGTCTTAAATGCCCTTTAGGGTTTGACTGTAGTATAAGGTGGATTCAGTTGACTAGCTTCATTTCTGGAAGATTTTATGGGGCCAAGGCTCAGCTCAACACTTCTGAGCTGCATGCTCTAAACCTGGGCAGTTGGCAGCAGACTTGTTCCTTTATGCTCTGCCTCCTTGAGGTTAAGCACCTGTTAATACTGAAAGGGCTAAAGTGTTCCCTGGAAACAAAACTCCCATGGGAAGTGCCACCCAAAATGCTTCATTGTGGCAATGACAGTGAGGTCCATGTTCACACCTGCATCACAGCAGTGTTGATGGCATGGCAGTGTGCATGCAAATTGGTCAGGGCAGGGCCCTGGCGGTGGTGGCAGTGCTGCAGCATGCACAAAGTCACTGGTGGTGGTGGAATGGCAGCATCCTTAACAGAACAGAGTAGCAGTGTCTACACATGCGGGTGTGCCAATGGCAGTAGCAGCACACACGTGCCAGGTGCACAATGTGCTGGGTGCACACAGATGCCAGTGTCCATATGGTGGTGGGGAGGCAGCATGTGCACCCACCTCTGTGCCAGCTGTGGTGGCAAGGCTGGGTGTGTACACATTGACAGGGATGAGGCACTGACTGGAGTGAGGTGGCAACATCTGTGGGTGCACTTGTGCTTGTGGTTGCAGGACAGCAGAGTCCACACACACACTGGCAAATCTGGGGCAGTGAGGTTTGCTCATGTGTGTACATCTGCAAAGTTGTGTAGTGGGTTGGGGATGCTGTATTTGGTAGGAAAATGCAGGTCAGTGGGTGCACATTGTCAAGGGACAATCTGCTGGAGCTCCTCAATGATCAAGTGCAGTCTTCCAGTCAAGGAGCAATGGCAGCAGCTTTTGGGAAGCACTCAGATTGGGCATCTGGGGCTACACTGCAAGTGGATTCAGACAGGCAGGGACTCTGGGAGAGGTTGGCAGACAGAGTGGCCCCTCAAATCAGACTGGCCCCATCCCAGAGCCAAGCCACCCTGCTGTGTCCAAATCTAACAGTTAACAAAGGCGAAAGCCACCTAGAGGAGTTTGCTGAGCCTTGGAGTATGGGCGTTTATGGATGTGCTCATTGCACCCTTTCCTGTACCAAACCCTCTGGGGTCCAAACAGACTGACGTCTTGTTCCAGCAAACTCTCCAAAATGGTTTCCCTGTCAACTCAAATGTTTGTGGGGATCAGGGGGTCTTCGGCAGCTAGGATTCTGGAGGTCCCTGGTGAGAGTGGGCCACTCCTTGCCTATTTAACTCACCCCTTTTCCAGGAGACACTGGAGGCCAAAAATGAGTCCTGGTGCTCAGCAGTCTTATACAGGGCTCCCAGCTTCCTCCTGCATTAGCCCAGGATTTGAGTCCTCCCTTCACCCACTCTCAATGACTACCCTCTGAAGTTCTGTTCAAAGTGTGCCAGTCTTCTTGATGGTCTGATCACTCAGTGGGAGATGCTCTTCCTTGGCTGTGTCTAGTTGGCCATCCTGACTTCCCAGTTGTATTTCTATAAAGTTGCAATAAACAATCCAAAAATGAAATAAAGAAAACAATTTCATTTACAATAGCAACAAAAATAACATTTATAAATATTTTTGTCTTTATTATTGTTTTTAATTGATGCACAATAATTTTACAAGTTTATGAGATACAATGTGATATTTTGATGCGTGTAT
This sequence comes from Macaca fascicularis, assembly GCF_037993035.2. Classification (NCBI taxonomy): domain Eukaryota; kingdom Metazoa; phylum Chordata; class Mammalia; order Primates; family Cercopithecidae; genus Macaca; species Macaca fascicularis. The sequence continues at coordinate 76,028,927 of NC_088376.1, forward strand.
ATAATTTATAATAATCAAGTCAAAATAATTAGCATATCCATTACCTTAAACATTTATCACTACTTTATTTTGGTAATATTCAAAACCTTGTATTCTAACTATTTGAAAAAGTACAATAAATTATTGTTTACTAGAGTCAGCTTACAGTTCTATTGAACACTAGAACTTACTCAGCTTATCTACCTATACTTTTGTATTCATTAACCAGCCACTCTCTATTCCCTTCCCCACTATCCGTTCCAGGCTCTAGTAACAACTTTTCTACTGTACTTCCATGATATTAACATTTTTAGTTCCCATATATGAGTGAGAACATGCAGTATTTACCTTCCTGTGCTTGGGTTGTTTTATTTAATATAATGTCTTCCTAGCTCATCCATGTTGCCACAAATGACAATATTTCATTTTTTTCTTATAAAGAAATTTATAGAAAGTGTGAAATGTATACTCTTAAAAATATGAAAAACTGTTTAAATAAATTAAAGAAGATCTAACTATCAGAAACACATCCCATATTAACGGATTAGAAGATTTAACATTGTTAAGATAGAAACACTCCCCAAACTAATCGCAAACTAAATGGAATTCTCATCAGGACCAAGCAGACTTCTTCGTAAAAATTTATGAGCTGATTCTAAAATCCCTATTAAATTACAAAGATCCAAAATAGTCAAAGCAATCTTGAAAAGGAAGAGCAAAGATTGATGACTCATATTTCCCAACTTCAAAACATACTACAAATGTTAATTAAGACAGCTTAGTAATGGTGCAAAATAAACATGTAGATCAACAGAATAAAAATGAGACTCCAGAAATAAACCCATATATTTATGAACAACTAGTTTTTAACAATAATGATGACTCTACCCAATGCGGGAAAAATAGATTTTTCTACAGATAGAACTTGCACAACTGGGAAAATTGCCCCCGGAAAAATAATGAATTTAGATCCATACCTCACACTGCATACAAAAATTAAAAGTCAAAATGAATCCAAACATGAATGTAAGAGTTATAACTATAAATTCATTAAAAAACTCAAAAAGTGTAAATTTTGTGATCTTAGATTTCACGAATAATTATTAGATGACACTGAAAATATGCAACAAGAAAAAAATAAATTGGATACCATCAAAAATTTCTTAAAAATTGTATTTCAAAAGACACCTTCTAGAAAGTAAAAGGATTATCCACAGAATAAGATATTTATAAATCATATATCTGATAAAGGGCTTAAATTCAGAACATACAAATAAATCTTGCTACCTAATAAAAAGGCACCCAATTAAAAACTAACCAAAATATATACATAAACATTTGTCTAAGGAAGATACACAAATGTCTAGTGAGCATATAAAAATACATGTAACATCATGCATCATCAGAAAAATGCAAACCAAAGCCACAATGAGATATCAAACACATCTAAGATGACTAGAATCAAAAAGTCAGATATTAAAAATATTGACAAGGAAATAAGAACTTTATGTACTATGCAATTTTAAAATGACACAGCTGCTTTGGAAAATAGTTTGGCAGTTCCCAAATAATTAAATGTAAAGTTACTATATGGCCCAGGAATTCCACTTTTAGATATACATTGTATTCATAAAAGTGAAAATATATGTCCATATAGAAATATGTACACAAATATTTTTACTAACTTTATTCATAATAGCCAAAAGGTTGAAACAAGGCAAGGACTCATCAATGTATGAATGTACAAACAAACAACAGTAACATACACATTCATTGGAATATTATTTGACCATTAAAAATAATGAAATATTGACTCATACTACAGTACTGATGATCCTTTAAAATATTATGTTAATGAAAAACTAGTTACAAAAGACCATTTATTATGTGATTCCATTAATATGAGACATCCAGAGCTAGGAAGTCTGTTGGGACAGAAAGTACATCTGTGATTGTTAAGGAGAGGGGATGGAGAATGGGGATGGGGCTTGGGAAAAGTTAACCAAAGGTAGGGGGTTTCTTTTAGAAGTGACGAAATGTTCTAAAATCAACTCTGGTGATGACTGCACACATCTGTGACTATAGCAAAAAAACACTAGATAGTACACTTGAAACAAGTAAATTGTAAGAAATGTAAACTAGATCTCAATGAATGTTAAAAATAAAATATGATATCAAAGAACTGGATATAATACTGCTTCATTTTCAATAAAGGAGATATACTTTTCAAGATGTCAGCTTTATACCAGTATGTCATAGTGATTAAATAAATAGGCTGGGTCAGAAACCTGGTTTTCTATTCTAGCTTTACCACCTCCTAAATGTATGTCTTTGATAACATTTTTATCTCTTTGAACATTAGTTTCCTCATATCTACTGAGGAATAATAATAGTCCTGGGGTTACAGTGCAATCCTAAAAGAAAGTAAATAACATAAGGCATGCCAAGTTCTTAGCAGAGTACCTAGCAAAAGATATGTGCTAAATAAATTTAGCTATTTTTATAAAAAATGTGATAGAGAAGACTTCAGTTGCTGAATTTTCAGAGTATCTATTATAAAATAATTCTTTTGGTATAAACTGTATGTTTATAATAAAATAAGAACCTCAGTTTATTTTCAGAATCCCTATAGCTAAATCTCCCATGTTTATTATTTTAACCAAAATGTAATTTTTAACAACTATTTCCTTAAATTTTACATTATTCTGAGATCTCTTTTTTCCTTCTTCACTTAGTCATAAATAACTCAACCTCTTGTCTAAGTTTAACCCATCTGCTAAGACAGACCCAGAGTCTTACAGACCTCATTGTATAAGACTTGAGGAAATCGGGTTAGCAGTGACAAGCATTGGGTCTAATCAGGTAATGAAGAAGCTACTTGAAATTAGATTACAGAAAATCTGAGCCAGATGACTAATGCCTGAATAAAATAGCAAGTGAAGATGAAAGACAATGAAAGAATGTGGTCTACACTAGTTAGAAATCTGAGTGTTGGCCAGGCGTGGTGGCTCATGCCTGTAACCCCAGCACTTTGGAAGGCTGAGGCGGGTGGATCACGATGTCAGGAGTTCAAGACTAGCCTGGCCAAGATGGTGAAACCCTGTCTCTATTAAAAATACAAAAAATAGCCAGGCGGGGTGATGGGAGCCTGTAATCCCAGCTACTCGGGAAGCTGAGGCAGCTAATTGCTTGAACTTGGGAGGCAGAAGTTGCAGTGACCTGTCAGACTACTGCACTCCAGCCTGGACGACAGAGCAAGACTTCATCAAAAAATAAATAAATAGAAAGAAAGAAAAAGAGAAAGAGAGAGAGGGAGGGAGGGAGGGAGAGAGACAGGGAGGGATCAGAGTGTTATACTCAGGAGAATAATACTTTCAGAACCCAGAGAGATTCTCTACTAACCCAGTGGCCCAGGATATTCCCTTAGGCCCCACCACCCTATCACAATACATAAAGGATAACTGCATCTAAATCTGGAATTTATACAGGCTATAAAAATATCAATCCCATTTCCATTTCCTTTTTTTTTTTTCAGTTCTGTGATTATCCCACAAATAAATGGTGAAAGATCCCCTCCGAAATAGTTTCTGCTCCATATGTTTTATTTCAGCATTTGAAATAGAAAAAAATGATGGCCACATGGATAGCTTAGCTGATTCAGTGCCTAAACACATAAAATCCATTGACTATTTCTTCAGTATATCTGTAGAGAAGAGTCTCAGTTTCTAGGAGCTAATTTACTGTGATAAACATAACAACTCTATATGGAAAGCCATCTCTGCACCATCATGGTATGATATAAAGTCATCAAAGAGAGACTTGGGATAAGGTCTCTATTCTATGTAAAGAAGACTTGGGCTACTTAAAATTTCACTTGACATACTATAATAAGCATCAAAACAATAATTTTCAGTCTGAAAAATACAAAAATGATAACCACAAATATATATTTTAAAGCTAAACACAGTCAAAACTCATAATATTTAAATTAGGATACAATAGCAAGGAGAGTATAAAGGCAGTACATATGAGAAAAGATTGAAGAAAGTTTATTAAAAACAAACTCCTGTATGCTATGGTGGTCTTCAAGTTCAATCCTGTGCTTTCTGACAACCATATACGTTAGCACAATCAACAGTTTCCACAATAGTTGTGTCCCAGGAGTACCATAACTACCCCGGAACAAAAACTAAAGACTTTTCTTTCTATTTTTGCCCCTGTGAACTCTGAAAAGGAGGACATTGTGAAAAATGTTTTCAAACCTGGGAATTAAAACAAGGAGGTTCATAGGACTATTTCATATCTCTGTTTGGGTTGATGACATCATATCAAAGTACAGTTTAGAAAAATCTATTCTGCTGATAGCCATAATGTAGTCCCAGGTATGGAGGTTTTCCTGGAATGGCCTAATTCCACTTTACAGTACAGACAAATAAAGAGATTGCACATGCTTCTAGCATGTTCCTAAGTATTATCTTCCTCATCCGAAGACAGATATATTGTTGATCCTGTACTGCAAGTTGTGTTTTCAAGCCTTAAATAAGCTAGACTTAGGAATGACACTTTTTAATGAAAATTGAGTTGCCTAAATCTAAGTCTATCCTTCATCAACTCAAAACTGAGTGCAGTCTTTCATGGTGCAGAGCTAAGATTTTTCTCAAAGCAATATTGGATCCTTTTCAGTTTATGGAAAAGATGAAAAGCTGAAGTCCTAAAGTTTTGTTGTGCCTTAACCTATGTTCATATTAATAACGACTGGAATTTAAGAAAAAAACCTTACCAAATTATTCTCTTGCCCCTTAAGAGAGATGTCAACAAATATTTACAGAAAATGAGCAGTTGCTATGAAACTATACCCAGAGTTAAGTAAATACTGAAGTTTTTAATTATAATTAATTTAAATGTGGAGCAATATCTTCTGAGACGTTTATCTGTGTATTTGAAATTGTTGTTTTGAAAAGAATCTTTTGGGCAGCAGAAATAGCAATGACTTGGTTATTCATTAGTCTTATGTAAAATGTTAAGGTAAATTACATCGTACTACACTAGGGTTTCTCAACTTTAGCACTAAAATGTTGCTTGAAAGTCAAATTTTATTCAGTTGAGAACTACTATATTATACCAGTTGGTGTGAGTTTCTTTGCAGTAAAATGTTTCATTTAAGTATAACTTTCTTTATAATATTCATTCAATTTAATTTCTCTTTAAATTTTATTTTTTACATTTATTATAACAGGCACTCAGTGAATGGGTGAAGGTAATACATTTAACAAAAAATGAGTATTATGTCTTAAATGTTTTTGAAAATATTTAGAAAAATATATTTTGCTTGAAAATATATTTTTAAACTGGTTTTACATGTTGAAAAGGGCAGATTATTGTTATTGCTCTATTAAATTAACACATTAATGTAAGTTAACAAATAAGATTTGAATCATGCCAAGTAAATAAGCCAAAACTTCCATTCGTTCATTAACATGAGTTAAGGAATGTAGATACAAGGTGTTAATAAAACTTCAAAAGAACAAAACAAAAGAAACTTTGCAGAGTCAGGTTTTTGCAATAAGTTGTCAATCTGAACTAAGGCTGTCAGAATGAGGATCAAGCAAATAATTGTGAATATTAGCAGTGGACAGTTTTATTGCTTTGTTATCAAATCTCTAAGTAAAAAATGTAAACATTCTCATCTTGAAGATTAACATTTGTCATGGCATGCAGTAAGGATGTCATGCATAAATCAGTCTAGAAAGCCTTGCTAATTCTTAACAACTGCGATTATAAAATAGAAGGTGCCTTTACCTGCTCTCCTTTTAATAAACAAAAGAAAGTAGTTCCTTAAAATTTTATTTAGGGATCATAAATGAATAAATAAATTCAATTTAGAAAGAAATGTCTTTAAGAAATAAAAGAAGGCCAGATGCAGTGGCTCACACCTGTAATTCCAGCTCTTTGGGAATTCGATGTGAGCAGATCACTTGAGTTCAGGACTTTGAGACCAACCTGGCCAACATGGTGAAACTATGTCTCTGCTAAAAAACACAAAAATTAACCGGGCATGGTGATGGGCGACTGTAATCCCAGCTACTTGGGAAGCTGAGATAGGAGAATCACTTGAACCCTGGAGGTGAAGGCTGCAGTGAGCCTGTTCTAGCCTGGGTGACAGACTGAGACTCCTCTTCAAAAAAAAAGAAAAAAGAAAAAAGAAAAAAGAAAATTTTACTAAAAAATAAACAACTTTGAAAACTAAATTAAGTAGTAAACTCCAATTCTCTTTACAATGGATGGAAGAAAATAATCTTTGTTTGGAATCTCAACCATGAAAGAAGGGTTTAAATAACTTGATACATTTCTTTTTACCATATTGTCTCAAGCAACATAGATCTGACATTTTTCCACAGAATGAGATTTAGTGTTTGTTAACTGAGAACAGATTGCTCTATTTTCCTTTCAAAATCTCTTTCAAGATCTTTACAGAGAACATAGAAAATCTTATAATTGTGAATTAACATGCAGTTACATGTGAATAGCTAAAAGAACACAGGCACTGCCAATTTTTGAACTTAAAGTTTCTACGTATGTAGAAACCTACCATCTTAGCTAGCGACCACCATGTTGACACAGAAGCATGATTACATCATGAAAGGTCTTCTGCATTAAATAATTAACCAGTTAACTGAATTGACACGGAATGTGTTCTCCCCATGTGCCTAGTACAAAATCATTACAGATTTCTCATCTTAAGGTACATTTCTCACTCAAGGCTACTAAGAGAGCCGGTTGCATTGTCCTTCAAAAACCAGTACAAATCTTGTATTTATGCAGGACCTACTTTCTAAAACACAAATTCTATTAAGTCTTTTGTTAAAAAGTATTTAGAAGTAGTCCATATTTGCAGGATAAAGCACAAAGTTCATACTTAAATGTACAAAACCCTTAAAAACCTAACTTTCCAGCTATGCCTTCTGCTAATCACCTATATGCCTTCTTCATTCTTGTTATGCACATTCACATGTTTGGTTGATTGTTAATTAACATCTTGATAACTTTGTAGCTTTATTTTATGTATTATTTCAGTGTAGATATATAAACTACAATGTAGACATATTCATACAAAATGCACAAAATGGCATATATAGATTGCAATAAAGTGGGAAATACAAGGGTGGGGACAAAGTAGAATCAGATATAAGCCTAAAATATATGGTCTTCAATGCCTATACCTTTTATTAGGTATATATTTAGTGCCTTTTAACAACTTGAAGAGGGATAATTTTGAATAGATATAAACTTAATTTTTACTGAGATTAAAATATATTAACTATGCAGAATAATTGCATGCACAGGAAAAAGAAGATACCCAGTGATCCACATAAAAGGCATACTGTGATATAGTGAAAAAAATCTCTCCTTAACACCTTCTTAACTTTAACATAGGGCTTCAGACATAATAATTGGACTCTGTGTAGACTCATAGTATGCATCAAGGCACATTTTAGAAAAACTATCCTGACAGGTAAGGAGATGACCTACACTAACTTATCTGTTTCCCATAGCACTCTATTCATCAGACATTTTTGCAGACCTACAAGATTTTACTGCAGTCATTGTTTCCCTTAATTATGTAGCCACTAGACTGCAAGCTCCTTGAAGGAAGTGCTTCTATCTTGTCATACTAGGTACCACAAGCATTTGGATAGCGTTGAGAAGACGTTTTATAAGCCTTCAAAAGATACAAAATCTTTGACGTGCAATGTCTGGAATATCTGCTTTATAATTACAATAGACTTTGAGTTGAAAGAGAAATACTAATTAATTTAATAACTTATTTTTAAATCATTTTAATAACAGAGATTTGCTTCCTATGCCTTGAATTTCAATTCCCCAATTCAGGAAAGATTCTTTTTTATTGATAGAATAAAATACCCTCTATCATTCACTAGCCAACCAATTTTCTTATGATGCGTAAATGAAAACATTGGTTTCTATCCCATCACTTTTAACGACCTGCACTTGGCCTTTACTAGTCAAAGAACCAGGGTAAACTTTCTTTAGCCATTTGGTCAGTGAACTATTTATCTTATTTAAAATATTTTGTCTCCTCACTCTGTTTAACTGCTAAAGATAGTTTCGATTCAGACTCAAGATTTCATAATATATTGTCTCCTAGTAACACTGGGGCATTAACGAAAACTCCACAAGTCAGTCTCATATTCAAAATGTGTCATAACTATGTGTTTCAGTATATTTTAAAATAAACTATGTTTCAATAATACATATAGCTTTTTTAATCCTAATTTCATCCTTAATTCCAAATATTATTTTTCTAAGTAGTTTGTCTTTCCTAGTGAATTTTTAATAGTGTGTGCTATGCATTGAAAGCAATGAAAATAGATATTATTTTTAATTAATTAATTATTCTGGTGTCTACTTCCAAGTGAAAGGCGTTAATCTTGGATCCCATATATTTATTCATATTTTCTTCCTGTCACCCTAGTCAGGGATAGACCCTATTCACTTTCACAATCTGCCCATGTGCTTTCTCATCTGAAATCAGTGTGAGTAGCTGAAAGTGATTGGACTGGTTTTGTCTAATCTCCTTATTAAAATGTTCCAAAAAATAACAATAACACATATTTGGATAGTGGATTTATTTTTTAACAATTTTAATTAATTTTATAACTTCTTTATTAGGGAAGATGTGAGGTTTTACCTTATTGTGTCACCTCACTTTCCTATCTCCACCTACTTAATTATACATTTTAGATTATCTCATTATTAGCCCTGCCCATTTTGTGTCCATTGTGTCATTTTATCTTCTTATCCTGCTTAATTTCCTTAACACCCATTACTGCTTGAGGTTGCATTGTATGTTAATTTTCATATTTATTTATTTTCTATCATTCCTTCTTATAATGTAAGTTCCACAAGGACAGGGATTTTTCTCCTTCCCTGTTCTGTTTCCAGCCCTAAGAAATATCTAAAAAATAATATTCAACAATGTTTTGTTGGAGGACCAAATACAGCTTATTACTAAAACTGAAATTCCATATGATTTAAATTTCCTTTTTATTTTAATATTTTTTTCCTGGAATATAACATATTCTTATTTATTCGGGAGTCAAGAATTCCTTTTTTTTCTCCTGATTTTCTTAATTAGGTGCTTATCATGAATTCTTCCCAAACTCTACAAAAGATAAAAAGCCCATTCAATAAGACCTTTAACATGGTTGAATGTATCAGATAATCCCTCATCACTATTATTCTTTACAATATCCTGATGCTCTCCATCTTTGCTCCTTATTAAAATCTGACTTTTCAGTAAACCAGATGTACAGTTGTTGTGCTAGGCATACTGGGAACTCCTTTTGCCTATTCCCTGTTTCATCATTCTTGTTTCCACAATGAGATATGTTCTTCTTTCTTCTCTTGCTTTGTGGAGCACACTGTCCATTTCTTGGAAAAGGGCCATGGTAAGTGTGTTGAACATATTTTAGAATGGTCCCACATGATTTTCATCCCATGATATTTATGCCTTTGTTCGATGTTCCCTTGATCGTGTGCAGTACCTGTGATTTGCTTCTAACCGATGTAATACACAAAAGATATAGGATAATATTACAGTATTACATAACACTGAAGCACCAGTCTTGCTGTAGTATCTCCCTTTCCTTGCTGTATTGATGAAGTAAACAGCCATGTTGGTGAGGCCCACATGGCTAGGAACTGTTGGCAGCTTCTGAGAGGTGAGGTCAGTATCTGGAAGACAGCTGGAAAAAAAAACAAAAACAAAAACAAAAATACCCAAAAAACCCTGAAGTTTTTAATCCTACAACTACAGGGACTAAATGCTGCCAACAACCACATGATTGGGGAAATGGATCTTTCGCTAGCTGAGCTACCAGGTAAGAACAAAGCTCTTGTTAGTCCCTTGATTGGAGATTTGTGAGCCCCTGAGAAGAAGGTGTAGCTCAACTGTGCCTGGACTTGCGACCCCCAAAAACTGTGAAGTAAAGAAAGTGTATTGTTGTAAGCTGCTAAATTTGTAGTAATTGTTTAAACAGCCTAGTAAACTAATACTATAAGTAATGTTTTCAGTCCTTATGGGTCAGATAATTTATTTTTTTATGCGCTAATTTTGTTTTGACTGAACTTAAATTCTATAAAAATAATTTTCTCTCAGAATTTTGAATGCATTGCTGCATTGTTTTTTAGTCTCCATTATTGAAATTCTACTCTAGTGTTCAATAATCGCTTTATGCTGTCTCCATTTTACTGTCAGTAATGGTTTATTACAATATATCTTCCAAAATTATGTTTATACCTCTCATATTATGTTGTCTCTTCTATTCAGCTTATTATCATGTGCTTATATATTTTTAGCTTCTTTCCTCTTTGGGTTTAGGATGAAGAAAATTGAAGACATTTAATTCCTCTGTTGAAGCTATATTAGATGCTCCGTTTAGATCCTTTTTTAGTTGTCTTATGTGTGTTTTTTGGAGGCTCTCGATAACTGCATTTCACTAACATTGACTTACTGTTTTCCACACAAGTTCCTTATAAACAAGAGAGAGAGTCAGAGTGCTTCCTTTTAAAAGAATAGGACATTTTAATGCCTCAGATTTACTGTCACTACCTATCAATTGGATAATTTTCTTTCTTTATACCTTTGTCATTGCCCATCCTGTTCACTTTTATTTGCTTTTTTTCTTTTTCTCTGTTTCTGTTTTTATATTGAATATATCTTCCTTTCCCTACTAAGAACAATGAGAGAACATAAGAAGCAATAACTTTATCAAATCAGGTACAGAATACTGGCACATTCTGAGAACACATTTCTCCAGACATTGTTAATAACCATCCTACCACAATAGCTATGCTTCTGAATTTCAATACAATTGGTAATGTAAGACATTCAAAGATGTTAATAGAATGAGATTCTCCAGTTGTTTATTCTGATAACAGAGAAAAAATCATTTTTTAAAAATTTGTACATTTGATCCAGTTAGTATACTCTCAAATGTCCATGTTAAATGGAATAAGTACATAGCTCTCCTAAATAAAAATATTAGGCAATTAAAGAAATATTACACATAACTTGGTATTCTCCTAGGAATAACAATTATTATATTTTGTGCATGTGTGTACCCTGATCATAATGACAAGAAAATAAGGTAAATATATTTATCTGGTGGAGCAAGGAAGTTATTAGTGGTGAATCTGGCAGAGTAGAGGTATAAATAAGCTATAAATAATCACTCGTATAATGTCTAGAGTTACCCATATATGTACTTTAAAAATGTTAATTTGATCATAAACTCCTAGACAATAATTTATTCTAAATGGTATAGATAATCCCCTTTTCTAAAAACAATTTCTCCTGAATTCTTCAACCATTTTTTTTCATAAATTCAAAAAGTTATTTGGAGGGCTGAATGAAAACTCCCTAATTGTTAAAATAATTTGTGTTCCTTTTAAACAAAAAATATCCTGAAGTGTCAGCAATCATACTATTTTAATACCTAAGTAATAATGGATGTAATACATGAAAATTTATGTAACATGACTCGAGATCTCCAGAAATGACTTTAGCTTATTAAATTTTGACAGTAGTCTTCCACATCTAATGGGTTATCCTTTGGTTCCGTTTACGTTCATTCCAATCATCAACTTTCCCCATGTCTGATTTTCTTTTTATCATGAACCTAGATTTCATCACAATATAATTTCAACTTTGTGCCCTAAAGAAGCATTTCATTCTCCCACCTTATTTTGCCAGAGTTAAATTAGGAGGTGAAATATTTGATCCACATCACATGGTGAATTATTGAACCTGGCTTAAATCTGTGACTCACATCCTGAATCACTTTTTCTAACCTTTTAAGCAATACTTAAATACCTTAAACTTTTTAATTCTTCATTCTTTATCAGAGCATTCTCCTATTTATCTTCCTCAAACATTATCTGTTTCCTATCATTAAGTGCCGTAGATAATTACTACTCTCTACAAAAGTTCTGTTTTACTCTTTTATTTTTTTGAACAAGATTCCATTTGTGGATTCTATTGGATTTTCACTGCTATGACCTTGTCCTTTTTTTACCATGAATGTGTATATCTGTCACAGTTCATTCTATACCCTTTCTCACCAAATGTACTGCTGTCTTTCTAATTACTTGCTATTGTTAAGGTCATTTCTGAATGTCCTCCAAAGTAATGAGCAGACTAAACAAAACAGTGAAATAAATGTATATATAAATATATCCTTTTGTCTTCAAAATTTACAAGTAGTAAGAAAACATAAAAGCTGATTTTAAGGTATTAATGTGGCATAGCTCAATGTTTCCTATTTTACATGAACACTCAGTAAATATGTAATCACTCCCCTACATTTTTAGTGTTTGAGCTTGCTAAATCCTTAAAATGCTATAAGGTATATATATATATAAATTACAGTTATATGAGTTATATGGAAGAAATGAGTGATATGTATTTAAGGTGCTAGATATGCAAATTTTCTTGATTTATTCATTCCACACTGTAGACATATTACAACATCACTGTATACCCAATAATTATATATGAACATAATTTGTTAAAAAATTAGTTAAAAAATAAAGCTCTGCAGTTTGAATGTTTCTTTCCTCCAAAACTCACGTTGAAATGTAAATTGCCATTTTAACAGAATTAGGAGGTGGAACCTTTAATAGGTGATGAGGTCATGCCAGCTTCACCCTCGTGGGTGGGATTGGTACTATATTAAAGACTGTGCTTAGTCCTCTCTTGCTCTCTCCGCCCTCTGTCTTTTGCCATATGAGCATCCAGCCCTCTTTCTCTCCAGGAAATGCAGAGTACAAGGTGCCATCTTGAAAAAAGAGAATGGCCTCACCAGACACCACACCTATGGTATCTTGACCTCAGATTTCCCAATCCCCAGAACTGCAAGCCAATGTATTTCTGTTATTTACAAATTGCTCTCTCAAGTATTCTGTTATAGCAGCATAAATTGGACTAAACCAGAGTGAATCAAGACACTTAAAATAATTTGTTTATCCTGCTACTATGTTGCCTTAATTCATAGGCAGACCTAGAATATGAATCACAAAAAACATTGTTTAAGTGTTACCATGGTATTATTACTCTTTGGTACGGAAAAAATAAAATAAATTTTTTTTGCCAAAAAAATTCTAGAAAGTAGTATTTTTTCTTCTTCTTCTTTTTAATGCTAGTATTTCCTGTTTTTTTTTTTGTTTGTTTGTTTGTTTGTTTGTTTGTTTTTTTTGAGGCGGAGTTTTGCTCTGTTGCCCAGGCTAGAGTGCAGTGGTGCAAAGATTCCCTGTTATCAATCTAAACATCTCTGCTTGGATTTCAAGGCCATTCTTAATACCTTCCCATCTCATCTAAAAATCATCTCTCCACTTGTACAATATGTACTCTCCACTCCAATGAGACCAATTTCTAGACACTCCCCTTTCCACCCCACTATACTGTAGTGAATATCTGGATTTTTTTCTTTTTCTTTTTTTTTTTTTTTTTTTGGTCTCTCCAACATCCCCTCCATTGGGGAACTTTATTTTTCTACCCATTTGGGCTATCAATTACATGGTGCTGGTTTCCCAAAACTGGTCTAGGCACTTGACAAATTAGTTATCCAGTAAATCCTACCCACCTAGTCACACTGATTGGTTCAAGGATGGTAAGTTGATTTAAATTGAGTACACCATTCACCTCCCAAAATTGTGCTGGTGCCATAAAAAAAAATTCTTTTTTTTTTGGTTTTGTTTTCTGTTTTTTTTTTTCTGATATTCTTAACTCAAAATATAATAAAAACGTTAAGATACTGATGACATCTTTTTACTGCCAGGCAGAGAAAAACTCACTGAAATAAACCTGAGAAAAACAGGAATGCAAAACGGAAATTAAAAGCAGAAAAAAATAAAGAATCGAATGCATTTCTTGAGTCTTTAGATCTTTTTCTATATGTTTCTGTTATGGGAACACATTAATCCATGTGCATTATTATAAGCATAAGGAAGCTTGGGTTGTGTTTTGTCACTTACCAAAAAGTCATAATCAATACACTATGCTGATTTACACCTACATTTAGAGTAAACTTAGTTTCTGGTTTGCCTGGGAAAATTCAAGGTAAAAACCGTTGTCTTAGCATCTTATCCCATTTAGTGTTTGTGCCAATATTTTCCATGTATTTAATAAAACTACATTACTAAAAGGTAGATTAACAAATACTAGAAAGAATTTTGTAGACCTCCGCTTTGTACTTCCAGTTTTTGTTGTGAATTCAGAGTGTGAGTACAGTGACTAGCATTTGCACTTTAATATCTGCTTTAATATGAAAGATATCTACTGTAACTTGTATCAATCTTTCATTGTTTTACAGATACAAAGTAATGAAAAAGCTGCACTTTCAAAGACAGAGTATGTACTTGCTGATAAAGTGAATTGTCCACAGATGCAAATGCTTACATTAGAGATAGCCAGCTCATCTGGTCTCAGGAGTTAAAGTAAAGAGTATTCCATACTGCTGCCCTTGCCAGTAACTTCTTGTGATAGAAGTTTATGCTGTGTCCTATGTTATGCCATATAAAATACACAAAACTCCAGACAACGTTGGAAAATTTGGGAAATTACTTTATGTACTTCAGAAGTACATAAAATATGTCATAGAAATGAAGGCTCAGGGTTTAGCTACAGAGATTATAGTTAGTCTATTTTTTATATAATGTTTTATTATCTACAATGTTTTATTTTATTGTTATGAAATATATTTCTTAATTTAAAATGATTCAAAGTGTTTAGTCACTGAAAAATTATATAATTTTGCAGAATTAAATTTGGCAAACATTCAAAGGAATAATTAATTAAGAATCTTACTTGAAAAATTTGGTCTTGTGAAAACAGACATATGAAAGAAAGGCACTCTGAATTTGGGCCAAAAGATGTACTGGAGGAAATTTTTGAGCTAAAATATTTATGAATTTAATACCAAAAAAAATAAATTACATCCTCAGAACTGGCCCTGAGTTTACCAAGTTTCTTAGAACCTGTAACAAGAGTATTTTATAAATTAAAAATACTATTCTCTTCAGAAAAAAAGTCAAAAATGGAGTCAACGTTTTCAAATTTAGAAAATAATGTGTATAGTGACCAGATCAGGATATTGAACCTATGCATCCTCTCAAACATTTATCATGTATTTGTGTTGAGAACACTCAAAACTCTCCCTCTAGCTATTTGAAACTATATGTTATTGTTAACTGTAGTCATCCTACAGTGCTATGGAACATTAGAACTTATTCCTCCTATCTAGCTATAATTTTGTATCCTTTAACAAATGCATTATATTTATGGCCACATCATTATGTAACCAATACAAATACATAATTATCATGTGTTGATTATACATTTTAAAAATAATTTCTTTAAAATGGATAGATTAAAAAAGATGAAAGGTATTTTAGGCAGAAAGAATAATGGTATTACAGGATTTTGTCAATTCTATAAAGTAGCATATTCCAAGTTAAAATACATTTCATTTTTTAACTTAAGAAAGAAAATATTACATTGAAAAATATTGCAGGGAGTTTTAGAAGAAATTTAAATGACTGATAGTTAAGTTTATGTGTCAGCTTAGCTAGTCTATGGTGCTCGGTTGTTTAGTAAAACACTAGTCTATATATTGCTGTGAAGGAATTTTGTAGATGTGTTTAACATTTACAATGAATTGACATTCCGTAAATAAGATTATTCTTGATAATGTGAATAGTCCTCATCCAATAATAGAAAGGTGTTAAGAGCTAAATTTGAAGTGTATTGGTGTATTAGCCCATTTTCACACAGCTGATAAAGACATACTCAAGACTGGGCAATTTACAAAGGAAAGAGGCTTAATGGAGAACTCACACTTTCACGTGGCTGGGGAAGCCTCATAATCATGGTGGAAGGCGAGGAGGAGCAAATCATATCTTATGTGGATGGTGGAAGGGAAAGAGAGCTTGCGTAGGAAAACTCCCCCTTTTACTAACCATCAGATCTCATGAGATTTACTCACTATCACGAGAACAGCACAGGAAAGTCCTGCCCCCATGATTCAATTACCTCCCACCGGGTCTCACCCACAACACATGAGAATTCAAGATGAGATCTGGGTGAGAACGCAGCCAAACCATGTCAGTTGGAGACAAAGACATTCTGCCTTAAGACTATAACACAGAAATCCTTTCCCTATTTCCAATTTGATGGCCTGCCCAACAGATCCTCAAATAGACCTCAAGAAGCAAAACAGTTTGTTGTATTTGGAATATATTCAAAGAAAACCTTACAGACATTTTCTATGTCCTAGTATGGAATGAATGAAGCAGAATGACTCCTATATTTTTAAACATAGCAAACTATCAGAGAGACTAAACAGCTCTCAACAAGCCAAATGAGAGGAATAAAAAGCACCTATGGGATACTCTCCTCAACCTAGAGGAAGAAAAGGTGGCTGATTGAGCTGATGGCTAAAGGGAAAGATGACATCTATTACCAGACAGATCCACTTACAAATGCCATCATACCATGACAGTCTTGCAAACATAGATCCAACTTTGGAGAGGACGGAAACTGAAATTATTGAGAGTATGGTTTTATGGTTTTGAACTCAGCCAAAGTAATGGCTCAAAACAAAAATTAAGCTTACTTAGAGATAATTCAGTTTTATACTTTAAGGTGAATTTGTAGAGAATTATGTAAAAAAAAAAAAACAAAAAAAGTATGTTCTATCAAGCACCTATGGATGATTAAAAAAAAAAAAAAACTTTAAAGAAAACTAGTTATAGTGGGGACCACTTCTTATTTGATAAAGCACAGGTAAAGGAAAAAAACAAAGAAGAGACCCGGCGCAGTGGCTCACGCCTGTAATCTCAGCACTTTGGGAGGCCGAAGAGGGTGGATCACGAGGTCAGGTGATCGAGACCATCCTGGCTAACATGGTGAAATTCCGTCTCTACTAAAAATACAACAACAAAATTAGCCGGGAGTGGTGGCAGACACCTGTAGTCCCAGCTACTAGGGAGACTGAGGCAGTAGAATGGCTTGAACCCGGGAGGCAGATCTTGCAGTGAGCTGACATCGCGCCACTGCACCCCAGCCTGGGCAACAGAGCGAGACTCTGTCTCGACAAAAATAAATGAATAAATAAATAAAAGATCTAACAAAGTAGAGATACGTCCTGTGTTAGTAGATAAGAAGGCAATATTGTTAAAATGTCAATTCTGACCAGGCGTGGTGGCTCACGCTTGCAATCCCAGCACATTGGGAGGCCGAGACGGGCAGATCACGAAGTCAGGAGATGGAGACCATCCTGGCTAACACCGTGAAACTCAGTCTCTATTAAAAATACAAAAATTTAGCTAGATGTGGTGGCAGGCACGTGTAGTCCCAGCTACTCGGGAGGCTGAGGCAGGAGAATGGCGTGAACCCGGGAGGCAGTGCTTGCAGTGAGCCGAGATTGCACCACTGCACTCCAGCCTGGGTGACAGTGCGAGATTCCATCTCAAAAAAAAACCAAACAAAAAAAAAAACAAAACAAAAAACAAAAAAACAAGGCAGTTCTTTCCAATTTGATCTATAGACTCAATGCAATCCCAATAAAAATTCCAACTTTTTTTCTTTATATGTTTATAAACAGATTCCAAAGTTTATATGGAGAAGCAAAAGACCTGGAATAGCCAATACAATATTGAAGAGAAGAATAAAGTTGGAGGAGTGGTGCAATCCAATTTCAAAATATACTATAAATCTACAGAAGTCAAGATAGTGTGGTACTGGTGAAAAAATAGGCAAATATATCAAAGGAACAGAACAGAATAGCGAGAAACTGACACACTCAAATATAGTCAGCTGATATTTAACAATGTGAGCAAAGGCAATTCAGTCTTTTCAACAAATGGTGTTGCAACACTGGAATCTGAAAACAAACCAAAAAATCTAGTCACAAGTTTATATATCTTTCACAGAAATTAACTCAAAATGATTCACCAATCTAAATTTAAAATATACAAGTATAAAACTTTTAGAAGATAACATTGGTGAAAATCTAGGTGACATTGCTTTTGGAAGTGACCGTTTATATACAAAACCAAAAGGATGCTCCATTAAAGAAAAAAACGATAGGCCGGGCGCGGTGGCTCAAGCCTGTAATCCCAGCACTTTGGGAGGCCGAGACGGGCGGATCACGAGGTCAGGAGTTTGAGACCATGCTGGCTAACACGGTGAAACCCCGTCTCTACTAAAAAATACAAAAAACTAGCCGGGCGAGGTGGTGGGCGCCTGTAGTCCCAGCTACTCGGGAGGCTGAGGCAGGAGAATGGCGTAAAAACCCGGGAGGCGGAGCTTGCAATGAGCTGAGATCCAGCCACTGCACTCCAGCCTGGGCGACACAGCGAGACTCCGTCTCAGAAAAAAAAAAAAAAAAAAACAAAAAAACGATAAATTAGACTTTGGTAACATTAAAACTGCTCTGCAAAAGACAGTGTTAAGTGAGGAAAAAGAAAAGCAACATACTGAAAGAACATCTTTGAAAAACATGTGTCTGATAAAGGACTAGTATAAAAATATACAAAGAACTTTTTAAACTTAAAATAACCTTAGTTAAACATTGGGAAAAAAATCTGAACATTCACCTCACCAAAAGAAGACATACCAATTGCAAATAAGCATTAGAAAAATCCTTAACATCATATGTCATTAGACAATTGCAAATCAAGATAACAATGAGATACCACTATTTACCCATTGTAAGGGCTATAATCCAAAGCACTGTCAACAACAAATGCTGGATGTAAAGCAACAGAAACTTACTCCTTGCTTGTGGGAATGCAGAATGGTATCACTTTGGAATAGTGGGCAATTTCTTAGCAAAACTAAACATACTCTTACCATATGATCCAGAAATCACATTCGTTGGTATTTGTTTGAATAAGATGAAAACTTATGTCCATGCAAAAACCTGCACACCAATGTTTATAGTGGTTTCATTCTTACTTGCAAAAATTTGGATGCAACCAACATGTCCTTTAAGAAAAATGAATGGATAAACAAACTGTGGTACATCCATACAATGAAATATTTTTCAGCAATAAAAAAAGACATGAATGAACTTTGAGTGCATATTGCTAAGTGAAAGAATCCAATCTGGGAAGGCTAAATGATATGTAATTCCAATTATTTCACTTTCTGGAAAAGTAAGTAAAAATATCAATCGTTCTTAGGGTTTGGTGGCGGGGAGAGGAAGGAAGAGATAAGCAGCTGGGTCATTTTGGGTAGTGATTTGAGGGGGAGGAGAGGAAGGAAGAGATGAATAGCTGGGATTTTTAAGGTAGTGAAATTGTGTATAATACTGTAATAGTAGACAGATAGCATTACACCTCTTTCAAAAACCATAGAATGTACAACACAAAGAAAGTACCCTGTTAGCTAAGGGTAATGACTTCAGGTAACAATAATAATAATAACAATATTGATTCATTAATGGTAACAAATGTGCCACACTAAGCAAGATGATGATGATGATAATAATAATAATAACTATATGGTGTTGAGAGCGTGGGGTAGTGGTGGGGAGGAAAATGAGTGTATGAAAACTTAAAGTGTATGTTCCACTTAAAGTACTTTTCTGTAAATCTAAATCTACTCTAAAAAGTAAAGTCTCTTTTTCTAAGTAATGAGAATGTATTATGAACCCCTTATGCCAATAAATTGGAAAACTCAAAAATAAATATATTCTCTCAAAAATATGGCTACAACAGCCGGGCGTGGTGGCCGGAGCCTGTAGTCCCAGCTACTCAGGAGGCTGAGGCAGGAGAATGGCGTCAATCCGGGAGGCGGAGCTTGCAGTGAGCCGAGATTGCAGCACTACACTCCAGCCTGGGCGACAGAGCGAGACTCCGTCTCAAAAAAAAAAAAAAATATATATATATATATATATGTATATATGCTACAACAATATGTGTTTATGGTGGACGGGTGTGAGTGTGTGTATGGGTGTATAACAGGAAGAGAGGATAAAGAATAGAGAGATGTGGGCCACACTGAGAAGGGCCTTACATGTTCTGCTGAACATATAGAATATAGGCAGAAGCAGTTAATAATCTAGTAAATATTTTAAAGCAACACAATGACATCAGAATATTGTACTTACCTATATCAAAATTGTGTATAACTATCACTATATATTTTCATGAATGTTTTATATGTAAAATAGAATAGAATCATGTTAGCCTTTTTACAATTACATTTTTAACTTTTGAGGGTATATAAGAAAAGCATCCCCTTCTTCTTACTCTCTTGTTTTAACTAATAACAAAGAAAAAATCACAGAGAATATACAAAAAAAAAAAAAAAAATGGAAAGAAACAAGTATAGGCAGGTTGACTGTACCATGGGGCTCCAATTCCCCTCTCCTCTCAGTTTCTTGTCTTTACTGCTCCCTGCCTCCCAGGATCCCATAGTCAAGGGTACCTGATTTCTGCTTTTTACTGGCAAAATGTATGTAATACAAAATAAATGGAATGCAAAATTATAGAAAACTATCTTATAACATGATAAAACATAAATATAATCAAATTTATAAAATAAATGTTTTGGATCAGATTTGTAGGAAATTCAAATGCATTTAGTTCCTGTTTACCAGGATTTTTTTTTTTTTTTCAAGTAGGCCAAATGGATGTGAATTACTCCTCTGAGGTAAATTGCTGATATATTATAGGTAGGTAGTGGGGACAATGGGAGATTTCATGAGTAGAAAGTAAATATTTGTCTCTGCTATAGCTAGGTATTTGCCTACATATAAACTGTTAGGGTTTTGTGTCCTCCCTCATCATTTCTATGAAAAGAAAAAGGAGTGTCATCATTTCAAGCTTTAGTACCATTCTGAGCATAGTAGGCCCTCAAAAAATATTGGTGATAGCTGTGTAACATTGAAAGTATAAAACACCTAGACAACAATAATATAGAAACAGATTCATAATTAGCTTGTTGTTTACTTATGACATTATTTTCTTTGATTTATGGCTGCTACTAAAAGCCACTGATTCCTAGGTCATATCACCAAAATAATTAAATATGAAATTAAAGAGCATGATCTAAATGGTGAATATCAAAACCAATTTAAAAAGAGCTTGCATAGCAAGATTGGTGAGTGCATATAAGTAAATTGTCAGTGATTTATGTCAGGAAGCCCAACTGCTTCCTCTTAAAAACACATTGTAATTGTTTCCTAGCACTGTTGTAACAAAGTGTCACAAACTAGGTACCTCAGAACAACAGAAATGTATTGTTTCACAGTTTCTGGAGATTTGAAATCCAAGATCAAAATATGATAGGATTGATTCCCTTTCGGGGTTGTGAGGAAGAATCTGCTTTAAAGGGTTGTGAGGAAGAATCTGCTTTATGCCTGTCTCCTAGATCCGTGTCCTTTGTTGGTTATCTTTGTCACTCTTTGGTTTGTAAGTTCATCACCTTGATCTCTACAATCACATTCACATCACTTTTTACCTTTATGTAGTACATATGTGCATGTCTGTCCTTGTATCCAAATTTCCCCCTTTTACAAAGACAGCGGTCATGATGGATTAGGGATCACGGTGAGAACAACCAGAGGTTACTCTTGTGGCCATTTTGGTTTTGGTGGGTTTTGGCTGGCTCCTTTACTGCAAGCTGTTTTATCAGCAAGGTCTGTATGACCCGTATTTTGTGCTGATCTCCTATTTTATCTTGTGACTTAGAATGCCTTAACCATCTGGGAAGGCAGCCCAGTAGATTTCAGCCTCATTTTACCCAGCTCCTGTTTACAATGGAGTTGCTCTGGCTTACATGTCTCTGACATTCCCTCCCTTCCTTTTATAAGAGAACCCTTAATCTTAAGGATTGTAGAGGGATGAAGGTCCATCTTCTGTAATTTTTTTCGGGCTGAATAGGGGAAATGATATTTCTGCCTAACTATGGGGGTCTCTTGCATTCAGGGTAGAGAGGAGCTCAGGTACAAAGCATCAGTATGGTAAGGTCCATTCATAACTCCTGAGTTTCAACAAAAGGTGATATCTGGAAGATTAATAAGTGTTTAATTTAAGAAAAGATTCAGTAAACTCATCCTGTATTCCTACACAAAGAGGATAACAGCAATATATTTCACAGGAGTAAAGCAAAATAAGTAAATTTATTCCAAGTAAACTAAGGTTCTTCATAAACTAGGCAACTGTTGGAACTAAACTGATATTGGGTTGTTACTTGATTGTAATGTGCCCAGAATTTGAATACTGATCCACATTTTTACATTCCCCATCCCTCTTGTTTCTGCTGAACAACAATCAGAGATCTCTGGTTGGTTCACAGGAATAAGTAGGGTTAGCCCAAATTGCAGAAACAAACTTAGAAACAACTAATGAGACTAGAATTTAATAACAAGTGAACCATAGTTCTTGAAACATAATATTTCTCTCTCCAGTTTCCCATTTTTACTAAGGACAAATCATGGTAAGACTGATTTGCTTTATTATACTTGGCCTGATTATTTGTATGAAGTGCAGCAAGAATAATTATTTTTCACATAAGCTCTTTTTCAATTGGTTTTGATGGAACTCTGTTCCATAGAACGAATCTTAGAAAAAAGTTTTTTTTAAAGCTGAGCCTGGCCATTGGTTTGTATCCTCAAATACCTACGAGGTGTGTAAATATCTTTCCTCTTGAAGTCCCAAGATAACTTGCAGCTCCTGGACCTGTCAGAAAGTGACCTTTATTCACCACAGGTCAGAAACCCTCGATAGGGACTGTTGTAGGCAAGCTATGAAGTCAGTTCTCCACAGGGCTTTTATTGGCTCTATAAGTCAATTTTAATTCCCTAAAGGAAAACACACTATTCCAGTCAGAGCCTTAGCAAAATAACCAATTTCTCCAATTTTGTGCTGTTACAAAAGAAAACACATTCTTACTGCATGGTTCCTTTTAATAAAAGGAAAGGATGCTTTACCAACCTCGGGCTAGAGGCCCAACTTAGGAGGGTTAGAGTCCTTTCTAAAATGTAGAAGGTTAGAGGCTCCACTCGGTAAAGCCTCCCCCGCACCCCACACCGACCTTTTTGTTTGTTTGTTTGTTTGTCTGTTTTTTGAGACAGAGTCTCACTCTGTAGCCCAGGCTGAGTGCAGTGGCACATATTCGGCTCACTGCACTCTCTGCCTCCCAGGTTCAAGCTATTCTCCTGACTCAGTCTCTGGAGTAGCTGGGACTACAGGCGCCTGCCACCAGGCCCAGCTAATTTTTGTGTGTTTAGTAGAGATGGGGTTTCACTATGTTGGCCAGGCTGGTCTCGAACTCCTGATCTCGTGATCTGCCCACCTTGGCCTCCCAAAGTGCTGGGATTACAGGCATGAGCTGCCACACTGGACAGGTAAAGTCCCTTTAAGAACAGGTCTGGCACTATGGAATGCTCACTGCTATTCTCTTTGGATCAATCTGCCTTGCACTCTTTGGCTGACAGCTGTGGGTAATAGGATTAGGCATATATAGGATCCTGGGTCATCGGGAGCTTTTTCCTCCCTAAAAGGGGGAAACTTGAAACCTGATAAGATTGCTGGAAAAGCTCCCTGCTCCACCGACAGCAGCTGACTGAACTTTTCAATGTGGCTGCAATGGGTGGGTCTTTCTCTGGCTTCCCAGATCATTTCACCTTCCCCACCCTGCCACAGGCAGTGCTTTTCTCTCTCTCTCTCCTTTCCCTTTCTTATCTGTTTCTGTTACTCAGGGTGACCATCTTGTCCAGAGACCATGTATTGTAACTCCCAGTTGGAGGTTGGATTAAAGGTGATGGGGCTCAGCTGAAGGCAAATTTAAGCCTTGCTAGTCTGATATTGGCTGCTAAGCAGAGCGGCTAATGTCTGTGTTTTATCACGTTTTACTCTGGCCAGAACGAAAGAAAAAAAAAAATTCTTTATGCTGCGGCTTGGCCCCCAGGGCAATGGTGCCCCAATCAAGATCACTAGGGCCGCTCAGGGAAAGGGAATCCAGAACCTTGGCATGCCTGCAAAAGGGTAAGAATTTCTTACCGGTCAGATTTTCGGCTTCTCTATCTGTGTGCAAACGGTTAAATGAATGGAAAGAAAAAAATCAGTGTTTATCTCCTCCGTAATGTTTTGATTAAAGGGAAAAAGAATTTAAGGCTAGTCTTAAGTTGGTGTATTTTGTGCTATGAATTCATTTTTCTGTAAAATAAAACATGGGTTTAGAACACCTGTAAGCCCGCTTTTCAAGATGACCCAGCAAGCTGGTCAGTAACAAACTTCACTGCAGGCCCCTGAAACAAACAAACAAAAAAACTGGATGAAGTCTTCACTTTGTTTTATGTCCTTGGGAGCTTGACCTTTTAACCAGGTGGCGGTACTTTCTCTTCTTCTCCGCCTTCCAGGGAACAGAAATTTTAGGGTTCATGTCATAGTTAGCTCTAAAAATTATATGAAATGTTGAAAGCCTTTGCAAGCTCAGAATTAACTACTCTAGACTCCTTCTGGGGAAGGAACTAGAGACAGTCCATTGCTGTAGCTCAGTAGTCAAGGTTCAATTCTCCACCTAGGAAATAAGTCGTTAATGTATGTGTGTATTTCTAATTGTTTCTTATTTTTATTATAATAAATTTTATAGGGTACTCAGATATTATCCAACTGCTAAGGAATGTTTTTAGTGCAACTATAATTTTTAACTATTTATTTTCTTTTGAACTATCTTTGTGGGTCATGATGATAAATTAGGAACTATTAGGTAAAAATACTTACTAATTTATATGTTGTTTTAGAGGAAAACGTATATTTCCTTTCTGACGTCTGTACATGCTGGAGTGTTGTTTTTTCTTTTTAAATAAGTGGTTCTGCTTTAATTATAATTTCAAAAGATTTCTATCACTGTCTATATTTATCCAAATGTTTAAGTAATCATCACATGTAGCCATACTGTTTTAAACATGAATCAGATTATTTCATTCCCTTGTTTCCTGTTACGGCTGAAATAAATGTACTATCATATTTACAGCCCCAAATACCTTACCTGAAATGGCCTATGCCTGCCTTAAACACACTGGCCTTTTCAGTACTAAACACCACATGCTTGTTCTCATCTCAAGGCTTCCAATGTTCCAGGCTACTCCAGGATTATTGCATGGTTACCTTCTTCCAGTTATTTATTTATTTCTTGGTTAAAATTCCCTATTGTCCTGATGGCTGGGATTGGATATAAACACCATATTATCTTCCATTTTCTCCATCTCTTCATTGCCTATCTGTTCTTTTCACCCAAGAGCTAATGAACAAAGCATATTTGTTCCAGCAAGATTCCTGGGACCATTAGCTTGACATTTTGGGGTAAAATGGGGTATTTTATAACATAAAAAAGAACAAAACAATGGACAAAAAGTAACTTTTGATGAAAAGAGGAAAATTAAAAAATAGTGTGCTGTCACTAAACATGAAAATTTTAATGAAACTGAAAAATAATTATCATATAGTAAATAAAATACAGAACACACTAGGCTGTTCGTAGTTCCTGAGGACAAGATAGAAAAAGAAAAAAATCTATCTACCTATCATTTACTTATCATCTGTCTACAATGTGATTATAATAAAAATATATTAAAAATTAATTCTGATTGTCTCCAGATGAAATATAGTGGTCCTTACTTTTATCAATTTCTATTGCAATGAGCATGCGATACATTGAATATAAAAATTTCAGACTCCCAAAATATATTACAAATCACAGTAGTTTATGTATCTGTCAATCTGTCAAACAAATTTGCATATATATATAGTTAAGTTAAATATTTAACTTTTCCTTTCAGAATTTATTCATATGCATGACATTTAATTGTTATACGTAACATTTGGAGTTTTTCTTCACTTAAGGTCTCAAGATCTTTAGATATTACTTATATTTAAAAAAACGTGTATAACTCTTATTTAACATTGATTTATTTGCTTCATATTCTCACAATGAATTCTCAAGAGTGATATTGCTGTGTCAAACATTACGTTAAATTTAAGGCCATCCATAAGCAGATCACAGCTGGATGTTTCTCTTTCCCAAATGATTTCATGCTCTCTTCCTACTTCAATTTCTGCCCAGTTTTCACTTGCCATCATGTTGATTAACATCTTAACAATCTCTTCTTTCTGCAACATTGTGTGAGTAAGCACTCTTGCATGAAAAATTCAAAAGTTTCATTTCTTAATTGACAGGTAGTTTATGGTGTTTTGCTTTGTCCTTAATGCCCTATTTTGTGTAGAACATCAATTACATTTTATTGAAATGTGTAGTTTCCTTGGAAAATGAATTTCTAGATAATATTTTTAATATCTTCAAATTTGTCCTATATTTTTGCTCACCAACTTCAATTTATCATTTGTTAATTGTAACTGAAATGTATTAATTATTTTTATATTGCTTTCTAATGACTATTCAAAACCAGTCTATTGTTTTTCTGCTTCATAGTTTACATAAAAGGAAATTTTATATAAATTAACTGTTGAGCTTGGAGAGTTCTATACTTGATTGTTTCTTGGTTTGTGTGTATCCTTTGACTTTTTTTTTTTTTTTTGCTAAAATTATCAGAAGTTACTATCATACATTAATAGATGCATTCATTTGATGTTTAATGAATGTCTAAGTGCCATTCACTATTTGATTTGACCTCATTGGAGTTTTATTTACTACTTGTTTCTACTTCAGTTTTTTTTTTTTAATTATTTTTTATTATTATACTTTAAGTTCTAGGGTACATGTGCATAACGTACAGGTTTGTTACATATGTATACTTGTGCCATGTTGCTGTGCTGCACCCATCAACTCGGCAATACCCATCAACTCGTCATTTACATCAGGTATAACTCCCAATGCAATCCCTCCACCCTCCCCCCTCCCCATGATAGGCCCCATTGTGTGATGTTCCCCTTCCCGAGTCCAAGTGGTCTCATTGTTCAGTTCCCACCTATGAGTGAGAACATGCGGTGTTTGGTTTTCTGTTCTTGTGATAGTTTGCTAAGAATGATGGTTTCCAGCTGCATCCATGTCCCGACAAAGGACACATGATGGACATTTGGGTTGATTCCAAGTCTTTGCTATTGTGAATAGTGCCACAATAAACAAACGTGTGCACGTGTCTTTATAGCAGCATGATTTATAATCCTTTGGGTATATACCCAGTAATGGGATGGCTGGGTCATATGGTACATCTAGTTCTAGATCCTTGAGGAATCGCCATACTGTTTTCCATAATGGTTGAACTAGTTTACAATCCCACCAACAGTGTAAAAGTGTTCCTATTTCTCCACATCCTCTCCAGCACCTGTTGTTTCCTGACTTTTTAATGATTGCCATTCTAACTGGTGTGAGATGGTATCTCATTGTGGTTTTGATTTGCATTTCTCTGATGGCCAGTGATGATGAGCATTTTTTCATGTGTCTGTTGGCTGTATGAATGTCTTCTTTTGAGAAATGTCTGTTCATATCCTTTGCCCACTTTTTGATAGGGTTGCTTGTTTTTTTCTTGTAAATTTGTTTGAGTTCTTTATAGGTTCTGGATATTAGCCCTTTGTCAGATGAGTAGATTGCAAAAATTTTCTCCCATTCTGTAGGTTGCCTGTTAACTCTGATGGTAGTTTCTTTTGCTGTGCAGAAGCTATTTAGTTTAATGAGATCCCATTTGTCAATTTTGGCTTTTGCTGCCGTTGCTTTTGGTGTTTTAGACATGAAGTCTTTGCCCATGCCTACGTCCTGAATGGTACTACCTAGGTTTTCCTCTAGGATTTTTATGGTATTAGGTCTAACATTTAAGTCTCTAATCCATCTTGAATTAATTTTCGTATAAGGAGTAAGCAAAGGATCCAGTTTCAGCTTTCTACTTATGGCTAGCCAATTTTCCCAGCACCATTTATTAAATAGGGAATCCTTTTCCCATTTCTTGTTTCTCTCAGGTTTGTCAAAGATCAGATGGCTGTAGATGTGTGGTATTATTTCTGAGGACTCTGTTCTGTTCCATTGGTCTATATCTCTGTTTTGGTACCAGTCCCATGATGTTTTGGTTACTGTAGCCTTGTAGTATAGTTTGCAGTCAGGTAGCATGATGCCTCCAGCTTTGTTCTTTTGACTTAGGATTGTCTTGGAGATGCGGGCTCTTTTTTGGTTCCATATGAACTTTAAAGCAGTTTTTTTCCGATTCTGTGAAGAAACTCGTTGGTAGCTTGATGGTGATGGCATTGAATCTATAAATTACCTTGGGCAGTATGGCCATTTTCACGATATTGATTCTTCCTATCCATGGGCATTGTATGTTCTTCCATTTGTTTGTGTCCTCTTTTATTTCACTGAGCGGTGGTTTGTAGTTCTCCTTGAAGAGGTACTTTACATCCCTTGTAAGTTGGATTCCTAGGTATTTTATTCTCTTTGAAGGTATTGTGAATGGGAGTTCATTCATGATTTGGCTCTCTGTCTGTTACTGATGTATATGAATGCTTGTGATTTTTGCACATTAATTTTGTATCCTGAGATTTTGCTGAAGTTGCTTATCAGCTTAAGGAGATTTTCGGCTGAGACAATGGGGTTTTCTAAATATACAATCATGTCATCTGCAAAGAGGGACAATTTGACTTCTTATTTTCCTAACTGAATACCCTTGATTTCTTGCTCTTGCCTGATTGCCCTAGCCAGAACTTCCAACACCATGTTGAATAGGAGTGGTGAGAGAGGGCATCCCTGTCTTGTGCCAGTTTTCAAAGGGAATTTTTCCAGTTTTTGCCCATTCAGTATGATATTGGCTGTGGGTTTGTCATAAATAGCTCTTATGATTTTGAGGTACGTTCCATCAATACCGAATTTATTGAGCGTTTTTAGCATGAAGGGCTGTTGAATTTTGTCAAAAGCCTTTTCTGCATCTATTGAGACAATCATGTGGTTCTTGTCTTTGGTTCTGTTTATATGCTGGATTATGTTTATTGATTTGCGAATGTTGAACCAGCCTTGCATCCCAGGGATGAAGCCCACTTG
The DNA here is from genome assembly GCF_037993035.2 of Macaca fascicularis. NCBI lineage: Eukaryota > Metazoa > Chordata > Mammalia > Primates > Cercopithecidae > Macaca > Macaca fascicularis. The sequence goes on from NC_088376.1 coordinate 76,057,980, forward strand.
ATCATGGTGGATAAGCTTTTTGATGTGCTGCTGAATCTGGTTTGCCAGTATTTTATTGAGGATTTTTGCATCGATGTTCATCAGGGATATTGGTCTAAAATTCTCTTTTTTGGTTGTGTCTCTGCCAGGCTTTGGTATCAGGAGGATGTTGGCCTCATAAAATGAGTTAGGGAGTATTCCCTCTTTTCTATTGATTGGAATAGTTTCAGAAGGAATGGTACCAGCTCCTCCTTCTACCTCTGGTAGAATTCAGCTGTGAATCCATCTGGTCCTGGACTTTTTTTGGTTGGTAGGCTATTAATTATTGCCTCAACTTCAGAGCCTGCTATTGGTCTATTCAGGGATTCAACTTCTTCCTGGTTTAGTCTTGGAAGAGTGTAAGTGTCCAGGAAATTATCCATTTCTTCTAGATTTTCTAGTTTATTTGCGTAGATGTGTTTACAGTATTCTCTGATGGTAGTTTGTATTTCTGTGGGGTCGGTGGTGATATCCCCTTTATCATTTTTTATTGCATCTATTTGATTCTTCTCCCTTTTCTTCTTTATTAGTCTTGCTAGTGGTCTGTCAATTTTGTTGATCTTTTCAAAAAACCAACTCCTGGATTCATTGATTATTTGGAGGGTTTTTTGTGTCTCTATCTCCTTCAGTTCTGCTCTGATCTTAGTTATTTCTTGCCTTCTGCTAGCTTTGGAATGTGTTTGCTCTTGCTTCTCTAGTTCTTTTAATTATGATGTTAGAGTGTCAAGTTTAGATCTTTCCTGCTTTCTCTTGTGGGCATTTAGTGCTATAAATTTCCCTCTACACACTGCTTTAAATGTGTCCCAGAGATTCTAGTATGTTGTATCTTTGTTCTCATTGGTTTCAAAGAACATCTTTATTTCTGCCTTCATTTCGTTATGTACCCAGTAGTCATTCAGAAGCAGGTTGTTCAGTTTCCATGTAGTTGAGTGGTTTTGATTGAGTATCTTAGTCCTGAGTTCTAGTTTGATTGCACTGTGGTCTGAGAGACCGTTTGTTACGATTTCTGTTCTTGTACATTTGCTGAGGAGTGCTTTACTTCCAATTATGTGGTCAATTTTGGAATAAGTGCGATCTGGTGCTGAGAAGAATGTATATTCTGTTGATTTGGGGTGGAGAGTTCTATAGATGTCTATTAGGTCTGCTTGCTGCAGAGATGAGTTCAATTCCTGGATATCCTTGTTAACTTTCTGTCTCGTTGATCTGTCTAATGTTGACAGTGAAGTGTTGAAGTCTCCCATTATTTTGTATGGGAGTCTAAGTCTCTTTGTAAGTCTCTAAGGACTCGCTTTATGAATCTGGGTGCTCCTGTATTGGGTGCATATATATTTAGGAGAGTTAGCTCTTCCTGTTGAATTGATCCCTTTACCATTATGTAATGGCCTTCTTTGTCTCTTCTGATCTTCGATGGTTTAAAGTCTGTTTTATCAGAGATTAGTATTGCAACCCCTGCTTTTTTTTGTTCTCCATTTGCTTGGTAAATCTTCCTCCATCCCTTTATTTTGAGCCTATGTATGTCTCTGCATGTGAGATGGGTCTCCTGAATACAGCAGACTGATGGGTCTTGACTCTTTATCCAGTTTGCCAGTCTGTGTCTTTTAATTGGAGCATTTAGTCCATTTACATTTAAGGTTAATATTGTTATGTGTGAACTTGATCCTGCCATTATGATATTAACTGGTTATTTTGCTCGTTAGTTGATGCAGTTTCTTCCTAGCCTAAATGGTCTTTACATTTTGGCGTGTTTTTTCAATGGCTGGTACCGGTTGTTCCTTTCCATGTTTAGTGCTTCCTTCAGGGTCTCTTGTAAGGCAGGCCTAGTGGTGACAAAATCTCTAAGCATTTGCTTATCTGTAAAGGATTTTATTTCTCCTTCACTTATGAAACTTAGTTTGGCTGGATATGAAATTCTGGGTTTAAAATTCTTTTCTTTAATAATGTTGAATATTGGCCCTCTCTCTCTTCTGGCTTGGAGAGTTTCTGCTGAGAGATCTGCTGTTAGTCTGATGGGCTTCCCTTTGTGGGTAACCCGACCTTTCTCTCTGGCTGCCCTTAAGATTTTTTCCTTCATTTCAACTTTGGTGAATCTGGCAATTATGTGTCTTGGAGTTGCTCTTCTCGAGGAGTATCTTTGTGGCGTTCTCTGTATTTCCTGGATTTGAATGTTGGCCTGCCCTACTAGGTTGGGGAAGTTCTCCTGGATGATATCCTGAAGAGTGTTTTCCAACTTGGTTCCATTTTCCCCCTCACTTTCAGGCACCCCAATCAGACGTAGATTTGGTCTTTTTACATAATCCCATACTTCTTGCAGGCTTTGTTCATTTCTTTTTCTTCTTTTTTCTTTTGGTTTCTCTTCTCGCTTCATTTCGTTCATTTGATCCTCAATCACTGATACTCTTTCTTCCAGTTGATCAAGTCGGTTACTGAAGCTTGTGCATTTGTCACGTATTTCTCGTGTCATGGTTTTCATCTCTTTCATTTCGTTTATGACCTTCTCTGCATTAATTACTCTAGCCATCCATTCTTCCACATTTTTTTCAAGATTTTTAGTTTCTTTGCGCTGGGTACATAATTCCTCCTTTAGCTCTGAGAAGTTTGATAGACTGAAGCCTTCTTCTCTCATCTCGTCGAAGTCATTCTCCATCAAGCTTTGATCCGTTGCTGGCGATGAGCTGCGCTCCTTTGCCGGGGGAGATGCGCTCTTATTTTTTGAATTTCCAGCTTTTCTGCCCTGCTTTTTCCCCATCTTTGTGGTTTTATCTGCCTCTGGTCTTTGATGATGATGGTGACGTACTGATGGGGTTTTGGTGTAGGTGTCCTTCCTGTTTGATAGTTTTCCTTCTAACAGTCAGGACCCTCAGCTGTAGGTCTGTTGGAGATTGCTTGAGGTCCACTCCAGACCCTCTTTGCCTGGGTGTCAGCAGCAGAGGCTGCAGAAGATAGAATATTGCTGAACAACAAGTGTACCTGTCTGATTCTTGCTTTGGAGGCTTCCTCTCAGGGGTGTACTCCACCCTGTGAGGTGTGGGGTGTCAGACTGCCCCTAGTGGGGGATGTCTCCCAGTTAGGCTACTCAGGGTCAGGGACCCACTTGAGCAGGCAGTCTGTCCCTTCTCAGATCTCAACCTCCGTGTTGGGAGATCCACTGCTCTCTTCAAAGCTGTCAGACAGAGTCGTTTGCATCTGCAGAAGTTTCTGCTGCTTTTGGCTTTTGTTGTTGTTTACTGTGCCCTGTCCCCAGAGGTGGAGTCTACAGAGACAGGCAGGTTTCCTTGAGCTGCTGTGAGCTCCACCCAGTTCGAGCTTCCCAGCGGCTTTGTTTGCCTACTTAAGCCTCAGCAATGGTGGGCGCCCCTCCCCCAGCCTCGCTGCTGCCTTGCCGCGAGATCGCAGACTGCTGTGCTAGTAATGTGGAAGGCTCCGTGGACGTGGGACCCTCCCGGCCAGGTGTGAGATATAATCTCCTGGTGCGCCTGTTTGCTTAAAGCGCAGTATTGGGATGGGAGTTACCCGATTTTCCAGGTGTTGTGTGTCTCAGTTCCCCTGGCTAGGAAAAGGGATTCCTTTTCCCCTTGCGCTTCCCAGGTGAGGCGATGCCTCGCCCTGCTTCAGCTCTCACTGGTCGGGCTGCAGCAGCTGACCAGTACCCATTTTCCAGCACTCCCTTGTGAGATTAACCCAGTACCTCAGTTGAAAATGCAGAAATCACCAGTCTTCTGTGTCACTCGCGCTGGGAGTTGGAGACTGGAGCTGTTCCTATTCAGCCATCTTGCTCCGCCCCCAACACTCTACTTCAGTTTTTAATAGATATGGAATTGAACCTTTATATTTCCTTTACATTTTCAGTTCACCTTCCAGAATAGTCAATTTTACTTCTTTTTTCCTTAGAAAATAATTATTATATTCTATGTGAATATTTCCTTCTCTTTTCTTTTGTATTCAGTATACATAAACCATAATCACTGTGCCTGAGAGTATTAAACTTCTTTTGTCACTCTAAATATTTATAAATGTCAATATTTTAGGACCCTCACAAACAAGATATATTTCTTCTAGAACTAACAGTATTAGACTTGTAGAAAAGGAAAGAATATAATTTGTAAATATTTATAGGTGAGTGTGTGAATTACTTCTTCCAAGATAAATTAAAAATCCATTTATTTGGTAAATGACCTCTAAGATATAGTTCCTTATTATCATAATTTAGACTGTAGCATGTCTATTCAATGCATTCATTTCTCAGAGGGCTTTGAATAATAGCATACTCCAATTCAGAGTTTGAGGAACTAGGTATATAGAGATGAATACAACCATATTCCATGTGTTTATAACCAGTTTCTAAACTCCTGGCTAGTTTTCTGCTTGTAATTTCAATATATATACAAATTAGAAATAAAATGCAATCTTATACTCTTGTCCAGATATCCCATGAAGATATCTACAAGATCAGACCGTTTCCCATGGTCCACCTGTAAGTCGTTTCAATAGCAGGGATGCTCATTTGCCCACATGAACTTTCTGAATATTGAACAATTCACAGCTTTATGTGGCTATGGAACAGAATAGCCAGACCTGACTGTCCCTGAATAATGCTGTTGTATTATAGAAAAAATAAAATTTAAAGACCATGTATATTTTGTTTTCAGTAACAATATGGGCATATTTATTGACCAGCATGTTATTATCAAATCCCAAGGAATGTTTTGGTTTGTTAGAATATCTAAACCAATGTGACTCTATGATGTTGGTAAATATTTTTATTTTTTTTGCTCAGTAACAAACATAACTTAAAAGTGCGATTTTATAAAGTACTTTACTTTAAAATTATTTGTATTAACATTATTTATTTGTGTATTATTTTCTAAATTTTGGAAAACGTTGGTAATATATGGAAAATAATATTGTCTTTCCCTAATGTGTCCTATGAGGGATTGAGGGTTTCTGGTTTGGAAATATGCTCCTTAGAAGAGAGAGAGAGGGAGAGGGAGAGAGAAAAGGCAGGAAAATAATCCACGGCTAAATTATCCTAGAAACAAACACACATCAGAAGTAGAGCTAGAAGACAGCATAATCAAACTTCTCAGAAATCCAGAAAATGTTTAAAAGTTTACTCTTTTAAAACTGATTTCTGCCTTTGTTACAAAAGAAGCAGTATTGGAAACATATGCCTATGCCCAGTGAATATGACTCTTCATACATATCATATTGTAACAAATTCCCAAAACAACATTCAGAGTCAGAGTGAAATTATTGTTTTTATTTCTCAGGGAATCATTTGAGTCTAACAGATGAAATGCATTGTCTAATATTCAATGATAGTGAAGAATAATAGATTTTAATTTGAAATATATTAGTAGTTTGCTATGTAACTCAGAAATATGAAGTCTGAATCTTCTATTTTTAAAAATAAAAAGTAGTATATTTAATAAAATATGCTTATACTATATTGTAAAATAATTCAGTCATGATATAATTGTAGTTCACAGAAAATCATAATTGTAGGATTTGTCATATATGACTGTGAAAATAATTTGTGTAATCTAGGAAATAAGACATTTCAGAAAATGGGTTACCTTGCCTCCTGAAAAATGTGTACAACTAAAATCTGAGAATAAGTAAAATTTAAGAAGGAGACTATACCAATACTTTACTAATTATATTCTTTGAGACAATAGTTTCACTGAAGATGTTACAGAAAATAAATTTTAAAACAAGTTTGGAAATCACTGTGTAAACTAATTTATGTAGATTTCAATATTTCAGGATTTCACTGTACATTTTGTATAGCAATTAAATTTTTAATCTTCATAAAGAGATTTCCACATAAAATTTCTTACATTTTTTGCGGGATCATCTCCTGAGATAAACATTTTGACTAACCATTGTTTATCATTTTTGTAGCTATATTAGATTAGACAATTGTTCTTGTGTTTTAGGATCAAAAGTTGAAAAACCATCACATTTTATTACAGCATAAGAAAACAAAAAAGATATTTTTGTCTTAAATATTTTAACAAATTAATTCTATATATCTAACTCAGCATTGTGTATTTTATTGCAAATAAGAATGACATAATATAAGCAATAATTAGAAATTACTTTTATTGTAAAACCTGATCATAGCAGATACACCCCAAAAGATAACCATTTTAATTCTCAATTATTTTCAATATTAATGACTAATCTAAATATTAATAATGTTTTAACATGGCAGTTCATTCAGTACTGTTGAAATTTTATTATAAATATCTCTGTTCTATATTTCTAATAAGCATTTGCTATGTGTTAAGTACAAAATCAACTTTCTCAAACATTGCTAATATATGAACAGTCTCAATAGTAATATAAACATTAGCAAATTAATATTAATAAATTAATATTAGCAATATTAATAAAAAACAAATATCCTAATCCAAAAAAAAAAATGAAGCCTCCTTCTGGACATTTCAGTTCCTTTTTTTCCTTTTCCTTCATTATAATTTCTTTACATTTTTATCTTCTTCTGATATAGATGAATATTACAGTACAAATGCTGTATTTAAAATGAAATACATTAACTGTGCAGAATGTAAAAGAAGGTGTTAACAATTAGGACTAGCTATAAAATAGATCTAAATTTAATTTAATTTATTTATGCATTTTTTCAGGTCTCTTACTATTAATGAAATTAAGTCATTTTTTGAATTTCTCTTGGCTTACCATGAACTTAATAAAGATGAGCAGAATGGTATTGTATGGAAACTGCTCGTGTGGGGTTTGAAAATGCTCCTGCTCAGAGACACTGGTAATATAGTTTGGACTTGACTGGATCTTTTGGCTTTCAGTCCACTTTCTTCTCCACATCATCATTTCATTATTGAAGTTGGATAAAATACTTGACTTTTCTATTTACTGTGCCTCTCTAATTTTTTTTTTTCCTCATTTCAACTTGTGATTGTTTACTCCCTTTGACTTCAGATGATGACTCTGTTTCTTTATATCATCTAGAACAATCTCGAAAGGTCCTCCTATTCTCCCAAGTCCTAAATATTGAACTTTCCAAGTTCTATTCTTAGGTCATTTTTTAAAATGTTATATTCTATTCAGAGGTTGTTTCATTAACAAGTATAATTTTAACCAGTACCCTGGGTAAAAAGTTGGCTTTTAAGCCAGAAATAGCTGGGTTTGAATATTTAACTTCACTTCTAGCTACGTGACTGGGCAAGATGCTCGATTACCTTCCACCTAATCCTCTCCTTCCTTGCATATCAATGAATAAATAAAGGAAAGTTTGCTAATTGTAGTAATTGCCTGCTAAATTATCTGTCCAGCAACTTCTCTTCTATACTATGAAATTTCCCCCATTTCCCCACTTCATCATCTCAATATCTCAGTTGAAAGTATCAACACCTTCCTTGTTACAAAAGTCACATAAGAAAATTACATAAATATTTGTCTAACCAGCTCTTCTCCAGACAGAACGAAGACTCCACTGCTGATCCTTCTGATATGCGGCTTCTGGCAATTGATCATTGCTCTGCAATTCTTTACATTACTGAAATTCTCATTTCTGCAAAGCAAAATGTAACACAACTTTGTCAAAACAGTTTCTAAAAATTCAAAACATACAGATATTAATGTCAGGGCTAGCAGACTATGCATAATTATCTCAAGCATTATTACAAATTTTTTGATAGTTTATACTGCTAAAATGTAAATGCAAGATTTTAAAATATTTAGTAAAGAGAAATATTCCTACAGTAATTCAGAGAAGTGAATATGTGTAGCCACAGTTAGTGCTGCCTTTTCTGACTATCTAAGCTGCCCAATAGTCTTGAAAGCTCAGAAAAATGATTTTTACCAAGTCAGCAAGAGCAGCTTTATCTTTCTGAAGCAATCTGAAAAGTAACAGTTATAGCCTTCTTTAAATAATTCAGAGAACTCCTTGAAATTCAAGTCAGAAGTGCAAATATAAAAATCTGAAATGAAATGTCATAAAGCTTTTCATTTGCATTCTTGGTTTGGACAATTCATGAATGACTAGGTTGGTCTATGTCATTGTAATTTACAGCTTTGCAGTGGCACAGATTTTAATTATACACATGATGGAAGTCACATGGAGGGGAGACATTTATTTGGGATATGATCCCAGCTTGCAACACAGCATCAAGAGTTCAGTGCAGTTTCCCTCAATTTCATTTGTGTCTGCTCATTTAATAAGAGCTCACCTAAATTTTTCATTTATAGTTTGTATGTATAGAATTTGGAACTTGGAAATTCAGGAAGAGGCTTATAAATTTTCAGTTTCTATAAAGATAAGAATTAAATAAACCTCTCTCCAAAAATAAACAAATATTCTAACCAGATCACTACAACACAATACTTTCAAATGAAGCTGTAGTGTGGTAACTCCTATAAACAGAAGACTATATATTTTTGTATAATAATGTTAGTTATAAAACATATAAGAAGAACAAAAATAAGGGTATAAAAGCTTTTGGAATATTTTTCTCTGGCCTTAGTACTGAAAATTAAATACTCTATCAAAAAAGGTTTTTGGTGTGTCTCAGTATATATAAATATTGAGATCCCCAGAATGGTGTTCATCAAATATAAATAACAGTTATTTCTGGGTGATGTAATTTTGGGTGACTTAAAATATTTTCCTTTGTATAATTATTTTCTTTGATTTGAAAATGGCAATGCACTGTATTTAAATTATAGATGATTAAATATGAATTTGGTTCTAATGCCTTTAAAATATTGTACTAGTCTTCTAACAGTGATTAATTTTTATGAAGTTTTAAAAAAATTTTTATTATACTTTAAGTTCTAGGGTACGTGTGCACAACGTGCACGTTTGTTACATAGGTATACCTGTGCCATGTTGGTGTGCTGCACCCATTAACTTGTCATTTACATTAGGTTTATCTCCTAATGCTATCCCTCCCCATTTTTGCATTGATGTTCATCAGGGATATTGGTCTAAAATTCTCTTCTTTTGTTGTGTCTCTGCCAGGCTTTGGTATCAGGAGGATGTTGGCCTCATAAAATGAGTTAGGGAGTATTCCCTCTTTTTCTATTGATTGGAATAGTTTCAGAAGGAATGGTACCAGCTCCTCCTTGTACCTCTGGTAGAATTTGGTTGTGAATCCATCTGGTCCTGGACTTTTTTTGGTTGGTAGGCTATTAATTATTGCCTCAATTTCAGAGCCTGCTATTGGTCTATTCAGGGATTCAACTTCTTCCTTGTTTAGTCTTGGAAGAGTGTAAGTGTCCAGGAAATTGTCTGTTTCTTCTAGTTTTTTTAATTTATTTGTGTAGAGGTGTGTATAGTATTCTCTGATGGTAGTTTGTATTTCTGTGGGGTCGGTGGTGATATCCTCTTTATCATTTTTTTATCATACTCTAACCACAATAGAAATCCCAGGTTTCAAGTCAATTACATTTAACAATATTTTTTGACTGGGATTGGGGTAGGAAGAAAATATCCTTTGTGAATTATTTTTTTTCTATTTCTACAACATCCCCTCTTAAGATATAGCTAAATTTATAATGTAATCACAGCCTTGCTTCACACCATATATTTTATATCCAGTTTTCATCTGTTGGTAGACAAATTAGTTTATATAATCAGAAACTACTTATTAAGTTTAAATTTATCATTATTGTTATTATTTCTATCTTTATTTTCTTTTTTCTTTTTTATATTTTTGTTCTTCAGAGGCAGGATGCTACTCTGTGGCCCAGGCTGGAGGGCAGTGACACGATCATATTTCACTGCAGCCTTTAACTCCCCTTGAATAACTTCAGCTACAGGCACATGCCCCCATGCCTGGCTAAGATGGTTTTTTTTTTTTTTTTTTTTTTTTTCCCAGGAGACAATGTCATTCTGTGCTGCCTAAGTTAGTCTCAAACTCTCCTGGGCTCAAGTGATCCTCCTGCTTCATCCTCCTACAGTGCTAGGATTACAGGTAGGAACCACTGTGCCTGGCCTTATTATTTGTGATAGCAATTCCTAATAATACCGGTGACTTCAATTTATTTAAAATTTATGCACCAGCTTTGTATTACCTCACAGGTGAGTGTGTCTACATTTTATGACTGTAATGGTTACAGGATTCAGTAATTTGGCAAATGTACTCAAATAATAAATGATGCAATAATCAGGATTTAAGACCAGGTCTACTTGACTCTTGCATGTGTTACTATTTTCATAATATCATCTGAAATTAAAATAAAATAGTTAAGCTATGTTAATCTTTTTCTATGTATTAGACTTTATTTCGGTGAATAATTTCCTTTAATCCACACAAATATACATGGTAGATAGTTTTATTGTCAAGTTTTTAGAGATGAAAATCATTACATGTGGTGCCCAAAGTCAAACAACTAGTATTTCCAATAAGGCTTGTTGATATCCAAATACCCACTCCTTCAAGGCTCTCATGAGAAGACCATTAGGATGGAAAATACTTCCCTGATTTTCTTACCAAAGAGCTTCCATTAGAAGAGATTATGTTTTATACAGACCTGGAATAGAAGTCACCATTCTGTAGAGAAAACTATGGGCCGGTGTATGGATGTCTTCAGACATTAGACATGGAGTTTTGCTTGCAGTAATAGGGTCTTTTTTCTGTAACAATTACAGACTTAATTCTAGATATATATTTTTAGTTCTTCTCCTCTAAAATATTACATAAAATTTAAAAGTTCTGTGTGTCAAAATAACAATAACAATCACCGTAACAAAAGTTCTGAGTGTAATTTCAGGTTATACTTTAAAAATCACAGTATTCATTTTCTAATGATGCTGTAATAACATGTCACAAACGTAGTACCATAAAATGCCACAAATGTTACAGTTCTGAACATCAGAAGTCAGAAATGTCACACCAGTAAAATCCAGGCGTTGGGAGAGCTGCATTCTTTCTGGAATGTCCATGGGAAAAATATATTTTTTATTTTTCCAGCTTCTAGAAGCTCCACATATTTTTTTGACTTTTCCATTCAAAGCCAAAAATGGACACTTGCATTAATTTGACACAGACCTCCTTCTGCTTTCTACTTCCGCTTATGAGATACTCTGTGATTAGGACTTAGGACTTCATAAGTAATTCAAAATAATCTACTCTCCTCAAAATCATTTGATTAGAAAATTTAATTTCATCTGTAACCTTAATTTTCCTTTGCTATGTGACTTAATATATTCATAGGTTCTAGGGAATAGGGCATTAACATCTTTAGAGGGCCATTATTCTGCCCAATACAATTGAATATTATAGTAGACCAAAGATTAATTAAGGTTTCAGATTAACAACCTTTAACTTGATGACTATGACTACTGTGGTCTTGTGTTTGAGCAAATATACCCAATTTGTTCACAGAAATAATGTATTTGCTGTAGTAATTGTTGCGGTAGTAGTCATTGTGATGACAACTGTGTCAGTGTTTGGTATTTATTGGGATTTAGCTTTTATTATGAATGTAGAATTAAGTATTCAGTTTCCAAAGTTTCACCTTTATAACATTGTTTCTAACAAGGAAAATTTTGTCTTTTTAAGGAAAAGTCTATTTTAAAAGTTAACAATATTTGGAGATAAAACACATCCTGAATCCCATTTTTAAGCAATTTACACATATTAGAATGTGTTGAACTGAAAAAGCAAGCATCCAAATTTTTAGTGCATCAAATGAAAATGTTTCCTGTATCTTGATATTTCAATGCTGAAAATGCTGCTCTGGTCAACTAAATTTTACCACTTAGATGATTAATTAAATGCAGAAATCCACCAGTGGCAACGTATCTAATACTGATTTCTGTTTTATCTATAAGGTACATCGTTGAAACTAAATAGAAACTAGGAAATGGAATGCCCCGAGAATGTCTATAAAATTAATAACCATTCTACTAAAGAAAGTATTTTCTCTTCTGCCCCTCCCAATCTATGCAAGCACATGTCTCGGCATGAAACCAGAGTACCTGTAGCCTAGCATGTGAGATTCTAATCTCTGCTCTGCCACTTTCTCATTGTCTGAATTTAACAGTTTCCTTATCTTTAAAATAGAGGTAAAAGTATTAACTTTGTGTCATCAGGTGAATTAAATTACATGAATTAATCATCAAAAATATGTATTGAGGGCTTACTTATTGATAGGTATTCTTCTATGTGTGAAGGATATGGCAGTAAGCAAATAAAACAGATTCATTGTCTCAAAAAGCTTGAATTCTTAGGGTGGGAGACAGGTAACATACCAATGTATAATTAAAGTGTATAGTGTATCTTATGGTAATAAGTGCTAAGGAGGAACCATGGAAGGGGGATAGGGAGTGCAAAGGTGTGGTCAATGATTACCTCATTGAGAAGGAGACATGTGGCAAAGACCTGAAGGAAATGAGGGAGCTAAATAGGCTGTTACCTGGAGAACAAGATGTGTTAAAGGGGAGTGAATGTGCAAACGTCTGAAGTGGAAAGAAGCATGTCATTTCTAAGAACACAAAGTAGACAAGTCTAACTGAAGCAGGGAGAGATAAAGGGAGAGTGGCAAAGGTAAATGTGGAGAAATGGGTTTGCACCAGGGCACAAAGGCCCTGGGGCTCATATTAAATGATTCCTTTTGCCCTAAAAGGAAAGGGAAGCCATAGATAGGTAAGCATGGTGGTGATATCATTTTATTTGTGTTTCTATTATAAAGCACTTCAATATATTTAAAGAGGACAGATGGAGAAGAAGCAAAAATTGAGGAAATCGAGGAAGACTAAATAATTTGTGGTCTTCTATTGTGATGCTCCAGATGAACCATAACAATAGCTTGTACAGTCATGATGGCAGAGAGATGAAGAACAGGAGATGAAGTCAAGAGAATTTAGGACCTAGAGTCAACAAGATGTGGTGACACATTAGATCTAGACAAACTACTGTCAAAGTTAACCCCCAAAACTTTGTCATGAACTACTGGATGAGTGGTAGTGTTACATTCCAGACTAAAAACGAATGTGTGAGGAGCTAGTATGGCAATTAAAATTGAATTGGAAAGGTGGGCAAGATCATGAGATCAGTTTTTTTAATGTTTACATTTAAGGCACTTGTGAGATGTCCAAATAATTCCTGTGAAAATGGAGATGAATGCATGAGTGTGAAGACACAATAGGGATATGGCTTGTAGCTTAAACTTGTTGAAATTTAAGGTAACAGCACCCAGAGAAGCAGTGTCATTGGGATTAACCAGGCTCCATCCTGGCTGAAGAAACATTTGAAAAGTTGAAGATCTGGGCATTTACTGACTGCAGAGTTAGAATGTTTTGTCTCAGGTTAGGAGGAGGAGAAATAAAGATCTGTGAAAGGGAAAAGAATCAGGGAGCTTTTGGAAAATGTGGAATGCCTCTAAGTTCGAGTTATACATTTCTGCTCTCAACTATTCTGCATTGATTTCTGAGATAATCTTACTTCCAAATTCTTAGGATTTGGCTTATTCTAACCTCTGAGTATTGCTAATAAGTTTCATATCTTAACTAAATACATGACATAAACTTTAAGGGTAAACGTTACTAAATCTTAGCCTTCTAAATCATTATTTTCCAACAATTACCATATATTGTGATTGTGACATTTTTGCATATTTTATTATACTTATGTGTTTCAAGTGTAAATTTCACCTAAGTGAGCTATCCTTTTTCCCGAACTTAATAATAAGAAATATAATAACATTTGACGATAAGTACAAACTCTGCAGTGATAATTCAATTAACTACCGTAATATATGTTTTATCTTATGGTTAATCTATTTTACTGGCTCATTTTTAATGTAAAATGATGCTAGCAAGTGGTCATTACATACTGTTAATCTTCGTATCAAAATAAAACCAATATTGATATCTATAATAAACAGAACGTTACATCAAAGAATCTTCCGATCTATTTTAATACTAAAGTGAGATGACGGATCATGAATAAAATATTATGTCACGGGGTCAAAATCTTAACCAGAAAGAGGGCAGAAACATAACTGAGAAATAAAATTTGGAAAGCTCTAGGTGGTTAAGGGAATAATTATAAGATCAAAGGACTAATAATATCAAGTCCTACATGATATATCAAGTTAAAGAAAACATATATACAGCTATCCGGAGAATTTTTATTATTATTGAAATACCTAAGAATGTGACAAAGAGATACGAGAACAAACAAGTAACAAAAGAAAAAAAATCATTAAAAAATACATTTTGGACAATTTCTCCAAACTTTAATTGGTCCTGAAATATAAAGTACTAATTGATTTTAAAAAATAAGAAAAATAAATAAATTTTGCAAGAAAACAAAAGTTAAGAAAAAAATATTAACAAGCAACTGCAAACTATAGTACTTGTTAATGGTGAGATACTACACATAATCTTAAGAGAGACTATGAGAGGTTTCGTTTATTGATTACTTTGCCACTTCCTTCAGTCTCTGGGATCTCAGTGGTATCTAGAAAAATAAAACATACTATGGGCTAATAAAGGAGTTTATTTCCCTTATGGTTATATTGAGAGGTGACAACGTGCTAGCAGCCCTCACTCTCGGGGCCTCCTCCGCCTCAGAGTCCACTCCGGCGGTGCTTGAGGAGCCCTTTAGCCCACCACTGCACTGTGAGAGCCCCACTCTGGACTGGCCGAGGCCAGAGCCGGCTCCCTCTGCTTGTGGGGAGGTGTGGAGGAACAGGCATGGGTGGGAACCGGGGCTGCCCACGGCGTTCACGGGTCAGCGTGAGTTCAGGGCAGCTGCAGGCCCTGCACTTGGAGTGGCCGGCCAGCGCCCCTGGCCCCAGACAGTGAGGGGTTTAAACCCAGGCCAGCAGCTGCAGAGGGTGTGCCTGGTCCCCCAGCACTGCTAGCCCGCCCATACTGCGCTCAAATTCTCACCAAGCCTCACCACCTCCTCGCAGGAGCCCACCATGCCGGAACCCCTCCATGGTGGGCTCCCACGTAGCCCAAAACTCCCCGAGGGGTGCTGCCCCATGCTCCACAGAACCCAGTCCCATCCACCTCCCAAGGGCTGAGGAGTGCAGGCACATGAGGCACGACTTGCAGACAGCTCCTCCCTCAGCCCTGGTGCAGGATCCACTAGGCAAGGCCGGTTGGGCTCCCGAGTTGGGTGGGGACTTGGAGAACCTTTGTGTCTAGCTAAAAGATTGTAAATACACCAATCAGCTCTCTGTGTCTAGCTCAAGGTTTGTAAACACACCAGTCAGCACTTTGTGTCTAGCTCAAGGTTTGTAAATGCACCAATTAATGCTCTGTGTGTAGCTAATCTAGTGGGGAGAACTTTTATGTCTAGCTCAGGGATTGTAAATGCACCAGTCAGCACCCTGTCAAAAAGGACTAATCAGTTCTCTATAAAATGGACCAATCGGCTCTCTGTAAAATGGACCAATCAGCAGGATGTGGGTGGGCCCAGATAAGGGAATAAAAGCAGGCTGCCGCAGCCAGCCAGCCAGCAGCAACCCACTTGGGTCTCCTTTCGGAGTGTGGAAGCTTCGTTCTTTTGCTCTTTGTAATAAATTTGTTGCTGCTCAGTCCTTGGGTCCGCACCACGTTTGTGAGCTGTAACACTCACTGCAAAGGTCTGCAGTTTCTTGAGGCCAGTAAAACCACAAACCCCCTGGGAGGAATGAACAACTCCAGACATAGTGCCTTAAGGGCTGTAACACTCACCACGAAGGTCTGCAGCTTCACTCCTGAAGTCAGCGAGACCATGAACGCACCAGAAGGAAGAAATTCTGAACACGTCTGAACATCAGAAGGAACAAACTCCAGACACACCATCTTTAAGAACTGTAATATTCACCGTGGGGGTTTGCGGCTTCATTCTTGAAGGCAGTGAGACCAAGAACCCACCAATTTTGGACACAATATGACTTACATTAAATGTGAAACTTATATTTAAAATCGTAATTACCCACAGCAAGAAGTACCTCAGTCTGCTCTGTAACCTTTCAGAATGCTCAAAAGATGACGCTTAACATTCCCCACCTTGTTGAACCAAAATATCTCCCAGAGACAGTTCTTCTCTCACCCCTTTGATGTAAGTAAAACATATCAGGTAGACTAAGACACATTTTATTCCCGAAAGAGCATTACTGATACTAGTTTGCCCGTCTCTTATTTTCAATTTCTCCTCACCTACCATGACATTTTCAAATCTGTGCCAAAAGGAAAAAAAAAAAAAAAAAGCAATTTTCTCGTTATATTTATTTATTCTACTTTTTATAAGATATTTCCCAGACAACCACTGTTTCTATTTATGTCAAATGCAAATTTGCCCTTGGGATGACCTAATAATCAGAAAAAAAGACAACAGATTTAATTTCATGGTATGAATGGGGAAAATCAGAGAAAACAGAAATGTGCACAATTTTTACATAGCTCAGGTTTAATTTCCACAAACCTGCCCGTTTATTTTTATCTTTTCATGTTGTTCTAAAGTATTTAACCTCAAATTATATGGACAGATGATTGATAGATACATAGAGTATATATTAATTTTCCAAGAAGTATCTTGCTTAATATATATAAGATAATTTTTCTAACTATGAGCCCCAGTGAAATTAATACAGTGGAGGAAAGGAAGGCCTTTAGTGCCAACAATGTGGCAAAAGACAGAAAGGTGAAGCAAAAGGGAAAGAATATAAAACACAGGTCTTTCATCAATTTTCCCCTCTTTGTATGTGCCATTCCTCCATGGAGAGAGTCTGTTCCTTCAACTCCAGCTCTGTGAAATGGTTGGTTTGTAACTTTTTCTAGTTGAATCACTTCGTGACTCTTGTAGCTCTGAGTTTCTACAGAGGAAGTCCAAGCAACTCAAAGTGTAGAGGGAAAACATGAGGATAAAATCTAAGACAACAAATGTAAGTAAAGACGTAATCCATTTCCAGCCAATCCAGTCTTCAAGTTGCTCCAGTGCCGACCTACATCTGACTGTCACCATACGACATACCCCCATGCAAGCTAGTGGAACCATGAAAAATAAATTGTTTTAAACCACAAAGTCTGAGAATGAGTTTTTGTTTTATTTTGCTTTTTTTTTTCTCTCTCTCTCCACAGCAACAGATGAGCAAAACAACAAGTGGGACTGAAACCAAGAAATGTGGAGAGAAGATGAAATACACAAGTCATGGGTAAGCAGTGGCAAAGGTTGGAAAGGAGAAAAACCACTGGTAGTGTCTGAATAAAAATGGTAATAATAGAAAAGGAGGAGAAATGGCAGATTTAAAGCTACCAATTCTCTAATGAGCCTCCTCTTTTTTTTTCTTATATTCTCTTACTTCCTTGTGTATCTTAATTTTTTTTACATACAATAAAGCCCACTGCCTGAGTTCAGTCTCTTGCAATCTGATCTAACAACCTAAGATGAAAAAAAGTCTATGCCCATCAAAGTTGGCTGCCAAAGCTGCTACAGTATAGAGTCTATAAATATTTACTGGAAATGCCCATATTCAAGTGTCAAGGAGACTTGAAAACAACCCTACGTCATCTCTATGTGCCCATCTCTCACTTCTTTGCAATTCATAGAGGCCCACATCTCACAGTAATCCTGAGATTGATCAGAGTTCAATGAGAGAAATGAATGAAAACGTCTTCAGTGTTTCCCTAGTTGGCTAAATTCACCAAATGCGGTGCCAGTTTGCCAGGTTACGTTTAGAAAGGCTCATAGCAAAATTATTCTTCAAGTGTGAATGAGGTATTAAAATTTTCTATTTACTCATATTAACCCTATAGTATAATTATAGAAACCTAGATTTGGGGTCTACTTTGTTGTGTTATATAAGTTAATATCGGAAATTTACTGTTCAGGTGTTTGCAGTATTCTTCAACTTTCTGAATAGTCATGATGCAGTGAAAAATGTACAAAACATGTAATGAATAAAGCTTAGCAGTGGGAGGTAGTATGTTTGAAATTTATTTCTGCATGAAGTTTTGCCAAACAATAAAACAATTTTCACTGCCAAAACCAGATAAGAATTCTCAAGTAAATATGAGATTATAGTTGTATTTTAGTATTTTATAATCCTAATGCCATTTTTATAAGAAAAAAATATTAGATACTTGAAGTATAACAAAAACATTTATTTGTATTTTAGAAATATTTTTTCTTTTATTTTCATCTGAACAGATTGATACATTTGTCATAAGTGTAAGGTGTTTTCAAAATGTAATGTGATCACAGCTTTTTATTATGCTTTTTGTGAGCAAGACATCATTGTAAGAACATTGAAGATGGAAAAAAGGAGTAAAACTTCTGTCAAAAGAAACTTAGAATCTACTGACAGATAAAATACATAAACATTTGAATAATTTTATTGAAATTAAATATACAAATATTAAATTAATTTATTGATTATGCTTTATATGGATAATTGTCAAATAACAATAGTGATAATAATTGCAAAAAATTTTAATTATATTTAAGAGGTTTTAAAAGATACATAAATTGGCCAGAAAATGTGATGAAAACAGCATTCTGAAAATAAAGCCCAGGAGACAGCAGATTTAGATATATAGAGATACTTTTCAGTAAATGACTACCATGTGCCTAGTGGAGTGGAAGTTCCATGCGTGCTGTCAATAGCTCATTAAATAGGCCCCATCCTAACCCCTATTATGTAGACGAGGTAACTGAAGTTTAGAGAGCTTAAGTGAGGTGGTACAGTGCTTTGGTGATATGTGCGGTTAAGTCAGTTTTTTTTTAATGTATTAGATATATGGCCTTGGGCAACTTATTTAGCCTTCTGTTCCTTACATTCCTCATTTATAAAATGAGTAAGATGATACTGCATACCTATTAAATGTTAATGAAGACAAATTAAGATGATATTTAAAAATTATCATACCACACAGTCGTCATTTACCAGTTGGTGAAATATGGATTCAGAAACAGAAATTCTGATTTCACAGCCGCTGTCCTAACTCACTCTCATAGTTTCAAGTTGCAGAGAGCCTCACATGATGGCTCTTTCATGATGGGCTAATGGTTTTAAACTTTAACTGTGTCACAAAGAAATGAAGAACTTTTCAAGTATAGTGAGAAGTAAATGAGGAATCATGACGGTGAAGTCTGGAGACAGTTTATCTGGAGGCAGTGTTTAGGGTGGATTACAGGATGAAGGTTTGAAGTCAGGGAGTCTAATTACAAATTGTTTTCAATGATACAAACGAGGTAATGAGGGTCTTCATTATGTGATAGTTGTTGTAGAGAAAAGGAGGGACAAAATTAATAAATGCCATTGTGCAAAAAATGGATGAGGCTGGATGGACGGGGTTGAAGAAATTATAAACAAATAAAAAATAATGTCAAAATTTTCAAGGGCCAGGCATGGTGGTGCATGCCTGTAATTGCAGCACTTTGGGACGCTGAGGTGACAGGATCACTTTAGTCCAGGAGTTCAAGACCAGCTTGGACAACATAGGGAGATCCTATCTCTGCAGAAAAATTTTAAAATAGCTGAGTGTACTGATGCTTGTCTGTAGTCCTAGCTACTCAGGAGGATGAGTGGAGAGGATTGCTTGAGACCCGTAAGTCAAGGCTGCAGTGAGCTATAACTGTGTCACTGCACTCCAGCTTGAGTAACAGTGTTAGATCCTGTCTCTAAAATAATAACAATAATTAATAATAATAATAATACACGAATAAATACAAATTTCAAGCATCTGTCTATAGAATTTTGAATATGCAATGAAAGAAAGGAGGGGGAACTGTCTTGGGGGAAAGGTGAGATTAAATGTGCTCAGTGACCTGCAAACATTCTCTGATCTTAATTTTACGTCTTATAGATGTTACATGTTCAATTTCTGATTGAGTGAGTTTCAGAAAACTAAAGCACATGCCAGTCTGACCATTTGTGTAACTTAAAGAGGGTTGTGGTGGAAAAGAACATATAAATAAGTTTGCTTGAATATGTATGAAATATCCACAGTGGTATATATAAGAAGATGATACATTGCTTGTGGGATAAATGAATACTTAGTGCCAGGTGTTTCAGAGAATAATTTCACTACTTTTTTTTTTTTTTTTTTTTTTTTTTTACTTTTTGAGCCATGTGACTATATTGCCGTATAATACATTTTAATAATTAAAAAGTATACCTTACCTCATAGGCAGATTAAAACATAAGTTTGAAATTGAGCGTAAAAAAAGTATGGGGGTTGCTTATGTGATAGTTGTTCTCATTAGGAGGATACTTGAAACCAAAAGAATTAATAATATAATCAAGAGAGAACATGAAGCAAGAGACCAGCAGAAAACTATTAGCTGAATCTTGGAAAATGTCAAATTAATTTGGAACAAAATGACTTATAAAAAGAACATCTATCAGGATTTGATTGTATATTGTCATATGGTTTCAGAGACAAGGATATTTACATCTATTCTACGGTTATTGCTGTTAAGATAATCTTTGTCCTAGATATAAAATTTACGGTTATGGAGTGTGTTATGCTTATGTATTAACATTTTTTTTTCACATAATAAGACAAGGACTTCTTCAAGAAAAAATATACAGGAACTAAATGTAAACCACCAAACATGTTTCTATATAACTCATCTTATAAAACCCTCAAGTTTAATAACTTTTTATTAAAATATATATATAAAATATACATGTAAAAATGCATGTAAAACTACATGTAGAGCTAAACAAAATTTTGCAGAAAGAATCCGTCTTTCTTGCTCGCTTGCTTTCTTGATTTTTGTCACTATTTATTTATTTCTTTCAACTTTTATTTTAAGTTCTGGATACAATGAACCCATCTTTAAAACTAATAATGTAATCAAGAAAAATAATGTTGCCAACACTCAGAAAGCACCTCTATGTCTCTCCAGTTACTACCTCCATGAAGGCTGTCAATCATGGCTTCTACCACAATTAGTTGGTCTTGCCTGGTTTTTTATCTCTTTATATACTTGGCATCATATTGTATGTTTGCTTTTGTATATGACTTCTTTTATGGTAAAATTTACACTTTAGGTGTGCAGTTCTGCAAGTTTTGAGAAACTCATAGAGCTGTGTAACTGTCACCAAATTAAAGATATAGAACTGTTCCATTATCTGAAAATGTTTTTCTGTGGCCTTTTTGTAGTAAATCACTTATCACACTCCATTCCCCTGATAACCCTGGTCTAGCTTCTGCCTCTATCGTTTTGCTATTATATAATGTTTTCAGAAAGGAAATCATAAAGTTTTGGCTTTTGAATTTGGCTTCTTACACTTAGTGTAAGCCATTTGAATTTCATCCAGAATTTTACACATATCAGTAGTTCATTTCATTTATGGGTGTATAGTAGTTTATATTTTAAAATTCTAAATAGTTACTTTATTAGAGCATCTTTTATTATTATTATTGTTATTATTATTATACTTTAAGTTCTGAGATACATGTGCAGAAAGTGCAGGTTTGTTACATAGGTATAAATATGCCATGATGGTTTGCTGCACCCATCAACTCATCATCTACTTTAGGTATTTCTCCTAATGCTATCACTCCCCTTCCTCCCAGCTCCCCGATGGGCCCCGGTATGTGATGTTCCCATCCCTGTGCCCATGTGTTCTCATTGTTCAACTCCCACTTATGAGTGAGAATGCATGGTGTTTGGTTTTCTGTTCCTGTGTTAGCTTGCTGAGAATGATGGTTTCCAGCTTCATCCATGTCCCTGAAAAGCACATGAGCTCATTCTTTTTCATTGACAAATGGGATATAATTAAACTAAAGAGCTTCTGCACGGCAAAAGAATCTATCATCAGAGTGAACAGGCAACTTACGGAATGGGAGAAAAATTTTGCATTCTATCCATCTGACAAAGGGCTAATATCCGAATCTACAAGGAGCTTAAACAAATTCACAAGAAAACAAACAAACAAAACAACCCCATCAAAAACTGGGCGAATGATATGAGCAGTCACTTTTCAAAAGAAGACATTTATGGAGCCAACAAACATATGAAAAAAAAGCTCATCATCACTGATCATTAGAGAAATGTAAATTGAAACCACAATGAGATACCATCTCATGCCAGTTAGAATGACAATCATTATAACGTCAGGAAACAACAGATGCTGGAGAGGATGTGGAGAAATAGAAACGCTTGTACACTATTGGTGGGAGTGTACGTTAGTTCAACCCGTTGCGGAAGACAGTGGGGCGATTCCTCAAGGATCTAGAACCAGAAATACCATTTGACCCAGCAATGGGGTTTATAATCCCAAAAGATTATAAATCATTCTACTATAAAGACACATGCACAGACATATTTATTGCGATACTATTCACAATGGCAAAGACTTGGAACGAATCCAAATGTCCATCAATGTTAGACTGGATAAAGAAAATGTGGCACATAATGGCTTATTTATGCATCACCTAGTTGAGAGACATTTGGGTGGTTTTTAGGTTTTGGCAATTAGGAATAAAGCTGCTATAAGATTTTACAAACATTTTTTTTCCTGTGAACACAGACCTTTGTTTAAATTAGATAAATACATGGAAACGAAATAGCTAGCCAAGATAGCAAGTGAACACTTAAATTTTAAGATTCGCAAACTCCTATCCAAGGTGGCTGTACCATTATTTCCTTCCCCTAAACAAATTTTTGTTTGTTTGTTTGTTTGTTTGTTTGTGAGATAGAGTTTTGCTATTGTCAGCCAGGTTGGAGTGCGGTGGCGCGATCTTGGCTCACTGCAACCTCCACCTCCTGGGTTCAAGTGATTCTCCAGCCTCAGCCTCCTGAGTAGCTGTGATTACAGGCACCTGGCACCATTCCCGGCTAATTTTTGTATTTTTAGTAGAGACTGGGTTCTAAACACATTTTAAAAAAAATTATTTACTTTGTAATTTTAATGGGTATGCAATATATGGATATATATGCTGTTCTTGAGATATTTTGATACAGGTACACAATGTGAAATAACCACCACAGGATAAATGGTGTATTCATCACCTGAAGCATTTATCCTTTGTGTTATAAACAATCAAATTATACTCTATTAGTTATTTTGAAATGTATAATAAATTATTATTGACTTGGTCATCCTGTTGTGCTATCAAATAGCAGATATTATCTATTTTTTCTAAATATTTATTTGTACTCATTAACTATCCCCACTTCCCCTCCACCACCCACCTACCACCCTTCCCAGCCTTGGTAACCATTGTTCCTCTCTTGACTTCCGTAAATTCAATTGTTTTAATTTTCAGCTCCCCAAATAAGTTAAAATATGTGAAGTTTGTCCTTCTGTGCCTGGTATATTTCACTTAATATAATGTTATTCAATTCTATCTATGCTGTTTTGAAATGACAAAATCTCATTCTTTTTTATGGCTAAGTAATACTCCATTATGTATATGTACCACATGTTCTGTATTTATTCATCTTTTGATGGACATTTGGCTTGCTTCCAAATCTTGGCTATTGTGAATAGTGCTGCAATAAACATGGGAATGCAGATATATCTTTGATTTGCTTTCTTTTGGGTACATACCTAGCAGTAGGATTGTTGAATTGTACGATAATTCTATTTTTAGTTTTTTGAAGAAACTCCATACTGTTCTCCATACTGACTATACTAATTTACATTTACATGAATAATGTAAGAGGGTGCCCATTTTTCACATCCTCATCTACATATGTTGTTGTCTGTCTTACTGGGATGAGATGATATCTCATTATAGTTTGAATTTGCATTGCTTTGATGATCAGTGATTTTGAGTACATTTTCATATGCCTGTTTGCCATTTGTATGCTTTCTGAGAAATGTCTATTCAGGTCTTTTGCTCATTTTCATCAGATTATTAGATTTTTTTCCTATTGTTTGAGATTCTTATATAACCTTGCTATTAATCCCTTGTCAAATGGATAGTTTGCAAATATTTTGTCCCATTCAATGAATTATCTCTTTATTGACTGTTTGCTGTGCAGAATTTTTCTAACTTGATGTAATCTCGTTTGTCTATTTTTTGCTTTGATTGCCTGTGCTTGTGGGATATTGCTCAAGAAATCTATGTCCAAAGTCCTAGGGAATTTCCCCAATATTTTCTTTTCATAGTTTTATTATTTCAGGTCTTAGATTTATGTCTGTAATTCAGTTTGATTCAATTTTTCGTGAATGAGATTATGTCTTTCTCAGGAACATGGATGGAGCTAGAGGCTATTATACTTAGCAAACTAATGCGGGAACAGAAAACCAAACACCGCATGTTCTCACTTCTAAGTGGGAGCTAAATGATGAGAACTCATGAATACCAAGAAGGGAATGACAGACTCTGAGGCCATCTTGAGGGTGGAAGGTGTAAGGAGGGAGGAGATGAGAGAATGAGAAAAAATAACTACTGAGTACTAAGTCTAATATCTGGATAATGAAATAATCTATGCAACAAACCCCCATGACATGAGGTTACCTAAATAACAAACCTGCGCATGTACCACCGAACATAAAATAAAAGTTAAAAAAAAAATACTTTGAGCTAAATGAGAATAAAGGCAAAATATAAAATTACGCTTGTGGAAGTCTGTTAAAATTATGATTAGAAGGAAATGCCTAATATTATTAAGATGGCAGTACTCCCCCTACTGAGCTAAAAATCAAAACATACTCTATCAAATCCCACCTACTATTTTTATAGAATTTTACAAGTTGATTCTCAAATTCTTAAAAAAATCAAGAGACACAGAATAGGCAAAACTATTTTGGAAAAGAAAATTATTAGTGGACTTGTACTTGCTGATTTCAAAACTTAACCATGATGCCAGAGTAATCAAAATAATGTGGTACTTGGATAAAGGTGGACATACTGATCCATCGAATAGAATTGAGAGTTTTTAAATAAATCCATTAACTTACGGTCAATTTATATTTAAAATTGTGTTTATAATTCACACATAATAATTGTACATGTTTATGGGGTACAGAGAGATATTTCAATACATATATACATTGTATAGTGATCCAGTCAGGGTAGTTAGTATATTCATCACCTCAAACTTTTATTTCTTTGTGGCTGTAACTTTCTTTCTTTTTTTTTTCTTTTTTTTTTTTTTTTTGAGACGGAGTCTAGCGCTGTCGCTCAGGCTGGAGTGCAGTGGCCGGATCTCAGCTCACTGCAAGCTCCGCCTCCCGGGTTTGCACCATTCTCCTGCCTCAGCCTCCGGAGTAGGTGGGACTACAGGCGCCCGCCACCTCGCCCGGCTATTTTTTTGTATTTTTTAGTAGAGACGGGATTTCACTGTGTTAGCCAGGATGGTCTCGATCTCCTGACCTTGTGATCCGCCCGTCTCGGCCTCCCAAAGTGCTGGAATTACAGGCTTGAGCCACCGCGCCCGGCCGTGGCTGTAACTTTCAAGATCTTCTTTTCTAGCAACCTTGAAACATGCAGTTGATTATCACTGGCTATATTCACTCTACTACCTGATAGCACACTAGAAATTATTCTTCCTATCTAATGTAACCTTGTACCTGTTGACCTATCTCCCTTCATACCCCCTTCATTTCTCCCATTCCTAGCCTCTGATAACCACTATTGTACTCTTCATTTTTATGAGATAAGGTTTTTTTTTTTTTTTTTTTTTTTTTTTTGGTATTCTCTTAATAAGTGAGATTATCAAGTACTTGTCTTTCCCTGTCTGATTTATTTTATTTAACATTATGGCCTCCAGGTTCATTCATGTTTTCACAAATGACAGGGTTTCATTCTTTTTCATAGCTGAATCATATTCCATTGCATATATATACCACCTTTTCTTAGCCACTCCTCCATTATGATCATATTGGTTGATTCATTCTCTTGATTATTGTGAATAGTGATGCCATAAACAAAGGGGTACAGATATTTTTCAACACACTGATTTCAATGCTTTTGGATACCCAGTAGTGAAATTTTCCAAATCATTTTATAGTTCTATTTGTTAAGGACCTTCCATACTGTTTTCCATAATTGCTATACTAATTTATATTCCCACCAACAACGTAAAATATCCCTTTATTCTGTTTCCTTGCCAGGATCTTTTTTTTTTTTTTTTTTTTTTGTCTTTTTTATAAGAGACATTCTAACTCAGGTGAGATAATACTCTTTGTGGTTTTCATTTGCATTTTCCTGATGATTAGTGATGTTGGACGTTTTGTGATATATCTGCTGGCCATTTGTATGTATTCTTCTAAGAAATGTGTATTTAGGCCTTTTGCTCATTTGTAAATTGGATTATTTGTTGTTTTTGGTATTGAGTTGTTCGAATTCTTTGTATATTTTGGACATGCACCTCTTGTTGGATGCACAGTTTGCAAATATTTTCCCTCATTCTGGGGAATATCTTTTCACTTTACTATTGCTTTCTGTGCTATAAAGATAACTTTTAATTTGATATAATTATGTTTGCCTCTTTTTGCTCCTGTTGGCTGTGCTTTGAAGGTTCTATCCAAAATTTCTCACTCAGACCAATGTCATGAAGTGTTTTTCCTATGTTTCCTTCAAGTATTTTCATAGTTCAACTCTTTAAGTCTTTAATTGAGTTCATTTTTATATGTGCTGAGAAATATGGATCTGTTTTTTTTTTTTTTTTTCTCCTGCCTGTGGCTATCCAGTGTTCCCATCACTGTTTACTGAAGAAAGTCTCTTTTCCTCAATGTGTGTTCTTGGCACCTTTGCCAAAAATCAGTTGACTCTAAATGCACAAATTTGTTTCTGGACTTTATTCTGGTCCATTGGTCTATGTGTATTTTTTTTTTTTTTTTTTTTTTTTTTTAGTCAGTACCATGCTGTTTTGGTTACTACAGCATTGTAGTTTATTTTGAAGTCAGGTAGTATAATGCTTCCAGCTTTATTCTTTTTGCTCAAGATTGCTTTGGTTATTCTGGGTCTTTTGTGGTTCACTACAACTTTTAGGAATGCTTTATCTATTTCTGTGATGACAGTTATTGGTATTTTGATAGGGATTGCATCAAATCTGTAGATCACTTTGGGTAGTACAAATATTTTAACGTATTTTCACATTCAATTTATAAGCATGGGTTATCTTTCCACTTATTTGTGCTTCCTCAATTTTTTCATCAATGTTTCTGGTGTTCCTTATACATATTTTTTCCCTGCTTGAGTAAACTTATTCCGAGATATTTTTTTGTTGGTGGTGGTGATGTGATTTTTATGTGTGTGTGTGACTATTGTAAATGGGATAGTTTTCTTTTTTCAGATAGTTCACTATTGGCATATAGATATTCTACTAAATTTTGTAGGTTGATTTTGTATCCTGCACCTTACCTGAATTCATTTATTAATTTTAATAGTTTTTGGTGCAGTATTTATGTGTGTGTGTGTGTATATATATATATGTACACACACATATGATCTTGTCATCAGCAAACGGAGACAATTAGACTTCCTCCTTTCCAATTTGAATGCCCTTTATTTCTTTCTCTTCTATATAAAGCAAACTAAGCTAAGGAAATTTGAATCTTTAGACTGATGTTTGTGTACTCCAAAATCCATACATTGAAAGCCTAATATCCAGTGTGATGGTATTTGGAAATGGGACCTTTGGGAGTCACTTACATCATGAAAGTGGAGTTCTTATGGTGGGGTTAGTGCTCTTATAAAAAGAGACGCGAGAGAGTTTGCTTCCTCTCTGTTTGCCATATGAGGTTACAAAAAGATAATTGTCTGTAAGCCGTAAAGACTGCCACCATCAGCAATGGATCTGCTAATGCCTTGATCTCAGGCATCCCAGCTTCCAGAACTGTAAGAAATAAACGTTTGTTGTTTAAGCCACCCAGTCTACAATAAATTGTTATAGTAGTGCAAGCTAAGACAATTTCCATTAGGAAAATAAAGACAAAATACACATTTTATATACTTACATATGTTTATTCTCTTTTTCTAATGAAATATACATACTAAGAAATAATTAAATCTTGTGTAATTGTTGTTACATATCTTAAATCTGCTAAACGTTGAGAAAAATATAGTATATAATTTATAATTACATAAAAATTTATTTAATTTAAAAATCATGTTTAAATTATATCTTAGCTATTTACATACATGTTTAGTAACTAGTTTACAATTGTAGCTGATGCTTAAAGAGGATAAATAGGGATATTAGAATTTTGTTAAATATGCCTTAACATTGAATCCAAGTCACATTACTATAATAAAATTAGCATTATCATTAATGAAATAGCTTTTCGATATTATGAAAGCCATATTTTGTACAGTACAAGAACCAAGTGAAGAGGGAAAGTTGTAAGCGCTGTGAAACTTAAATCCTGGTGTTTTATCCCATTGACAACTAAAATTGCTGGTGATCTTCATGACCAGTTGATTTCTATTGGTTCTTCTAGAGTAACATTGTTCTGGGTCAGATCAATATTTAATATCTAAAAAAGTAAAATGATAATTACTTGTTTAATCAGAACCACATTTTTCTTATTTTAATGAATGATATTTCAAAAACAAGTTTTCTAATAAATAGTATATACCTTTATTTTCTTTTATATCTTGAGAAAGTTTTACTCTAGGAAAGTTTGCAACCATTTCAGCAACAATTTCACCCAATCTACCCATTTTATCTAAGGTTAAAATAAATCTCAGAAAGGTGGAGTTGCTGTCAAAAGATACTGAAAAACCCGTAACTCTTGGTCAATTTTATTGATTTCTATGACTTTACTCTTTTCACATAATTTCTAAATATGGAGTTATTTATAACTGCGCTACATGAATCTCAATGCATCCCTTTTTCAAGTATTATCCAGACATTTTCAGTCAAAGTTTAGATTTAAAAGTGTTATTTTACCTCAATCAAAAAATATTTTATGATGCTTAATTTATTGCCAATGATTCAATTTTGCATGTGTTACTTTATTTCACTGGAGATAATCTGAAGTA
Source organism: Macaca fascicularis (assembly GCF_037993035.2). Classification (NCBI taxonomy): domain Eukaryota; kingdom Metazoa; phylum Chordata; class Mammalia; order Primates; family Cercopithecidae; genus Macaca; species Macaca fascicularis. The sequence continues at coordinate 76,086,877 of NC_088376.1, forward strand.
GACTGTAGAGAGATTATTATCTCTATCATGGAGATTATTAAGTTGCTGTAGTAAAATGATCTTCTGTCATAGTTTTATGATATGATGATTTCAGAAGACTTTACCATTGCTGCTTTTTGTCCAATGAACTGTCAAGATTTTCTGTGCTTTAGCTCAGCAAGTTTGGATTCAGTCATCAAATACGCAAGAGGAGGGGAGGTGAATCCTTTACTGCCTACCACGTACCAGGCCTTTTCATAAGGACTTTATAAAATTTAATCTTCCTTAAAACACAGCATATCTGGATTAATTTACCACACTTGATAAATGAATTTAAAAAGTAATAGTTAAAGAATTGAGTATTCGTTAGACAGGTTTAAAACAGATCTAAACTATTTTTTTAACTTAAATGTAGAAAGCAAAAATACACCACATAGCTTTTAATGCTTTTTACAAAAATCAGTTGGACATAATTGTTGCTACAAAAATGTTTTAAAAATTATATTGCTAGAGCAATTAAATAATCTCTGTCATAAATTAAAGGGCAAGCAGGGTAGAGAAAGAAATTGATCATCCTCTCTTCCTTTCCTACGTATCTATGAAGGCTTGGAAAACAGTAATTGCTCATAAATATTGAGTTTATTTAAATACCTTTAGAAGGAACTGCTCAGAGTTGTTGGTTAAAGTAAATGTATATTTCGTCATCACTGAGGTAATGAAACTCAAGTATTTGTTCTCAATGCTTAAAATTCTTTGTGAATGTTTTTAAAGAGAGTAGAAAAAGTGATTTTTAATGGTTTGTTTTTACGCTACATATTTGATCAAAACGACCTTGAAATAACACCCCAAAATATTAAATTATCTTATTTGGCATTGTTTATTTACTTTATTTTTACCATAAAAGTTGTGAGCTTAATTTTCATCATTGTAATTAGTAAATAAAAAGCAAGACATTATTTAAGCCAAACCATCTTTTATTTATCTGATTGAACATTGGACCGTCCAAAAAAGTGATTTCTAATTGTGATTGATAACTATTGAGTAGTTATTTTGGGGAATTAATTTTACTTCTTTGGGGACCTAATTTCTTTGTCAGTCACATAAGACTACTGGACTAAATCAGGTATTCTGGAATTTTATAAACAAATCAAATTTTAAAAATAAAAATATGAGTGTAAGGCACTAAGATATTAACTTTTATTTTACTGGGGAAGGACACATTAAATATATCAAAGTTGGGAAATTATATTTTATACTTCCCATCCTTGATATAGTTTTAAGAAAAACAGCGAGTTGTACTGCAAAAGCAATAAGAAAAACATAGTTCCATATTAAAGGAAAACCCCACTTGTCAACAAAACAGCAATAGCAGTAGGATGCGTGTTAAGTTTCAAAAAGATGGAACAGACTTTCAGGTGCTGTTTAACTCTGGCATTCTCTGACACCTACAAGGATCTAAGACTGCGTCCAAGACGGACTTTTTTTTTTTTCTTTTTTAGGTTCAAGTTAGTCAAACAACTGACTATTTTAGAAGTTAAGTTCATTTAAAGTGACTGATTAATGGCTCTTTGTTTTTACCCAAGTTTAAACAGAAAGGGTGGGTACACACACATTTACACAATTTTAGTAGTGCATAAGTGCATAAGTAGGCCTAAACTTAAAATGAACACTTAAAACAGTTAGCTGTTTTCTAGAATATGTGTTTGAAATTCACCTTTGCAAGCCATAGATTCACAGAATTTAGAACTGGAAGGAGCTTAAGAGATTGATCATTTACTTGATTTTTTTTTTTAATTCAATTAGATACAACAAAAGGCCTAAAGTTTTTTGTTCAAGGTAAAGAGCTAAATACTGGCAGCAATGATGCTTTAACACAAGAATCCTGACTCCTTGTGTAGTATCTGTATCATATGTATCACATTCCTGTATTAATGGGTGCTGACAGTTTCATTAAGTTTGCAAGAATTTTCAAATACATTTTCAAGACATATTCAATGCTTAAATGCAGATATCTTATTTTTAAAATGTATTTTCTGAGGCACTTTATCATATAGGGATAACAGTTATTTTAAGTTTTAATTTAATTTTGCTTTGATTGTATCATAATAACAATAAAATACATGTCATTAGATTGATTTGTATGACAGTTTATTAAGGATAATAATAAGGAAATAAACATGGAGGCCCAATGAAAAGGAATATATGAAGAATGTCGTAATAGACTCATAATTATGTTTCTTATGGATGAGAGATATAAGAAGTCCACGTAGATGCTTTAAATACGTACGTTTTTGAAAAATATCTTTTTATGTTACTTACCAGCTTGGTATTGTCTTCATTAAAAGGAAGCGAATTTTGATTTCCATTATACCTTAGAGTAACCACATTGACAGGAGTGGTTCTTTTCCCCCATACATGAATGGACCCAAGCCTCGTTTCACTTTTATTTATGTAACCTCTTTTCAATATAGTGCTTGTTAAGGTGGTCTGTAAGATAAAGAAAAAGGAATAACATAAACACTTCATTTGCAAAAGCAATTCAATCTAAAAAGAAATACACAAAAGTATATTTCATAGTGTAATAAATTGTTTATCTGTGTATGTGATATAAGGTATTTTATATAATAAACATGAAAAAACTTCAAATATTCTTCCTTTTTTCCTATGTATCCATTTATTGAGACAGGGTCTCCCTCTGCCACCTAGGCTCAGAAAGTTTGGATTCAGTCATCAAATATGCAAGAGAAGGGGAGGTGAATTCTTTACTGCCAGGCTGAAGTGCAATGGTGCAGTCATGACTCACTGCAATCTCGAACTCCTAAATTCCAGTGACCCTCTAACCTCAGCCTCCTATGTAGCTGGGACTACAGTTGCATGCCACCATACCTGGCTAATGTTTTTATAGAGATGGGGTCCCACTATGTTGCCCAGACAGATCTTGAATCCCTGACCTCAGGCAATCCTCCCATGTCAGCCTCCCTATGAACTAAGATTACAGGCATGAGCCACCCCACCCAGCTGTGAACTTCAAATATTCTTTAACAGAATTGCATATAAATAATCTTACATACCTGGTTTAAATTAAATTGTACAGATAAATATAGGTCTCTTTCATAGGTGTCTGTAGAGAGAGAGAGAAAAAAAAGTGATATATTGTTATTTCCAAAGAAGAACCATAGTAAATACCTGTATACTTTGCTTCTCTTTCCCAGTATAAACAGTAGCAAATAGTATCAAGGTGTATCTATTTTTTCTCTAAGCCTATTTAAGTAATTCAGATACAATTCAAGAAGCCCTGGAAATGAAGGATGAGTCACCAGGTAAGGTCCTAAGAAGACAAGCTAGGTGGTATATGTGTGTGTAGGGGTAATGATAAAGCAGTAACAAGTTGAAAATCACTTTCACATACAACACTGGGAAAGTGGCAAGAAGTGCACAAGTAGTCCAAAAATAAACAGAATTCAGTGATGATATCAATGGACAGTTACTTGCCACCTTAGTGACTGACAAAATAATATAAAGGAAAAAAAGACATGGTAGCAACACATTCTAGTGTCATTTGAAAAAACAAATTCAATTGTTAAGAGATTGTTACAGGTCAACTAAAATTAAACTGACAAAATATAGGTTTATAGCAACCTCTTTATGGTATAATCATTATTTTTTAGTTTTTATTTTTTGAGACAAAGTCTGGCTTTATCGTCCCAGCTGAAGTGCAGTGACACAATCATGGCTCACTACAGCCTGGACCTCCTGGGCTCAAGCAATAATCCCACCTCAGCCTCCTAAGTGTCTGGTACTACAGGCATTCACTACCATGCCTGGCTTTTTAATTTTTTTTAATCTTTGTAGAGACAGGTTCTCCCTACGTTGCCCAGGTTTGTTTTGAACTCCTAGACTCAAATGATCCTTCTGCCTTAGCCTCCCAAAGAACTGAGATTATAGTCATGAGCCACCATCACCAGTTTGAAGTATAATCTTGCTGTATTTAAAACCCATTTTAACGATAATCCTAGAGCTAAAACTTGTTAAATGCTATTTATCAAATTCTAAATACTTTATCACATTTACTCTGAAAGGTATGTTATTATTATTATTCCCGCTGTATAGAAGAATAAAGTGGCTTTCAAAGCAGTTAAATAAATTGCCAAAGGTTAAAAAAAAAAAAACAAAAAACCCCATAAAAGCTAATTACTGTCAAGGTCTGGAATCAAGCCCAGTTTTCCTTGGCTTCTAAGATTGTATTCCTATGTAAAAACACAAATAAGCATACATAAGATAGAAAGAGCAAAGTAGAGTGAAATACATAAAACAATATTGGAGTAACATTGAAAGAGCAATATATTTTAATTCTCTTCTCTCCTTATACATATCAGGGCTGTATTCATTAACCCACTAAAATTAATTTGCTATTGATTTTACCTATACTAAAATGGATATTCTGCCTAAAACTTTTTTATATATGCTAATGTATGTATGGCTAATTTAATATGTATTACAAGACATATAAGTGTCAATATTCCTTAACCATTTTAGTTCTTATTTTCAATATAAAATTACAGCTTAAGTTTTCATGAACAAACTTTTAAGTATAGAATTCTGAGTTAAAAAAGCAAAGGTGACAGCTATTAGGAAGATATGGGTAGCTTTGTTGTTTTTAATAAGAGGAAGAAGTATCTCACATATGATCTTAGTCAGGGACACACACATAGCTATTTCATTAAGATAAGTAGAAAAATTAACATTTTACTAAGCTCTAACTTTATTAATCAAGAATGGTCAAAATTTACTTAATGTTAAGTTTCAGAAGTTCATTTTGATTTACCTTTAATTATTTCACGATAATTTGTTACCACATTATAATATATCACAAAATTTGAACATATTAGTTTAAAAGAAAGAAGTCATTTCAGATAGGATGCCCATCAATTAGATTGTTGCATTTGCTGCGAGAGAAAACCTCTTTGGAGATTCTGATCTAACAAATCCAGAGAATAAGCATTTGGTATATATGATTATTGCTGTTAACTCAAGAAATTTCAAGGGATTATTTAAAAATATCTATACTTAATTATACCAAGTATACTGATATTGTGAAACATAACAAAATAAGTAGACCCAATTGGCAAAAAGCTATTTTTTATACTTGCATGAGGAGATCATAGAGAAATATTTGAATTATGCTCAGGGACTTTCCAGTGATTACAAAAAGTCTGCCATGAAACTTGAATAGGGTAAAGTCCACACCAAATGTTTTCATCTATGCCTTAGTTTGATAGGAAGAGCTGGAGAAAATTCTAAGAGAAGTTTTGTCTACCTAACGGATAAAATGAATTGACTTAATTTGTTAATTATGAGATTCAAAGATCCCAAGTTGCAGACTAAACTTTACACCCTTGGGAAATTGAAGGCAAATTTCCTGTTGGATGCAAAGGGAAAGGCTGAAAACTTCATAGATCCTCAGTTGTTGCAGTAATGAAGGTCAGAGCTCTAAAAGCAAAGGACTAACTCATGTTGGTATCTTCACTTTCTAAGTCACAAAATGTTATAAAGAGGGATTTATTTTTCCCAAGAATCTTGCTCTCTAGCATACAATTCTTCTATCAACTTTATTATACTTATTTACTAATGGATTATTTCTTATGGTTGCAGAATATTAACTATGATTCATCTTAAAAGATAAAAAAATGCATGTCTTTGCTATTAATGAGAAAACTATTATCTTTGGATAAGTTATTCAAATTGTAATATTAAATTGTAGAGAACTATCAACTTCACACAGATGTCAGTTTTTGTGATTAAAGTTTGTGTCAAGAAAATGTTCAGAACGCTCATCTAGTAGTACTAACACTATTAAATGGCAGTCAGTAAACCTATCCTCTATCAGTGTTTACATACAGCATAAAAATCTCCTATGGGAGATTTCTGAGTTTCTCCTAAAATTAATGAAACTTGAATGAGTCCTATAATCTGCATTCTTAGCAAGCTGTCCCAGGTGTTTCTGATAACAACAGCTAACGGATGTCACATGGCTAGGAGTTTAGAAGTTTAGTATGGTCTGGAGGAACAGTTATGAATGGAATAAGCCTAGATCTAACGTAAAATATATCTCCTCATGTAAAAAAATGCCAAATACTAATAACAAAAACGAACAAGCAAAAACAGTAGACATAAAAACACGGAAATCAAATTTACTTGAAATTGGTTTCTGGACTACCTCCTTGTTGTAGAGGCACCGCTTGTGCATTTTGGGGGCTCAGAAAGTGATTTCTTAAAATAAAGGTCCCAGAAGCAACACTGGAAGCAAAGTTTCTCCCTGACCTTCTCCTGCCTTCCTGTCTCTTGCCCCTTATTCTCTAGTCATAGAAACTAGAATTCCTTTTCCCAAAGGCGAGTCATAGAAACTAGAACCCTTTTCCCCCAAAGCTAGCTATAAAGCCTAGAAATGTTACTCTCTTTCCCTGCTTTTCTGTAACAGCTGGCCATGAGGAAATTAACAACCTCCTTCCAGAGGGGTCTCACCCCATACCTGAGAGGAAGAAATGCTAAAATTAATAATCCAACAAGAATGTGGACAGGCCTTGCTAGATTTCCTCACTCAATCTGTTTCCATTAGCTTATACCCTTTTTGTCCAATCACATTTCTACATGGCAGTTCCTGTTTCACTGAAACTCAGAATACAGTCTGAGAGCGTTCTCTGTGTCTTTGTGCCTTTATTCTGAAGGTTCCTGTTTCACATAAAACTATGATTACATATGCTTGTTGTGCTTTTCTCTTGTTAACTTGTGTTTGTTATTATAGAGGTGTTGGCTCTGACCTTTATGGTAAATGAGGAAAAGTATCACTCCTTTTTGTCCCTACAGCATCAATATTTTGCACATATAATAATGTGGTTATTCAGCTAAGTTAACTTTATATATATGCCAAGTGTCTGTTATGTGAATAGCACTGTGCTAGCTTCTGGAAGTACAAAGATAATAGATACGTAATTCCTGACCACACAAATTTCTTACCTAGGCACTTACCATAGGGATTGACTAATTTAGGATAAGAAAAGTCTTTAAATGTTTGTGACATTGTTTATCTATTTAACTTGATTCAGTGAATTTAGTAAAATCTTTTAGCCTTGAATAATATTAATAGCTTTGTACTCAGCTTCCAAAGAAAAATAATAGAAAACATAAAAGTAATGTGATAAAATATGTCATCAATTAAATTTATCTACTAAATACAGCACTCACCTATACTCTCTCCATCATCCCAAAACAGAGAACCCTGTGCCGTCTGATTATCATCTGCAGCAACAATGAGCTTCATGTATTTTTGTCGACTATAAGAAAGAAATATATAATTTTACCCATGTTTGTAGGATAGCATATGTCTAGGTATGATATCATATGCACATAAGGATCTACAGGAACACAAGCATTAAGGAGTGTGCAAATGACTTAGACCGAGAAAATTAAAGCATTCCCATTTTTCTAAATTAGTTAACAGAAATTATATAAAACAATAAATTTTTTCATATTTAGCTGGGTGCAGTGGTTCACATCTGTGATCCCAGCACTTTGGGAGACCGAGGCAGGCAGATCATGAGGTCAGGAGTTCGAGACCATCCTACCCAACATGGTGAAACCCCATCTCTACTGAAGTACAAAAAATTAGCCAGGCGTGGTGGCGGGTGCCTGTAGCCCCAGTTACTTGGAAGGCTGAGGCAGGGAAACTGCTTGAACCCAGGAGGTGGAGGTTCCAGTAAGCCAAGATTGCACTACTGCACTCCAGCCTGGTGACAGGGCGTGACTCCATAAAAAAAAAAAAAAATTATTCGCATTTAATAGGAAATATCATGCATGCTTTTTGATCTCAAGAGTTAACATAATGTAACAAATCAAAAGTGGCCTCATTGAAAGTAATTAAAACCACGTTAAGTTTATTAATATATTTCCTCATGCCTCTCTTGGGTAATCCTGTCATTAAGCATTAAACATGAAACAATTTTAATAGCATTTTTAAATCTTTTATGACTTAAGCCTTCCTCAGATTTCTGTACATAAATAACTGAGTTATCACTGGTTAAAATTAATAAGAATGTATAAAGTAGTCTCCAAGTTCTAAGTTACGTCCTTGTAATAGACAATACCTTT